>NC_143398.1:189349716-189655006 GCF_052110815.1 Crocodylus siamensis | reverse complement strand
TCTTCAGATTCAGCTGAATCAAATCGGGACAGTGATCTGAATCAGTGAATCAAATCACTGTCCCCCAAAGTGGGCTGAATCCAAATCAAATATTGCCTGCTTTGCATACCCCTAACAAACCTTATATAAACCTCAAAAATGAAACAATAACCTAAGATTTAACATTCAAATCTTTCCTGTTCTGAAATGTTTCTATTATAGGTGAGAGACATTGACTCACATTGAAGTTAGGTCTGGAATGCTTTATATTTATTGTGTTCTGATAAAATGTTAAGTAGCTTATGTTTTCAGGTTAAAAATAATGCACAATGATAAGAGAATATGCTGATTAGGTCATTAGACTCACAGTAAGCAGAACTAATGTCCTTTAATTTAAATTAGAGGATTAGCAACTTTCTTCCTGGCATTGACCCCACAAATATCCTGTAATTTGTATTTCTGGAAAAATATATGCTGTGTTTTTGGTTGTAGCCATGTTGGTCTATGCACATAGTTCATCTAATAAAAGATACCTTATCTACCCAAAGAACCTTGCCTGGAAAAATATATGACTGCTACCAAATAGAGACCCACATATATGTTATGAACTCCAACCAAAGCATATCATATGGTTCCAGCTATCAACAAGCATACAAGATAAAAATCCCAAGGAATGAAATATAGAAAATGTTAATATTTTTCTTCTTTCTCCCTTCTTCCTTCCTTCACTCCCTCCTTCCCTTCCTTCCTTTTTTTGTTGGAGACAAAGATACCTCCACTTTTCATTAGCACATGAATGTGTGTGTATTTGCCAGGAAATGGCATTACAGTTTCCTTAAACTAAGAACTGAACTTCCAATTTTATCATCTATTGTTACAGAGAGTTTCTTAGAGTTAAAAAGGAGTGATGTCAACAGTTTGACATTTGTGTAGAACGTGCAACAACAAATACTTTCTAACATGAACAAAAATGGATTGCCATCTGCTTGGATTGTTCTTGCTTGGTAAAGCTCTAAATTTGAAGGACACCCCTCTGGCTATAACAGTGATTTGATTTTTAGACTGAAATGGAACTAGATCTTTCTCAAAGTTTCCCAATAGTGCAAGGACACTACAAAGTAATTTCCTCTTATAGGAGCCTTATAATTCAATTTATCTACCCTATTAATTTGGAAAATTGATCATTTGAATCCATCGTTTTGATTCAATTTTAATTTTGACCTTGACTTGATAATGCATTGTTCCGTTCTTAGTTAGCTTACTAAAACTGTAGATTTACACAGTAATATGCTTGTTTAATTTCATATTTGCTTCTTTATCCTTTTTAATAAAATTCATAAAAAATACAAAAGACTAGCCTATTCCATCAAATTGCTATTCGGGTTACATACTGAAAGGCACAGGTAATATAAAGTAAGCCAAATTAATACCAAGAGCCTCACACACAGGAAGAACTAAGAATCCATTATAGAATCTGTGCTGCTCAAATGAATACAGATACAAGATTCTGATCCTGAGAGAAAGCTTTTGAATAACTTTTGAGTATACTACATTAGTTCTATTCCTAAATGCACTTGTGGAAAATTCTCAGATAGTGTAAGCAGGGGCATATCCAGGGATGTGCACTGGTGCAGTTGCACCCTTTCCTCCCCACCCCTTAATTCCTGCTTCCAAAAAGCACATACAAACATTCAGGAAGAGTAGGGGGAGGTTAGGTCATGTTAAAAATAGCCACTCGAATGAACTTAGTTCACCCAGTTGTGGATCTTACACTTAGATCCCTGGTTAGGTTGATATAAGTGCAAAGTGTACAGAAGTTCAGGACAGTTAGATTGGTCTAAAAATGGCCAATCAAATCTAAATTAATCCTACCTTCAAGGTAGTCTAATTTAGATCAGGTCAGGTGAGACTGATCTAACTGAACTTCTGTTATTTCCCAGCAGAGCACCGGGGCTGGGAAAGCCCAGCTGCTGGCTACCTGCCCTCCTGGCACTGGGCTATTTTTAGCCCCTTGACCTCTCACCCCAGAGAGACATTCTCTGTCCTGTGGTCCAGCTAATCCCCAACCTCCTCTCAGCTCACCAACCTACCTGATCCTGCAAGCTGCTCCTGGTGCTGGTTTTACTGGTATTCACCAGTGCCAGGAGCCAAGTAAGTAAGTCTGGGTGGGAGGAGGGGCAGGCAGGATGGGAGGGTTGG
This sequence comes from Crocodylus siamensis, assembly GCF_052110815.1. NCBI lineage: Eukaryota > Metazoa > Chordata > Crocodylia > Crocodylidae > Crocodylus > Crocodylus siamensis. The sequence continues at coordinate 189,652,828 of NC_143398.1, read as the reverse complement.
TTCACTGTGATGAAGGATTGTTCATCTGGGGTAAAAATAGCCCCTGGCCTTGAAGGGTGGGGGAAAGAGCCCCCATCTTCCCAAGCCCCTTTGAGGACCCTGTTAGCCCCCGCTCCCCAATTCCTTCAACCCCCTTTGGACTCCAATAATCCCCAGTAGACCCTGCTTGCCCCCCATCCCCTGCAACTACACTAGTCCCTTTGATCCCTGTCATTCCCACCACAGACTCCATTGGTCCCCTCAATCCCTGTCACAGACCCCACTAGTTCTCCAATTCCCCTGACCCTCCTGAAGACCTCACTTGCCCCTTGATCCCCCCAACTTCCTCCACATACCCTTCTAGCCCCACCCTGGATCCCTTGATCCTCCACTAGAGCCTGCTTGGCCCCCCAAACCTAGGCCCCTCCTTGCTAGCCCCTCCAACCTGACTTACCTTAGACCAGATGACCACATTTAAATCAATTAAACCAATATCTAGCCTCTCCCTAACCTCCCCAAATGTCTGTATGTACTCAAAGTTTAAAGCCAATTGTTTGGTAGTGGCACTATCATTTTTGTTTAGACAGCAGTGACAGAGTCAAATGATGTCACAAATCATTAAAATCTATCTGATTCCTCCTAGACTCACAGGTGTTAATGACTTTCTCTCCTTTTAATGGTCTTGATGTTTAATTAATTAAGCTAGCTTTCTGCAATTTTACTGTCTGTTAACTGCTCCTAGTAATCTAGGTCCTATTTCACAGACTTGCAGACTGTTTTTAACTTATTCCAATAAAGTTATATTTGGTTGTTTTGATTTTAAACCCTTAACTCATACCATATTAATTAATCTTCCCATTTCTTTTACCTGGAGAAAAAATATATTGTGTGGTATATGGGATGACAAGCCATATCATCTGCACTCCCTTTTCAAAATCCTAGATCTGCCTATGATTGCGAGAAGCTATGAGTTATGAGCATTGCATAAGTAACTGTAGAATAGTATTAGATGAAACGGCTCTGACCTTCCTGTATATAGGTCAAAACCCAGCAGTGGTGGCTGGTCAATAGGGGGCACTCAGGCACCACCCCACCAGTTTCAAAACAACATGATCAATCATGCCATGATTATGCAGGCTGGTCCAGTTCACTACACATATGCACAGTAAGGCACCTTGGGGTGATCTCCTTACTGCCCCAATGGCAGATGCACAGTGGAAACACTTGACCAGTTTGAATAACTGAAATAGCTACTTGTTTCAGTGGGTAGCAGGGCACCTATACTGATGCCCCAGCCCAGGTAAAAAGCTGTTGGGGGGAAGGTGGAAGACAGGGGGCGCCATGTGCAGAGACATGCACTGGCCCCAGGCAGCCTGCAGAGCAGCTTCGGCAGGTAAGTGGAGTAGAAGGGGACTGAGGCCCCTGTAGGGACTGACTTGGGCAGAGGCTGCTGCCCAGCTGGGCAGGGCTTGGGGCTGGGGCCACAATGTGTGGTTGCAGGGCCCCAGAGGAGAGCAGGATGCAGCTGCAGGTGGCTCGTCCAGGGTGGGGGGAGGAGGGCCAGCTCCCTGCTGCCTCATGCACTGCAGGGCAGCTGGAGCATATTTCCCCCCTTTGGCTCCCCTCATCATGCCCCTAGATGACCCATTGGGCTCTGATTGTCCCCCAGCCTGGCCCAGCTGGGGCTCCATTCATGGTGAATGGGGACTCATCTGGGCCAGGTTGTGGGCCAATCAGATCCTGGTGGCTCCTCCAGGGGTACAGTGCCAGACAGGTAAGGGGGGCCAGTAGCCCCCAGATCTTTGCATGGGACATGGGTAGGCTGCAGTTGTGAGCATTGCTCTGCATGCGCCATTCCTCACTGCGGCCTTTGAAAGCAGCGTGGTGTGGCACCATGTGCCTTGCTGCCCAGCCTACCCAGAGGCGGGACTTGCATGGCACGGCGCTGCTTTCAAAGGCAGCAGCAAGGCATGGAACAGGCAGAGCACAGCTGCAGCCCACCCATGCCCCCAGCAAAGATTGGGGGACCACAGCTCCCCCTTGGCTGCCCAGCACTGTGCCCCTGGAGGAGCCGCTGGGCTCTTCTGTGGGTTAATGTGGAGTGGGTGCAGGGGTCCTGTGGGCTCTGCCTCTTCTGTCCTGGCAGTGCAGCCAAGGCTGGCCTCATTCCAGGCTCCTCCAGACAGTGCAATGCTGGGGCCGGTGCAGGGTGGCGAATTTACAGGGGCTGCCAAGTGCAGATAAAGGGACAGGCTATGAAGTGAACAATAGTGAAATTCCACCCTATTGCCTACATGGCAGAACTGATAGACGGGGGCTGTTCCATTCCTCGGAAACCTGCCCAGTGTCCTGCACAGAATCTGATTTTGCCATGGATTTCCATTCCTCTCACACAGTCTGCACAGTGGTAGGTAGACAAAGACTTCAGGGCAATTTTTTATGGCCACTCAAAAGCTTGACATTACGTATCTGTTAGAATATAAAATTTTCAAATGTCCTTTGTCTCCATTGAAAATCTACTATAGTACATGATAATGCTATTTTAATATGAAATATGTATCTTCTTGGACACAGAACTTATGCATAATAAAAATAATATTCTGAGTGCCTTTTTTGTTTTCTTAAAGTATACAAAACACACACAACATAACTCATGTCATCCTAGCTTCTTTTGTAAGTAATAGAAAGGTCATTGTACAAGGCAACCAGGGGTTTTTAAAATCTGAACAATAGAATGATTGTTAGTTTAATTACTTTCTTACTGTCCCTACTACTACAGTGCTAGCACATTACTGTTTTCTGTGTGAAGTTAAAGGACATGTTTTGTTTTTGTCCTCTCCAGTTTTTGGCACAGAAAATTGAACACGTGTTCCCTCTCAATTCATCCAGCCATAGGAAGGTTTACATCAAGAAGGTCCTGACCTCCAGCTCTTTTCTTCTCAATTAGCTAGTTATTTTTCAATATAGACCAATCTCCCTTTCACAGTCATATGTGCTGTCTTCTGCTAAGAGCAGGGGAATAACTGAAGGAAAAAAAAAACCCCAGAGCTTGCTAAAGATACAATACTGAATTGTGGTCAGGAAAAGTGCAAATTGGATCCTACTCATTTAGGCTAAGATTACCATTCCACTGTGAAGGAGATAAGTGCTGCTCACTTGCCTTCCTGAAGGACTGACAAGATGACTAGCCTGATAAAAGTCAGCGTTAATGAAGGTTGCTTAGAAAATAAAGTTCAAAGACTTATCCCACCATCATTAAAAGTATATCTTTGAAATGTGAACATTTAGTAGAGAATTATTCTTTAAACCTTACTTAGTGTTATATTATTAAAAGGACACTTTAGTGTCACTGAACTGTATATGTGCTAAGAATGGAGGTAGAATCACATTGCAAAGTGAATGAATCCAGATGTAAACCAAGGACGTTTAGAGTTGGCCTTTAGTTAGATTATTTTTTTTTTCTTTCTTCCATTTTCATTTTGGGTTTTGAACCTTCAGTGAATGCTTAGATCACATTCTCAGGCTTTTCATCCCAAGCAGGGGTAGTAACATGCAATTTTTAATGAAAACTGAGAGATTCTTTTACCTCCAAGAGTCCTAGAAATGAAAAAACCCCAAATATTGTAAGCCTTGTGATAAAAAGCTAGCAACGAAAATTTTGAATGAAGATATGAATATTTCCAAAATGTAAGGTTTTGCCTTTCTGGGGACCCGAAGACAAGGCTCAAGACAAATAGTGGCATCAAGGAAAGTTGGAATGACAAAGAAATGAATTGGATAAAACTCAAGCTGTAGCTGTCTCATGTGATGTTGCTAGCGTGTACATTTTAGTTTTCCCCAGCCCTGACCTGCCCATCTTTCTGTTGCAGGTTTGAAAAAATTGTATGTATATCTTTTAGCAGAAGGAAAAAAAATGCACAAGTCATCTATCTCCTAGTCAGTCATGGACAGGTTTGTGGAAATACCTGTTTGCAGACTACTAGCTGAGAAAATTATTGCTATAATTCTGATTTAAGCCAGACAACTCAGATTCCAAAAAAAGCCCCTTCAGTATTTCAGTTGTAAATGTTCAGTTGACTGAGTCCCTTCATGGGCAACATGGAAGAAGTGAGATTTGGAAGGGTTTTGAATGGAGAAAGGGAAGGATGATAGGCTTGAAAGCATATTGCTTGCATGGAAAGTAGCATAGAGACAGGAGCTGAGGGAAAAATCTGACAAGAGTCCATGCTGCTTTCCCCAGGAGAGTTGAGAGGGCTTTCCATGTACAAGAGTATACATGGAGATGCAGTCAGACATATAGGCTGGAGTTGATGGAACTACTCAAGAGGAAATAATTCACATTCTTATGTTTCTAGGATTACCTTAACCCTGGTTCTTTTTCCTTTGTTTATCACCTTCAGTGCTTATATCCCATTTAATATTAGATAGTCAGTTCTCTGGAGCAGGGAATGTGCCTTAATTAATTTATTTGATGATGCACCTGGCACACTTTTGGGCCCTCCAACATAAATAATAAGCATCTCCAAATGTTGTGTGTAGCTTATTTTATACTGCTGTCCTGAAACAATTGCACACTATTGAACACATTCATTTTAAAAGAAAGCTTATAAATTAGGCTCACATAAAAGTAGGGGGATAGTGAGAGTGTTGTAGCATTCTAAAGTAATTTTAGACATACTGCTTGTAGAAACAAATGTGATGGAGAAAGATTTTACCGACACGTTACAGAGTGGTGCAGTTATTTATGAGAACGAGCCATTTTGTTCCTATTTATTGAATTCTCTTATTTATAGAAAAGGGCTGATTGTCACCTTTAGGTTTATTAATGATGAAATAATTTAAATAGATTATGATGATGATGATGATTGGGTCACATCACACACTGAAATTAAATGTAACTGGCAACTTGCAACATTCAGATAAGAGAGCTCCTTTGATTCTGATAGATTCCATTAGAACAATCTGTACACTGTTAGTTGTATGTTTGCTGGGTCACATGAAATCACATGTAAGACTACATCAAGAATGTTGGCAGATTTACACAGGATGACATCAAATAAATCATCAAGATAGTCAAAGAAACCATTAAGCACATTCTTACAAATAGTTCGTATTTTTATTTTATTCAAAGGCTTCCTTTCAGTCTTCAGAGGTACATAAGAATGGAGCTTGAGAAATATGAAAGAGTTTGTATTTAATGTCTTTATTCACAATGCACAGTAAATGCCATTGTCCATGGGGGACTCAAAACTTGACATGGATGAATTACTTTATTTTGCTTCTGCAAAAGGGATGGCCTTGTCTCTTGTTTAATTTAGAGAGATATACTTCAAAATGTTATGAAACTAATTGAAATATTTCAAAGATTTTTCCTTTCCTGTACTAGAAATAAATAATAATGGATTTTCTGATAAGGAAACCTCTTTGCTGCCCAGAAACTTGTTTTTTACTGTGCCTTGTAAAACTGAGTTTTTGTAGACACATTGCCCGATTCAAAATCCATTAAAGCCAGTGGAAATATTCCTGCAGACTTGAACTGGATTTAAATCTTGCACATAATTAGCAGTTTAGAAGTCATAAGCTCTGCTCAAAAGTCTTAACACGGTTCTGGAATAGTATATATCAATGTCAGCGGAGGTATGCCAGTTCAAAGAAACTGGGGATATGACCTGATATATCTTACACAACAACTAGATACGTTCACAGCATGAAATGGTTCATGGCAAATGAGCAACCAGGAGATTCCAAGTTATGTCTTAATTATAATACATGGAACTTTTTTGATAATTACAGTAATGCTCTGTAGCAGGGAAGAGGATATAAAAGAGACCTTTGAGACCATACCTCTTGATCAACAGAAATATCAAAATTAATAACAGTAGCTTCCAAAAAATTGAATCTTGAATTTAAAAAAAAATACTTATCCAGCTGTCATCTTCCTTAACACGCTGCTGGAAGAAAATGACAAGCCGAAGAGTATCAGCTCCCACTTTTAATTACTGAATAAGAAAGTCACTGCAATATATTTCTTTCCTCATTATGTTAGCTTTAGATATAATTTTAGAGTGTTCTCCATTATCATTTTGCACTAAGAATGGATGCTGTGCTGCTGAACCCTCAGCCTCAGTTCCTGCTCTTTTCCAGAGCTATAAAAGCAAATATAAATTTTGGAGTCATGTAAATGATGTTTGGTTTTGAGACTAAAAATGAGATGTATGAGATGACTTCAGTTCTCACCCAGGAGAATCCTGAATGCCAAGTGCTCAGATTGCATGTTTGCAAAATGTTGCTTAATATTGATGATCCAAAGACTTTGAAGGGAAAGGTAGATAAAATTCATTCTTTTCTTCATACTTTCTACTGGAGGTTTAAGAATGAAGGTAACATTATTTTGGAAAACATGAGCTTTTGAAACAGTATATGCAAGTAGCTAGATTCTATAAATACAGAATCATAGAAAATTAGGGTTGGAAGGGACCTCAGGAGATCATCTAGTTCAATGTTTCTCAACCTTTTTTGTACCAAGAATAATATGTAAACATCGATGACCAGTCCCAACCCAGGGCCCCTTACTCCCACCTTGCTGCCCCCGTCACCAGGCTCCAACCCCCACAGTGTATGGGCACAGGGTTGGTATGTGGGGTAGGAGGTGTGTCTGTGGGGCATGGGGGGCCCCAAGCAGCCCCTGGCAAGCTGGAAATCTGACAGCCTGCAAGGAAAAGCCACAGTTTCCCCTGTTTTTCTCCTTTAAAGTAGAATCCTTTAAAAACATTGTTAATCCATTTCTAGAGTTTGTTTGCAACCCTTTCATATATTTTTGTGACCTACTTTTGGGTTGGGACCCATGGGTTGAGAAACACTGATCTATTCCAACTCCCTGCTCAAAACAATTCCATCCCCCAACTATATCATCCCACCCAAGGCCTTGCCTAGCTTGGTCTTTAAAACCTCCAAGGATAGAAATTTCACAACCTTTTGGGGTAACCTGCTCCTGTGCTTTATTACCCTTCTAGTGAGAAAGTTTTTCCTAATATCTAATATGAACTTCCCTTGCTGTGACTTGAGACCATTACTCCTCGTTCTGTCATCTGCCACCACTGAGAACAGTTTAGCTCTATTCTCTTTGGAACCCCCTTTTAGGTAGTTGAAAGCTGTTATTAAATCCCACCTCAGTCTTCTCTTCTCCAGACTATTTTCAATTTGTCTATATCTTTTCTGTAGTGGGGTGGCCAAAACTGGACATAGTACTCCAGATATGGCCTCACCAATGCTGAACAGAGGGGAAAAATAACTTCCCTTACTCTGCTGGCAATGCTTCTACTAATTCAACCTAGTATGCTGTTAGCCTTTTTCACAACCAGGACACACTGTTGGCTCATATTCAACTTACTGACCACTGTAATCCCCAGGGCCTTTTCTGTAGAGCTGGTGCTTAGCCAGTCAGTTTCTAGCCTGTACCAGTGCTAAGTACAGGACTTTGCATTTGTCTTTACTGAACTTCTTGAGATTTATTTTTGTCCAATCCTCCAATCTGTTGAAGTCTCTGAATCCTAGCCCTATCCTCCAGCATATCTACTACTTCAGCTTCATATCATTTGCAAACTTGTTGAGGGTGCAGTCCATCTCATCTTCCAGGTTGTTGATGAAGATATTGAACAAAACCAGCCTCAGGAACAATTCCTGGGGTACTTGACTTGATACCAGATGCCAACTAGACATTGAGCCATTGATTACTACCCTTTGAGCCCAACAATATACCAGTTTTCTATCTACTTTACAGTCCATTCATCCAACCCATACTTCCTCAGCTTGCTTGCAAGAATCCTGTGGGAGACGGTATCCAAAGCCTTGCTAAAGTCAAGGTATATCACATCTAATGCATAGTCACCCTGCATCCACAGAGCCAGTCATATTGTCATAGAAGGCAATCAGGTTGGTCAAGCATGACTTGCCTTGGTGAATCCATGTTGACGGTTCCTAATCACCTTCTGCTCCTCCAAGTGCTTAGACATGGATTACTTGAGGACCTGCTTCATGATTTTTCCAGGGACTGATGTTACTTAAAATTCCCAATAGCTCAAATTAAGAGCGAGACCTTAAAAAGGGGATAAACTGCGTTTATTTGTTACATGAAGCAGATACATAAGCTTGGACATACCAGTCATACAAACAGACATACACAAGCATACATACAAACAGACATAGACAGACATACAGAGAAAACCACTCCAGTAAGATGTTATATTTAACAGTAGATGTTACTCAATATTAGCACTGGATGGCCAGGTCCAGGCTTATTGAAGATATGAGCGGAGGTATACAGGCATGCATACCTGTGCTCCATGAGGTTGCAGAGAGTGGATTCCCCCATCTTGGCTTGTCTGCATTTCACTCTCATAGGGATTTCAAGTCTTTGTTCAGCATTGAGGTTTCTCCATGCTCAGTCTTTAGTTAAAGGTTGTTTCTTCTTGTTATCTCAACTTGAGGTCATTCCAGTAAAGTTAGTTATCTCCGCTGAGATCATTCCAGTAAAGCTGGTATTGTGTAGTTGGTCTTGAAGCATTGTGTTCTTGAAGCATTGTGTAGTTCAAATAGCAGGATATGCAAAATTCCTTCTTCTTTGCACATGATCACAGACAAGTTCTTCAGCCATCCATTAATTAGTTTACTGTCTGGTAACTTGTACATTGGCACCTTGTTGCTTTACACAATTAATTAAATGTTCTTCTGTTTTCATGAAAATAGTTACCATTCTTTCACTATTCACCTTCTCACACAGACACTTATGTACACAAGGCATACAAAGTTCATCTACTCATGTCAAGCAGGGAAACAAGCACACAATAGAGTTTTAGTTCATACTACACTGAGGTGAGGCTGACTGGTCTGTAGTTCCCTGGATCCTCCTTCTTCCCCTTCTTAAAGATGGGCACTATATTTGCCCTTGTTCCAGTCATCCAGAGCCTCTTCCAATTGCCAAGTGTTTTCAAGGATAATGGTCAGGACCTCTGCAATCTCAGAGCGCAACTCCCTCAGCATCCTTGGGGGCTTCACATCTGGCCCCATGGACTTGTACACATGAAGATTTTCTAAACAGTCCCTAACCTGTTCTTTTGCATCTGTTGGCTGCTCACCCCTTCTGCAAACTGTGTGTTCAGGTGCAGTAGTCTGGGAGCTGACCTTGCCTGTGAAGACTGAATATCATAGCATCTCCCCTGTGTTTCCTGGCAGATCAGAAGTGCCATACAACACTTTCTTGAGTGGCAGTGGCATTTTAAAGACTACTGAGGTGAAACAGAAGAGAGACAGCAGAGAGAGTAGGAACACTCTTTAAATAGCAAATATTTCAAGTGTAAAAAAGTAAATGTTGTTTGAAGAAATGAAGCAGTAATTTAAGGGGAAGATAGAATTACTTGAAGCTTGTTATATGCACATAAGGGTAAACTAAGCTAATGGAGAAACAAGATCCATCAGTATATCTGACCCTTCAACTATCTTCTCCTTCTCAGACACTCCCCCTTCCTCCCCACACAGAACCTTCCTCCGCAGAACATTTCCTTGCCCCAGCTGGAATCCTCCCTCTCCTTCAGTCCTCCATCCCTTCACTCTTTCCTTTCCTCGACAAAACCACTCAGCCCCTTCTCTTCCAAAATGGTGATGGAGGAGGGAAGAAAGCCAAATAGTCTATCCCCTGAGCAAGCAACAGAAGGAGAAGAGAAGAAGAATATATGCTTATCTTCACTTTGGTATTTGTACCTAACACTGAGCCAAGTCATCACAGTACTGGCCAGGAAGTTTGAACAAGGGCAGGCCAACAATTCTATATTAAATAGACTTCTGCAAATTATTTGCCTGCTCCTTCACACCTGCAAGTGTCCCAGGTCCTGCTTCATAAGGACTTCTCCATAGAATTTTCTGCCCTCTTTTCTTTCTGTTCAGATAAAAGTTAAAAGACACATTTATGCGATATCACAAGCACCTTGTCCAGTTGGGACCTTGGTCTTTGGTGCAGTTTTCTGCTGACAATGTGATTTTAGCGAATTGTTAAATAGCTATTTGGTATGTATGGCAACATAGTGAACCACCATGATCTTTTGTACTAATTGAGATTTATTAAGCAATCCCATGGAAATTACACCAAGGCTTAACAATTACAATCATGATTCTGCAGCAAATACCCCACAGTGAACTCCTGCACTATTGCAAAGACCCTTTGAAGTTAACAGAGCTCCATGTGGGTGCTCAACAGGGTTTCCCTAGTAGAAATGAGGCCTGTGATTGATTCCTTGTTATATTTACATAGTTTCCTACTGCAAAAGGTAGGAAGGTAAGTTCCCAAAAGGCAAATCTGCAAGGAGAAATAATAGCCATGGAAAACCAGTTGTCGTACAGACTTAGAAATGGAAGATTTGTAAATGTAACAGAATAGCAGTTTGTGTATCAGAGTAAGAGGAAACAAAGAACTGCAGCATCACCAATTTTTCTACTGCTCAGGAAACCTGAAAAAAGTCCTAGAATTTCTGTTTTTCTTATTCAAATTAAGTGAGACTAACATTTTATTCCAGCAATTTCTAGCAGGGTTCACATTTGGTTTCTTGTAAACTATAAATTCATAAGGAAGGGCTCCCACAAGTCATCATCAGCTGGAACTGTTTCAGGATTTATGCGTGCATGTCATCTTCAAAAAAGTGATTTCCTGCAAATCACTTGTACAGCCGGACAGGCAGGCTGGTGGTGAGCAATTAATCAGAAAACAAAATTTTACATCCTTGTATAGACTCTTAGGGAGTGAGAAATGGTTGAAATCCAGTAGGGTAGAGAGACAGGAATTTAATCATTTTTTGAATACTGGGGGGTTCTTCATAATATTATCTATAGAAGAGAATGTAGAGGAAACAAGACATATGCAAGTGTGATGCTGAAGGGGTCACATATGTGCTTGATATCTTAGGAAAACTGTGATGAAAACAGTCTCTGCTTGTGAAAATCTCCTATCTGCTGCTGCCAAAGTCCATGTCAGTTTAGATTTTCAATCCTGCAAATGATGGACATGCATGTTAAAGTTACAGGTGCCCTATGCAGCTCTAACTAAGTTCTTTCAAAACATTTCTAAATAGTATTCATGAATCCTCCTATTAATCAATCCAGAGGGATTCTCTAGTTATTGCTCATTCCCCTTTCATATTAATTTGCACCATGTCCAGTATCTCATGCTGGAAGTAACAGACAATTATTTCAAGAATGTTAAAGAAAAGTCAAGTGGCTTGAGATTTCCATGCAATTCACACCCCATTTTATCTCCATTTTCTTGAGAAGAAATGTAGCTTGTGGCTGTTCATTTGCATGCCAAGACTATATTAAATTCAATATCCTTGTTGTTTCAGTAAGCTGAAGTCATACATCCAAAATCTTTATTTTGTAATTTAATTTTTGTAATTACATTTTTCAGAGAGGGAGACTTAATTATTAGGTAAAATAATTTGACACAAATATGTAAAGGGCCTTATTCTCTTTCTGGCTATAACCCCTCATGGAGGGAATTGAAGGAGTATTAAGCCACTTTTTGGACCAGACACAGAAGATAGAGGTTGATGTTCCCAAACCAGCTTGCAGAAATGCTACCATGTAAAATCTAAGAGGTGAGTCTCATATGACTATGCGGCCATCCTCACATACATGTTTATTTCTTCTATGCACTTATACAGCTTCTTGAACTATTTCAGTAGATACCCTAAGAGGGAAAGGAGAGTTTGAGGCTTGGCATAGGAGGTTCTGACTATATGAACCTGATAAAATTATGGGAGTCTAATCTCACAAGGCTAGGATCTAGTCCAAACTACATAGCTAAATAAAGACAATAAAAAAGCTCAAGGTTGAATTAATTCAATCTCTGTAGGTTAGAGCTGCATAGATTGAACTGATAAGCAAGTGAATAGACATTCAAGTTTGATTCCAGAAATGCAGCTACATGCCTGAAGTGGCTCAGGCCAGGAGCTGGGGGGTGATAGAGCACACCTCCCTGTTCAGTTGGGGCAGACAACTTGGGGCAAAGCTAGTCCACCTACCCTGCAAGTGGGGAGGTTGCAGGGGAGGTACACAGCTTCCTGGGATGCCAGGGGACCATGAGTTAACTTGAGTCTGGAGGGGACAGAAGTTCAATAAACCAATTGAACCTAAATCAGTTAAATCTGATACTACAAGTATCCATACTTACCTTAAACTAGTTTGGGTTATTTTGAAAATGGTTTATGTGCAGGGAACTTCTGTCGTGTTACAGAGTTGAACAAGTTTCCAATCACTTATATCAGTTTGTGTAATTTCTGTCCCTAGCCTATGAGCTTCTAGGGTGCAGACAGAAGTGCAGCTCCCAGATGTAACTCAGATCAATGTCTACAAAGTGTTCTGAGTCACAACATTACCCCAGACCAAACAGAAATTCACTGTTGGTTCAGAGGGGAGGGGAATCTAGCTGCCCACTGGGGGCCTGCAGCCAGGTTCCTATAGCAATGGCCAGGCTCTCTGCCAGTGCTCGCTGTTTTCAGAATGGGAAGGGGGAAAGGCAGTGAAAGGAGCTTGTTCTTGGGACTCCCCAGCCAGTGCTGAAGGGTGGGGTGGGTGAATTGGAGCTCCCCACCTTGGGGGGCAGCTCCAATACACATGTCCCACCCTCCACGGATGACTGAACTCCAGATTGCACTCCCTCTGCTCTCTTTTTCCTCTCCCATTTTGAAAACAGTGACAGACTGGGAGCTCAGCAGACACAAGTTACAGAAGATGCTACATTTTGAAATGCCTTTATCTGATACCTCATGCAATGAGGGGTCAGGTTGTTATTCAATCGGTCATTTTCGAAGCTGTCTGCACTCGTGTTTGGTCACAGCTATAAACTGCTTTCTCTGGCCAAATCAGGTGACAATTGTCACTTCTGTCTGCACTCCTAATGGTCTGAAAGAGCCATTCCTAAATTTCATTTATGGGAAATTCTAACTTCAGATGTCAGCTGTACCTCTTGCCCCTGACATTATCCCAAGCTAGTGAAATTCCCAGATACAGCTTGCTTTTGAGCATGTTACACTTCCTTGGCTATATTCACCAAAATTCCTGGGTACAGTATGGAGGTGTCCCTAGTAGCATTGCCCCAGTTCAGTCTGAAAGCCATGAATTAACAAGTTTCTATGGGAAGGCAGTTCCTCCTGATGGAATACTTGGAAGTAAACTCTGTTAGGGAATTCATGTAGGGTTTTAATGTGTACATAACACAGTGTTTTAATGAGAAAAAAGGGTCAGGATTAAACCTGGGTCAGAAACATTTGAAACAGCTAAGCTGTTCCCTTGTAGAAATACGATAACGTATTTTACCTTGACATAAGCTGGTCAAGGTGCCCCATAGGTGTCCCTCCAGGCTGAGCCTCAATCCACTACATAGAGGGCAAAATGATCAATATTTGTCTATACTAGACAATTATGCATTAGCAAATCCAACTATATTTTTCTAGCCCAAACAAGCCTTTTGATGAGGTGGTTTCAGTCACTGTTTTTTTCTCTCTCTACCATCTGCTGGAAATTCATTTATATAGAAGAAAAATACTTATTCTCCATTTGCCTTCAAGGCAGGGATTCTCCACCTCTGCTCTTTTTACATAATGATTTTTCAAAATAAGAGACAGCTTCTCTTTCCCAGTTTAGCTGCAGACTCTGCATCTGATCTCTTTTCTGAACTAGGATTAATAATGTAGATATGTTTAAAGTTGAAATAATCTTCTATGTATGAGCTTCCCCTTCCAGCTGCTCTTTCATACTCCCCCTTCCCTCAGCTGAGCCAAGAAACTCATAAATATTTTATAAATAAAAATCTCTTCTCTTTGCCCTCCCATGTACAGTCCCACACGCAACAGCTCTGTGTGACACTATATATTTCAGAGGGAAGAACAACCTCTTTTGGTAGGGATTGTCAGTCTTTTATATGAATTTTAATTGAATAGTTCAAAGCTGGGTAACATCAGAGCATAGCACTAGGGTGGACACTCACTGATGATGTCAAGCTATATCTCTTTACCTTAAGCAAAAGCAATTGGATATCTTCAGTGGATAGAGGACAGATGTGATGGATGGGTGAGAAGTGGCAATGGAAGAGATGCAAAAGGTTGGAATAAAATATCCAAGGTTATTTTGGTTTGGCCTCAGTGGAAGATCCTACAAGGGAAGATTGAGAGATCTGGATCTGTTCAGCCTTTACAAGAGACATCTGAGGGGAGACCTTGTAGCCACCTGTAAGTTTATCAGGGGAGGACAGAAGGGAATTGGTGATGTGCTGTTTACCAGAGTGCCCCAGGGAGTAACTAGGAATAATGGGTGCAAACTAGTGGAGAGTAGATTTGGGTTAGACATTAGGAAGAAATTTTTTACAGTAAGGGTGGCCAGAGTCTGGAATGGGCTTCCAAGAGAGGTAGTACTATCACCTCACTTGGAGGTCTTCAAGACGAGGCTTGACAGTCACCTGACTGGGGTCGTCTGACCTCAGTCCTCTTTCCTGACAGGGTCAGGGGGTCGGACACAATGATACATTGGGTCCCTTCCGACTCTACAATCTATGAATGGGCTAGAACAGTGGTGCTCAATCTTCTGGCCCTACTGGCTGGGTAAGTAATGCAGTGCTGGATCCAGAGTGGGGTTGGCTTGCAGGTGTAGTTTAGTGTCCTGGCCAAGTCCCATCTGGCTCCAGAATGACCCCATGTTCTAGCCCAGCCCTGTGTGCCAAATCTGGCTGCAGCCTGACCCTGTTTGCAAGCATGATATGGTGCATAGGACTGTGTCACCTGGCCTGTGCGGCTCCCCACAGGACCAGACATTTGGCAGTGGCAGTGTTAATTGCCATAGCTCTGGAAACCATGGCTATCAATAGTACCACAGTTTCCCTGCTGCCAAATTTCTGGAGCCAGGGGTGGGCCCACTGACTGGAGATTGAACACCATTGGTCTAGAAATCTAACATGGCAATCTTCTCTCAAAGTTCTTCAATTTAAGCTTATATCTACTTCTGAGTCAAAACCTGAAATCATAATCATAGGGTTATGACTCAAGGGGCCTCAAGACTCATTTAGACCAACTCCCATCAGGTTCACCATTCCTAAATTAAATTAATAAATTAGTTTAGGATTCACCATTCCTAACCTAAACTATCCCAGGCAAACACCTTTCCAGCCTTTTCTAAACGATCTCCAATGAGATTTTCTGGACAATCTCCAGTTTCCAACTTCCTAGCCAATTTGTTACATCAATCTATTGTTTTTACAGTTAGGAAGTTTTCCCTGAAATTTAATCTAATGTGCCTTGCTGCAATTTAAACTTCCTTCCACATGTCCTGCACTCTACACTAAGGAAGAACAGTTATTTCTCCTCTTCTTTACAGCCTTTTAAATAGTTGAAAACTGCTACCATGTCCCACCTCTCAATCTCTTTTTCCCAAATGAAACATCCATCATTCTCTTAACGTTGTTGCATACAGTTTGTATTCCAGCCCACTTATCATCTTTTTTTGTCCACCTTTAGATCCTTTTCTGTTTCTCTACATCCTTCAACTGTGCCCAAAACTGGGCACAGGCCTCCATTTGAGAGCTAGCCAGTCCTGAGTGGTACTATTTTTTTCTGTGCACTGGATTCAGTGCTTCTATTAATACAACCCAGATTTACATTTGCTTTTCTTGTGATAGAATCACATTCCAGGCTCATGTTGAGTTTGTGATCTACCATAACCCTAAATCCTTCTTAGGAGTTCTCTGCCAAGTGAAAGATTCCTCATTTTCTAAGTTCAATCTCTAAGTTTTTACTTCCATGTGCATAATACATGAAAAAATAGGTAATTAAAAAAATTGAGCTATTTTTGAATGGTGTTTCAGGTCAATTACTTCTTGGGGTTCTTTTCTCCCAAAGAAAAGGGTATAGTAAAATGACAATGATATTTACAGATCATTAAGTGAAAGGAGTTATAGTAAGAATGTTTAAGTGTTCTATGCATCTCAGTGTAGCTTTCACATCTTGTTCTGTCTTTAGATTCACTTGCATAGCTCTTAGAAGGCAAAATGTATAAATACTTGAATGCTATAAAACAAACAAACAACAACAACTTTTGAAGGAATGTACCCTGCATTATTCCCCAGTGCTAGTAGCGTGATTAAAACTATTCCAACTGCAAACTCCTGACTTGTGCTTTGTGTGTTTGAACGTATGGGCAGGAGTTTTTTTGGGCCATAACATATGGTAAACTACTTGTTTCCAAGAGCTTTCTAGCACACCACACTGATCCAGGTGGGCTGTCTCCCAAATCAGAAAAAGTATAACCACATCAGCAGAGTTTTTTAGGCAGGATAACTGCACTACTAAGTGACAAGTCAAGTTAACTTCCAAAAGTGATGACTGCATCCAGCAACACTGCTTCCAGTTTAGAAGACAGCCCATGCAGAGCCCCACAATATGTTCACAGGTGATGCTGTTGAGGATATTAAGTTTACCAGGTAGATGTGGCCTTTTGTTCATTTTCCTTGTATTAATGCAACTACGTTTCTATTTACTATGCCACATAATTATTTTATGAAATATGGCCTCTCATTTTGCTTGTTTAATTATTTTCCTTTGCATCCTAGCTGTGTGTTTGAGTTTATTTGTACATATTTTAGAAAGAAGCCAGTATTTACCAGAACCAGCCATACTTAAAATGTCCTTCTAAGCTTCCCTGGAATGCATGTCTTCGATGGAAAGGTTGGAGGGAGAATGGCTTTCAGAATGTGAGAACGCTCTCTTGAGTGTTGCACATAAATCCTGAAACTGAATATTGGAGCATATCAGCTCTAGTAGCAGTAGACCATAGATGACATTAAAAGTACTGTCATGTGAAAATGCCTAACAGAAACTATAAGCCACACCAAACAAAGAAACATTTTCTCAAAAGCAAGACAGCTGAGGAAGATTACTAAGACATTGCAGTGTAAAAGGTTAATTTTTTCCTTTAAATCATCAGTTTCTTCTAGCTGGCAATGATAGTTTGAAGCTAATTGTTTCTATTACTTGTCCAAAGCAGAATCCTCTGCACTTTATTGATAAACTCCTATCTTATGCCCATGTCTTAATCAATTTAGAGACTTTGCTTCCCATTAGAACGAGTTGTTTACAGTTGACAAATATTCCCTTATCTCTGTTTTCCTTGCAAAACTGGTCATGTGCATAAAACTTCCATCTTTTATATTACCAATTAAAGCTGAACAATTATATTTCTTTCTGGTATAAATGGGAACACAATAAGATTTCTTTTAAATATTGTTCTTCCCCCTAAATCCTGCATCATGGTATTTTGGATTCAGAGTCTGAGTGTTCAGCTCAATTAATTAAGCTTTTCATTCTCAAGAGTAAACTCTTGGTATTAACTTAAAAAAAATTGGGAAAAATTCTGGGAAATGTTTTTGTACTTAATAGTCACAGGCAGCACTGGAACTGTAGCCCATGTATTTAGTAGAAACTGACCTTGTCATATGACAGCAGCATTGACCTTTGGTGACACTAACCACGTCAGGTGAGGGAGGCTAAGAAACAAAGAACAATGGCTCTGTATATCGAGCCATTACATAAGTACAACTGCACTATAAAAATCATAACTGTAGCTTTCAATCCACTTTGTACAAGCAGCAAATGGCTAAACAAGGTGCACGATAACAGGGAATCAAGCCCATTTAATCTAACCAGTGTGCTGTGTGGTACATACTGGGCACATCTACACGAGACATTTACCGTGCAATTGACTAATTAGCCATGCAGTAAACATTTCACTGGGCATGTCTACACAAGCACTTTAATGAGCATTAGCCCATTTTAAGGCACATTAAAGTGTCACAAAAAACTGTGCTCTTCAGTTAATGCACATTAAGACAAGCTAATGCACATTTTCCTAATACCTTACAATAAATGGCATTTGTACATACATTTGCTCCCGCAGCAGTAGGTGCTTTTAAGCACCCAGCGCTGAGGCACATTCATTTGTATAAACAGCAAAATGCACATCAGCAGTGAGAAAATGGCAGTGTTTCACTTTTAAATGAAAACACATTGAAGGTGTTTTAGTTAAAAGACACACTCCCACCATTTCCTTAGCGCTGAAGCACATTTTGCCATTTACACAAATGCATGTGATGAAGTCCTGGGCGCGTCAGCTCACTTGTGGAGCAGACTCGATTAATCGACTCTGCTCCAATGCACCAGTTCTCCAGTGTATCAGAGCAGACAAACGTATGTGTATAAATGCCTGGAGCTACTATATTTAATACACATTAACTAAAGTGTGTTAAAGCACGTGTAGATGCTTCCACTGTCTACATGCATACCCCTATTAGTCTGGAATAAACTAATTTACTCTATAGCAGGGTAGTACTTGTAAATATAAGATCTATCCTGTTGTGGAGTAAGAAACTCTGCAGTAGTGCACGTGTAGATGGTGGAGGGGCTGGCTGGGGCAGAAGGGTGCTTCATTGTGGAGGATGCCTGATGCTAGCCCAGTGTTGAAGCACCCTCGTGCCCCAGCCAGTCTCTCCACCACATGTTGAGTCAGGGGGAGTAGCCCTGGGCTGGCAGCCTGACCTCTGGGGTCCCTTGCCAGTTGGGGTTTCTCCAACCTGACTCCATGTGCTGCACCTGAATAACCTGCAGAACTTATTGCTCCAGAGTTAATTACTCCTGGGTGCACATTGAAATGGTGCACCTGGATGCAATAAACTCCAGAGCAATAAGTTCCATGGTTTATTCAGATGCCATAACACCACGTGTAGAAGGGTGCATCTGCACATGGGCTTTACTGTGAAGTAGATTAATTAGCTCCATAGTAAAGCAAGACCATTTACTGGTATTAGAATGCAGTAAACTAATTAACTCCACTATAAGATAGTAATGTCAAGAACAGTACCATCTTATGGTGGAGTAAATAACTGCACTGAAATGCACATGTAGATGGTGACCAGGGGCATAAATTACACCTGGTCAGTCCAGTCCTTCACCCCAGCTCAAATTGCTGTTGTCTCAGGTACGTGTGGAGATACTGTGCCTAGGATCAGGTTACTACAATTCAAACTGCTCCAGAGTTTATTGCTTCACTTTAACTGCATGTGTAGATGTACCCACTGTACAAGAGGAATGGTGATTTTTTTCAAAGAATTTCACTCTTAGCCAGTAGAGTAAATACATAATTATTGATTGTGTAGTACACTGCACAATTAATTGTGTAAGACATGTATATAGTAAAATTGTTGTTTATACTGATGCCAGTGAGAAGAGAACCACTATCAGCTTTGATGTTAGCATGTACAACTTTGCTTGACTGCTGCGTTTATGCTTATATGTTTAGAAATAAAGGCCAGATTCTACTTTCAGATAAGTAGATACAAACTAAGTGGCTTTATAGCTACCTGATCCAGCAACTGTTGAAACCAATGGGAATCTCTCCATTGACTTGAAAGATGTTGGTTCAGGCCCTAAGAGCAGAATCTGGCTTCTGACCATTTTATTTTCTCTCACCCTTTATGTACATAAGAGCAATTTATTTTTGCCTTTCTAAATGTAATAGCAGAGTTTTAAATCCAATGTTCTGGATTTTTAAAAGAAGCATTTTTGTTCCTCCAAATGGTCTGTTAGTGGATTTCTGACAAATGTTTTTTAGGGTCAAGTTCTAATGATGGCTTGTAAAGATCTAGTTGTGACACATTCATCCCACAGTGCAGCAGATGATGAGACTGTGATGATGATAATAATTTTGTTTACTTTTGTTTCTGGATAAATGTCACCTTATGTTATTTCAGTCCAACTGCATGGTGTGAGTGATGGCCTAACATTATGATTAGCTTGTGGAACTCCATGCAACAAAGTGTCATAGCTCAGCTACACTGTATATTAGCTAAAAATGGCAAAAGTTGTTTTTGCTCAAAAATCAATACCTTTCTACAGAGCTGAAAGGAAGACTCCTATTAGGACCAATACACTTAAAACAAGTTAGCAATGTAAGAAGGAATCTGAATAGTGGGTGCTGATCTCTATACAGCAGAATGGTCTAAGTGCCATATTTCCACCTCTGAACAGCAAGTGAAAGATGGATACTAGCTTCAGGTGATGGAGAGCTTGTCCCCACTCTATAGAAATACCTGTATAAAATGGCTATTCCTACTATCACTGAAATCAATTGCTAATTGCTAACTATTTAAAAAGTCTCCTACTCTTAATGATAGCTAAAAACAGATTACTTGAGAAAGATACTGCAGTGTGATAGAAATCCCAGATTACTTCAGAAGGATACTGCAGTGTGATAGAAATCCAAGGGTGAAATCCAATTGATGTGGTTTGAAACACCCTTCATGAGAGTGTTTCATTACGTTTTTTTCTATAGCTAGCATTAAACCAGAATTTATTTCTGGTTTTGTATCCATTTCTTCCTTTGCCCAAATAGTCCATCAGATGCTCCTCCTCTTTTCCTTGGAAATCTTTGCCATATCAATTTGAAGCTGCATCTACATAGTGGCTGCCTTTAAACTTGACCTCAAATAATAAGAAAACCAAATAGAAAAAAGAGTGCAGCTACACAACTACAGCATACCACAGTTACACACTTAATGAATTAAACTATATGTCTGGTAAGATGGTTTGGTGGGCAATGTATTGATTTGGGTTAAGTTCTTGGTTTTCCTATACATTTTCTGCATGACCTCAGTCAAACTACTTAATCTCCTGACCTGTATATGTATAAAATGGTGCATGTATGATTCCTTCCTTAAATTCATCATATGTTCTGAGTGCAAACTCTTTGGGGCAAGGACAGTCTCATACAATACATGTAAAAAACGCTTAGTACCATGGATCCAGAGTATTGGCACTACTGTATTACAGATTATGAGAAAACTATTGTGCAAGACTCCTGATAAATGGATCCAAACTACATGTTCACCTGCAGTTATTATACAGGAAGTTTCTGCAGTATACTACAAAAGAAGCTGAACATACTATACATAAAGAATATTCTGTCTGATCTTTCACTAAGTAACGTATCTCCGAAGGGAATGGGCAAAGTAATATTTAGTAGTGATGGAAGTTGTATATTTTTTTCAAACTTGTAGTCAGTGACACTATTTCTGCCAGACTCTTGGGTGTCTTGTGTTTAGGGACACTAAAGAAAGAAGAAATTAATCTCAAGGATAACATTCTTATTATTGCTTCCAAATCTGATTTCAGTTGTGAAAGTCTCTAAGGAATTTTGCACCATTTAAATAAAAATAAAGACAATATATTGGAAGAAATATGTATGTATATACTGTATACAGCGGCATAAGTCAGTTTATTGACTCAAAAGTCAGATTACATGCAAATATAAGATGATTCGCAGGTAATAAAAATGAATTCAAATGAATAAATTGACATTATATCCTCTCAAAGTCACATTACATTCAAAACTAATACGAAGAGATTTCCAAATGTTTCCTACTAAAAATGTATTCTTCAGTAGTCAGTCTGTGATACTGTATATTTCACTGATAATTATACACATTTGATAGAAATACAGTACTTGAAGTAAATAAGGGCAAGCATCATATAATGAATCCCTGTGTAGGGCATTGCATTGGCATAGAAGGAGCCTAACAGATCTAGTCAGAACTCCATTTTGGAGAAATTCCAACATATCAAAAAGGTCTCATTCTAAATCTGAATAAAAACTGGAACCTGTTATGGAAGGTGTCACGCCCCGATGACCGGTACACCCTTGACCTGCGAGCCTGGGTCGGCACGACCGGCTTGGCACGAGGAGGGATTTATGACTGGACAGGTGGGTGTTAACGGTGAGCAGGAGTCAGATGATTTAAAGCGTATTGGTTACACAGAAAGTTTATTTTACTTATGCTACTGATGTAGTGCAGCGTAGGCAGAGGAGTTGATTTATGCACTTACAGCATGTAGATATCATGTTACCCAGCATTTACAGGGTGGGTAATAGACTTGCTAGTTACAGATTCCGAATGATTCACACAAGCTGTTGCAGTCTGCAGATTACCGAGAGCTCTTGATAAGAAAGATAACAAGAGAGATAGTCGAGCCGGCAAGGACGGAGTTACGCCGAGATAAGGATCGCGGGCGGGGAGATGTTTGTAAGAGGCCAATTTACAAACGGTGTCTCCTTGGTGTGTGTGTGGAGAGTTCTCCGCTTTGGGCAGAAGTTCTTTCAAAGTTATACTTGGCCAGGTGGCCAATTACTGCATGCCAGGCATGAATAATTAATGAGTTGGCACTTGTGCTGTCTTTGTTTGCTCAGGTTTCAGAAAAAAGGGGGGTTATTTTTGCGTGGGTTGTACTGGTCCTGTTTGGTCACAGGAGGGTGAGCATAGTGCATTATTTAATTTTACAACTTCATTGAAGGTCAGCCAATTTGGAGTCTTATTATCTGGTCACCATGGGTACTGATATCTTTCGTGCTGAATTGTCAATGTTAGTTTCTCTCTCTCGTATGGGAGTTCAAGTGATTTGAAATAAGGCACAAACAGGGGTGTGTATATACAGCACTGTTATAAACTAAAAAATAATAGTGTGAGACTACAATTACAGAGTTTGTTATATTAGCCTCTGACCTTTTGCCATCGGCATCTGAAATCAAAGACTTTGATCTTTGACAGAAGGAAACCCCAAAATTTTCCTTTTGGAAAACAATAAAGCATTTCTATTTGGTTTTTCAAAAAGAAAGCAAAGCAAAACAAACACAAACCAACTCCAGAGGTACCATTCACTGGAAAATTTCTGACAACTCTACAACCTAGGTTAATTTTTCAGTCAAAGGAGTTGTTCAGTTCTCTATAATTCATTTTATGTTTCCGGCTTTCAGGGTTTTTTTTTTCCGCAGTGGCACTTTCAAGGATTCATCATTACAAAGAACATGACTGACCAACTCTTTTCCTGTATATTTTGGGCATGGTTTTCATAAGTCTTGAGCACCCATTGTTCAGTTCAACTCAAAGAGATCAACTCAATTTTTGATTCCCATTATATCACTGTAGTGGGATAAAATGGGATGCAAAGCTTCCACAGAGCTTGAAACTTTTTCTAGTCCCAAAACTTCTGGGCTGGTTCTAAGACAGTCACTATTGTTACAGCCACTACATGTATGCTAACCCAGCAGGTTCCTTGACCCAGCTGCCAGCTGACTTCACTGAATCTGTTTCCTTAGCTGTCCACAACCCCACTCTTTCTGCTTCTCTTACATACAACTTCCCTTACAGTACAGCATTATGTTCTCCTATCACACCACCTTGTCCACACACCCCAGGAAGAACCCAGCCTGCCCATTTATCATAGATTACCGCTACAACCCTCCACTCCTGAATTTACCAGAAAAAGAAGGCATGAAAATGTAAAGGTATTTCTTTCTTCATCCCTAAAATCTTACTACTTCGGTTATTATGACCCTTCATGCCTTTTTTTATAACAGTGTCCCCTCAGCACAGTAACTCTATAGGCAAAGAGAACATTTTTTCAGAAGCAAAAAATTAGTAGAATGAACTGAGCTGAAACTCCATCATGAGAGATGAGAGCTTTATGCAAATATATATGAGAGACCTGGGGGAGCATTTGGAACTGGGTTTAGAGAGATATGGATCAACTGTGATCTTTTTACTTTGGAACCAGTTTCCTCCTTTAGTCTACTGGGGCCTAAATGCATATGTAGTGTAGTGTCCAGGGGCATTTGAAACAAGCAGCTGCTGTAGGAGGCAAGAGGCCAGGATGATCAGTTCCTACCCAGTAATTTTTGGCTGGAGTCCAATCTATTTGAACACATACTTTGAATATGTGTTTCATAGTTTTATAGTTTCATAGTTAGTAGGGTCGGAAGGGACCTGAGCAGATCATCAAGTCCGACCCCTGCCATGGCAGGAAAGAGTACTGGCATCAAACAACCCCAGCAATGTGATTGTCTAGCCTTGTCTTAAAGACCCCAGGGTCCAGCACCTCTTCTCTTGGAAGTTGGTTCCAGATCCTAGCAGCCCTGACAGTGAAGTAGTGCCTCCTGATGTCTAATCTGAGTTTACCCTCTGCCAGCTTGTGACCGTTATTTCTCGTCACTCCTGGTAGTGCTTGGGGAAACAAGGACTCCCCCAATGCCTGCTGGACACCCCTGACTAGTTTGTAAAAAGCCACTAGACCCCCCTCAGCCTTCTCTTGTGGAGGCTGAACAGGTTCGGGTCCCGTAGCCTCTCCTCATAGGGCCTGCCCTGCTGCCCCCGATCATGCAAGTGGCCCTCCTCTGGACCCTTTCCATATTGTCCACATCCCTCTTGAAGTGCAGCACCCAGAACTAGATGCAGTACTCCAGCTGCGGCCTGACCAGTGCCACATAGAGGGGGAGTATCACCTCCTTGGACCTGACTGAGATGCATCTGTGGATGCAGGACAAGGTGTGGTTGGCCTTCCTGACTGCATCCCCACACTGCCGGCCCATGTTCATCTTGGCATCAATGATGACTCCAAGATCCTTTTCTGCCTCTGCCCTGATGAGAAGGGGGTTCCCCAGCCTGCAGGGATGGTGCTGGTTCTTCCTCCCCTGGTGCAGTACCTTGCACCTGTCAGTGTTGAAACCCATCCTGTTCTCATCCGCCCACCCCGTAACTTGTCTAGGTCCAATTGTAGCCTATTCTTTCCTTCTAGCATGCTCATATCCCCCCACATCTTAGTGTCATCTGCAAATTTGAACAGGGTGCTTTTTAACCCCTTGTCCAAGTTGCTGATGAAGATTTGAAAAGTGCGGGCCTGAAGACAAGCCCTGCAGAACCCCACTGCTCACATCCCTCTAAGTCGAAAATGTCCCATCCACCACCACTCTCTGGGTGCGGCTCTCCAGCCAGTTGGCAACCCATTTGACTGTGTAGGTGTCGACACCATAGTCCCCCAGTTTTTTAATGAGAACAGGGTGAGAGACAGTGTCAAATGCCTTCTGAAAGTCCAGAAAGACTATGTCCACTGCTACCCCTGCATCTAAGGATTTGGTGACCTGGTCGTAGAAGGCTACCAGGTTGGTCTGACAGGACCTGCCTCTAATGAACCTGTGTTGGTTGCCCCTAAGCATAATCTCCCCTGCTGGCCCTTCGTGGACATGTGCCAGAATAATTCTCTCAGAAAAACTTACTCAGGATCGAGGTAAGACTAACTGGCCTATAGTTTCCGGGGTCTTCCTTCTTCCCTTTTTTGAAGATGGGAACCACATTGGCCCTCTTCCAGTCCTTTGAGTATGTGTTCACATATACTCACATAATGTGAGTGAGCACACATCTACATGTGGCCTTTAATGTGCAGTAGCCTATTTTACTGTGTATTAAACTGTCATGAAAAAACATGCAATTATACTAATGTACAGTAAAATAGGTTACTGCGAATTAAGCATCACTTAAAAAATGTGCGCTTTTGGTACTACGCATTAGGGCAGGCTACTGTGCATTTATTTAGTACCTCACTTTGGAGGTACTAAATTTAATGCACATTAGGATAGGATATTAATGCACGTGTAGCCGCACTCACTGTTAATGAATTATAAACACCCCTAAAGGAGTACAGGGTGCCTCTTTTCTTTAGAATAAATAGCAGATGTTATCTTACTCACACATATTATTTGAATGGATTTTATCTTTTCAGACAAGTTTTAAAAACCCATATTGTTGCCCAGCAGTCCAAGACAGATATAATGAATCTCTGAGGAATGTGTTCTTTTAAAATTGTTTCTACTATGTGTGTGTGTATGTTCCTCAACTGTGGTGGTTCAGTTCCCTTAGTTTATTTCTTTCATTCCCCCTCCCCACCAACATTCATTAACAAAATGTACATTTATTTATTTTTGGTTTACGACATTTCATCTCTTGATCAAAGGCAGAAGCACCCAATAATTTACGTTGAGACCCAATCTTAATGCGCAAGCAGTTTTTCTTATAAAAAAGGAACTTGTTGCAGCAGTGGTCTCTTGGTATGGCATATGGGTGTATTAGTGTAATAAATTTATCTTTAGACATGGCATATAAATGCATTACCATCCATTAAGTTCAGGTATAGGCATAACATTAACAGCTACTGTTGGAACTCTATTACACCACAGTATCCTTCCAGTAATGCATGTGATGACTTTAAACAGAGCTTCTCTTCTAAATGGTAGACATTCTAAGCAGCCTACCATTAAGAACAATACAGCTTTAGAGAAAAAGCCAATTGCTAGATATTAACATTAGCATTAGCATTTAGTACTATTTTACAAGGCCTAGGCCAGTTAAAAATCTGTAATTTATTACTTGCAGTACAACAATGGCAAATTGATATTGCCTTTAGCATTTTTTTTAAGAAAGAAAGTTTTTATAGCTTGTTTGTTCTTGGATTTAACCTTGGGCTTCCAGGAAGAGAAAAGAAGGCTGGGGAAACCTAAAGGCAAATGAGAAGCACAGGATTTCTGTGACAGGTGGCCTCCTTGCCTAAGAGATTCACCAGAGATATATGGGGTGAATGCATGGCTTGTTCTACAGGCTGGAGAACTGTTGGGCTTTCAATTAAAATATCTGGAGAAATCCTTTGGAACCCTTGGGGAAGTTTTATTCTACAATCCCTCCTGCATTGCTCTTCTTCAGAGCACAGTATAGGGCGATGCTTTTATTTTTGGTTGTGGCTGAAATATTTAAAGAAAGATGTAATTTTCAGTGAAATGTTCTTGTTTATTTGGGCACATTTAGCAAAACTGATTTTTTCTCTTTGTGTAACTGAAAAAGTTTTGTACTAACGTTCAATGCTCCTTTTACAAATTTGAAGATGGGCTAGCAAAAAGGGACGAGAAGACCATTATCTAAGCATAACTCATGGTCAAGAAAGCTAAGACTATTTTAACTCATTTTTTTCTTGCAAAATGACAACACTTGTAAATTCTCCTTGAGCCAGGCAGAAAAACAAAATCACTTGCCATAGCTGGGACAAATCAGAGATTTCAGAGAGAAATATATTTTTACATAGGTATTATATTTTCCTATCCATATGCAGACTCGATTAATCGTATCTGCTAGAGTGTGGTAATTACCAAGCTCCAGCAAACTTCAAGATTATGTGTATCAGCATTCCTGTGCTGAAAATGGCAGTGGGGTGCTTTAAATTCATTTTACAAGATTAAATTCAAAGCACCCTGCCACCATTTTTCAGCATGGGGTCACTGATACATGTGATGCTCTGGGTGCTTTAATTAGCATGGCTGTTGGAGCTACACTAATTAAAGGGCTCCTCGCCCTCCCTCCTAGAGCACATCTATAAATGCCCTATGTTTGGTTTAATTCTGCTTTCAGTGATGTCACTGGGAGCTTTGCCACTGGCCTTCAAGAAAAGCAGGACTTCTTTTCATATACTATGGATTTTTCTAGTTTCAGAATATATATTGCAAGTTATATATTGTAAGTTTTTTTCTCCCCAAAACTTTCAACTTAGGTAGGTATAGTTTTAAGTCTCAACAGTTTTACCCAGTTATTTTAGCATATAAATCCCTTTGCTGAGTAAGCTTATTCACTATCCATCAATTACTTTAGAAATCATACTACTATTTGTTAGCCTATTTGACCTTGTTTTAGAAGCAAATTTGTGTTCTAAGGTCTCAGATTGCTAGAGGCAAAAAGACTCAGACATGATGTGTGTGTATTGTTTTCCAAGAAGAGTTGCTAAATGCTTTGACCTCATATCTACAAACACCTGACCACTGGAATGGCATTGATAGCTGCTCTGGGGGAAACTGTTTGCTCTATTAAAGAATAGCTGCTATGGTGGCAGGGGAATGAGAACAAAAATGACAAAAAAATTTACAGTGAACACCTGCCAGTCTGCCATCTTTCCAGGTTGGTGAATATCGAAATTTTTGCTAGCATCACTCTGTATTCTTAGGAAATAGCATCTCTAGTGGGTGGCTGTCAACGTAATCAATGACAATTTGGTATGCAACTTTCATTGAAGGTCAATAGGACTTGGATGTCTAACTGCCATGTGCACCTTTGAAATTCACCTCAAGAGTTTGAAGAGAACAGTATGCTTTTCCTTAGACTAGAACGCTAATTGGCAAAGCAGGTAAAGCATAGTATAAAATAGCAATATGAGAAACAGCAAGTCAAGTTATTATTTTCCACGTTTTGTCTGCCAGGAAATGAACAGGAAACAAGTAAGGGAGACAAACTATACAGAATGTTCCTGTAAGTCACATAATGGATCTCTAAAAATAGTGAAATTGTGTGGATTAATTCTTTCCATTTAAAATGTTGGTTAAACTCAATCTACACCTAGGCCAGTTATAGACATTACACTTTTACAGGTATAAGTGATTGGAAACCAGTCTATACCTGTAACAGAACAGAAGTTCAGCACATATAGGTTTCAGAATGGTGGAACCAGGTCTGAGATTTGCCCCTGTTGAGAATAAGTGCTATAGGGCTTGGGTCCTCAGTATGATGATGACTTTTTTTCTCTGTTAGTGGGCTAAGGAGATATGAAAATTTCCTCCTCCACCCTTCCCTGATGTTATTGTCACCTTCTATGTCTTTGCTATTTATGATTAGATTCCACAGGAGGTTCTTGCCAAGGAAAGAGAAACCCCCCTACTGCTTTGGACCATTCGGCTAGATGGATTTTATGGGGCTCCTCCTTCTCCTACACCCAGACCTGACTACACCTGAACTGATACATCATGAAAGAAGAAAAAAAAAATCTCAGCAACTTCTAGGGTGATTTCTTCCTTGGACAGAGTTCTCCCAATCCCATCCCTGTGAACTTTAAGGTGTCAGTATCACAGCAACTGGCCTTACTCAATGCCGCATTTGAGGGCCAAATAGTTTTGTTCAATGGTAGCATACCTTTCTTATGGTTGTTCAACTTTCTATCTGCATAGGCCACTGGTCTCTTTGTTTTGCCTTTCTTGATGTATCCACCCACAAAATGAAAGGCTGCAAGAAATCAGGTGTATGTAACACATCATCCTGACATAGAGCTGCTTTTACTGCTTCAAATGCTTCTTCTCACTCTTTGTCCCATATTATAGGGCCATTTACTCTTTCCTTAATGGTATTGGTAAGGGGGTTTATAATCTCTGCAAAATGTGGAATAAATCTATGATAGTAACTGGCTAGTTCCATAAATGCTCTCATTTGTCTTTTACTCTTCTGAAGAGAGTAATTACTTATGGCTTCCACTCTATCTGCCACTGGTCTTATCTGGTCTTGTCCCACTAAGAATCCCAAATATTGTGTTTCAGCCTGACCCAGTGCACATTTCTTTGGGTTAGCTGTCTGTCCAACGTGTCAAAGCTCCTGTAGTGCTGCTCTTACTGCCCGTATGTGTTGTTCACACTCCTCTGTATAAACCATCTTATCACTGATATATGCTGCCATGTAATCTTGGTGTGGAGTCAGTATCCAATATATAAGTCACTGGAATGTGGCTGCAGCTCTGTTCAAATCTAAGGGCATTCTCTTAAATTCATATAAGCCCCAAGGAGCTCCATAGGCTGTTTTTGCCTGATCATCTGCCCTCAAAGGAATTTGCAAATAACCATTGGCTAGGTTGAATGTGTAAATAAACTTGGCCCTTCCTATTTGCTCTAAGTGGTTCCCTATCTGGGGCATGGGGATATCATCAAAGTGGATTATAAAGTTTAAGTTCCTGACGTCCATACACAACCAGATTGTCCCATCCAGTTTAGGGTCTGCCACTAAAAAAATTTGCCAGGGACTGCAGGAAATGGTAATGACTCCCTGCTGCAATATCCTATTTAAGTCCTCTTTAATTGGCTGGTGGTTATGGTACAGGATTCTGTGCCATTCTTCCCTCATTATTTTCCCTTCCAGAGTCAAAATGTTATGTTCTGTGCCCTGAGCTATCCTTGGGACCTCACTAAAGACATCTGTAAAATTCTTCACCAGCCTTTTCAGTTGCTCTACCTGCCCTTCTGAGAGCTGGCCTCCTAAAATTACCAAATCTTCTGACTGAGCAGTCCCATCATTTCTTTTTGTGTCATGACTGACCTCCTCCTTCTCTGGCAACGGAGTCACTAACAAGCACCCCCTTTCTTTCCATAACTTCAATAAATTGACATAGTGAATTTGATTTTCTTTCTTATGTACTGCCCTAATAACTTCTTAGTCCATATGGCCCACTTGCTTCACAATTTTGAAAGGGCCCTGCCAACACATAAGGGATTTACTAGTGGAGCTGGGCAGCAGAATCAAAACTCACTTTCCCACTTGGAACTCCCATTCCCTAGCCTGCTTATCATACTGTTCCTTCTGATCATAGAATCATAGAAGTAGGGTTGGAAGGGACCTTGTAGATCTTCAAGTCCGACCCTCTGCCTAGGCAGGAGAAAAAACTGGGCTCAAATGATCCCAGCTAGGTAGGCATCAAGCCTCCTCTTAAAGACTCCCAGGGTAGGAGCCAGCACCACTTCCCTTGGAAGTTGGTTCCAGATCCTAGCTGCCCTGACTGTGAAGCAGTTCTTATGGATGTCTAATTTAAGCCTACTCTCCAACAATTTATGGCCATTATTCCTTGTTATGCCAGGGTGCGCTAGGGGAAACAAGGTCTCTCCCAAACCCTTCTGGTCCCCGCTAGTGAGTTTATAGACTGTCACCAGGTCCCCCCTTAACCTTCTCTTGTGAAGGCTGAACAGGTTCAGGTCCCACAGTCTCTCATTGTAGGGTCTGCCCTGTTGTCCCCAGATCGTGTGTGGCCCTCCTCTGTACCCTCTCAATGTTGTCCACATCCCTTCTGAAGTGTGGCACACAGAACTGGACACAGTACTCCAGCTGTGGCCTGACCAGTGTTGCATAGAGGAGGAGGATCACCTCCTTGGCCCTGCTTGAGATGCACCTGTGGATGCACGACAAGGTCCGGTTAGCCCTGCCAACCATGACCTCGCATTGTCAGTCGATGTTCATCTTGGAGTCAATAATGACTCCAAGATCCCTTTCTGCCTCTGTGCTCTCAAGAAGGGAGTTTCCCATCTTATAAGTGTGTTGCTGGTTACTGCTGCCCAAGTGCAGCACCCTGCACTTGTCAGTATTGAAACGCATCCTGTTTTTGTTAGCCCTCCCCTGTAACCTATCCAGGTCTTGCTGCAGTCTTTTCCTCCCTACTAGCGTGCTCACCTCACCCCAGATTTTGGTATCATCAACAAATTTAAACAGGGTGCTTTTCACCCCGTCATCCAAATTGCTGATAAAGAAATTGAACAGCGCGGGCCCAAGGACCGAGCCCTGGGGGACTCTGCTGCCCACTTCTCCAGGTTGAATATGACCCATCCACCACCACCCTCTGAATATGACCCTTCAGCCAATCTGCAATCCATCTGACTGTGTAGGCAACAATGCCACAGTTGCCCAATTTTTTAATGAGGATGGGGTGGGAGACGGTGTCAAAGGCCTTGCTGAAGTCCAGAAAGACTACATCCATGGTGACACCTGCATCCAATGCTTTTGTGACCTGATCATAAAAGGCAATCAGGTTGGTCTGACATGACCTGCCCCTAATGAAACCGTGCTGGTTGCCCTTGAGCATCACCCCTGAGGCCGGCCCATCGCAGATGTGCTCCATGATGATCTTCTCAAAGGGTTTCGCTAGGATTGAGGTAAGACTGATGGCCCAGGTCCTCCCTCCTCCCTTTTTTAAAGATGGGGACCAAGTTGGCTATCTTCCAATCATCTGGCACCTGGCCCGAGCACCACAAGTGCTCATAAAGCCATGCCAAGGGCCCTGCAATAACCCTTGCTAGCTCCCTCAACACCCTGGGGTGGAGAGCATCTGGACCCACTGATTTGAACACGTCCAGCCCCTCCAGAAGCTCTCTAACCTGGTCCTCCCCAACCTGAGGTCTGAAGGCGTTCCCCTGGAGTCTGTCTTGCATCACAGTGGGGAAGTCCTGGTCCCTTCACAAGAAAATGGAGGTGAAGAATTGGTTAAAGAGGTCTACTTTCTCCTCTGGCGCAACCACCAGATTGCCCACAGGATCTTGCAGGGGCCCCACATTTCCCGGTGCTTTCTTCATCCTCCCTATATATTTGAAAAAGGACTTTTTAGTATCTTTGATTTTGGACACAAGTCCTAGCTTTATGTCAGCCTTAGTTTTCCTGACAGCTCCCCTACAGGCCCGAGCAGAGGAGGTATACTCCTCTTTGGAGCTAGCATGCCCCTTCCACTGGTTGTATGCCACCTTTTTGGCAATTAGGCATTCCCATACAGCCTTGGTGAGCCAGGGGGGCTTTTGGGCACTCCTGCCCTGCTTGCTTTTTGTTGGGATGGTCACCCCTTGGGCCCTGAGTATCGTCGCCTTAAGGAACGACCACTCATCTTGGGCACTGAGCTCCCCTGCTTTTGAGAACCCCAGCGCCTCTCCCACTAATCTCCTCAAGTCGTTGAAGTTGGACCTCTTGAAGTCTAGGGCTACCGCCTTACTGCAGGCCCTTGGCACCCTGCGCTGGATGGTGAATTTCAGCAAGTGATGATCGCTACCACCCAGGTGGTCGAAGAGCTGGAAGCCCCTTACCAGGTCATCATCTGTGGCCAGGACCAGGTCCAACAGGGCATTTCCTCTGGTGGGATTGTGCACCTCCTGAATTAAGTCGAGGTCCT
The DNA here is from genome assembly GCF_052110815.1 of Crocodylus siamensis. Lineage (NCBI taxonomy): Eukaryota > Metazoa > Chordata > Crocodylia > Crocodylidae > Crocodylus > Crocodylus siamensis. The sequence goes on along the minus strand of NC_143398.1, from coordinate 189,620,177 downwards.
GTATCTTGGCCAGGAACCTCCTGAAATGGTCCGACCTGCCTGACTGTTCCTCCCAGCAGATGTCTGGGTAATTTAAATCACCCATGACAACTACATCCTTAGCCTTAAGTGCCTCTGCAAGCTGGCCCAAAAATTCCCAGTCCTGGGGGTCTGTAGTAGACCCCCACTGTTAGATCCCTCTCCCATGGTTCCCTTGTATCTTGACCCAGAGCACTTCAGCTTGCCCCTCTCACCCCATTTTGCTGGCAGAGGGTGTATATTGCTTCTTGACATAGAGTGCCACACCCCCACCTTTCCTTCCTTCTCTATCCTGCCTGTAATGCCTATAGCCCCTAATGCTAACTACCCAGTCGTGGGATGAATCCCACCAAGTTTCTGTAAGCCCTATTATATCTGGGTCTGAACTGGCTATTCTGAGGCGAGTTCCTCCTGCTTATTCCCCATCCTATGAGCATTGGTATATAGGCATTTAAGGCCTTGCCTAGCTGCATGTGCCACCCCCTGATTTGGGAAACTGTTAGGACCCCTGTTTCTTACCTGGGCACTCCTTGCATTTGTCACCTGTCTTGCTCAGGTGGTGTCTTCTCGTCTTCCTGCGGCCCCCTCCCCCGGCGATGCTAGTTTAAAGCTGATGATCTTGTGCATTCTGCAGATTTCTCAGAGCCACCATATCGGCTATCTGAAGTCTCTCTCTCAAGCTATCGCATACTGAGTAGGTTTGGCCCTGTTTCTCTGCTCTCCTCCCATCCCTCACACAACATATATTAAACTCCATGGGTATGACCAAATACCATTTCAAATGATGCATAACCCAGAGAAGCTTGAAGTGCCTCCTGAATACAACATTGGGTGTATCAAGAGATCCCACCTTCTTGGGTCCTCCTGGGCACACCATCTGAGCACTCCTCTTAGGGTTCCATTAAAACAGTCTACTAATCTATTTGTTTGGGGATGGTAAACCGAAGTCTTAAGATGTTTAATTTTTAGCACTTGACATACACTTCTCAGGACATGAAACATAAAATTAATCCCTGGATCCATGACTATATATGTATCCACTCACCCACCCAAGACATCCATTTTATAAGCTCATCAGTTACCTGAGGTCCTGTAACCATCTTAAGAGGAATAGCCTCCAGGAACTGATTGGCATAGGCAATAAACTTGAGTATAAATTGATGCCCACTAGAACTCCTAGGTAATGGGCCTACTATATCCATTGCTATGCAAGAAATTTTTTCATCAATAATAGGATTGTTTGCAATGACACTTTAAGGGTTTTTTTTGAGTCATTTTCAGACATTATGGGCACCCTGCACATAACTGTTCAACCTCCGCATACAAATACAGCCAAAAAAATCTTGCTCACTAAATGGACTTCTATCTTCCCCTTTCCCATACGCCTGCCCAGGGGGTTAGCATGAACCACTCTCAGTAAAGGGGCCCTGAAAGGCTGTGGGACCAAGACCTGTACCATTTCCTTCCCCTCTCCCCAACCCTTCCTGATACAGGAAAACAATCCATTTCTCACCTCACAGAGAGGCAACTTCTTGCACAGTTCTAGTCTTATTACCCTCCTTTTTGTGATCTCTTTCTCTCAGATGGCTCAGAAGGCTGATTCTTGTCTTTGCACCTCTCTAAACTGGGCTTCACCAGCCAACTCCTCCAGGTCAAAGGAGATTTCTTCTTCTTCAGTGCCTGGCTTAGTCCTTTTTCCTCCTAATAACCCAGCTGTATGCTTCTCTTGAGATCAGATGGTTTGCAGAATAGCATACACCTCTGGCCACTCCCTCCCCAGTACCATAAGGTATGGCAATCTGGTGACACTCCTACAGGTATCATTCTAGTCACACCCTAAACAGTCACTGAGACCTTTCTACGCTCATATGTAGCCACCTGGCTGTGCACGCAGGCCATTCTAATGGGGAGGCCCCTTCCCTTCTTGGCAAAAGATCAGCCCTCACCAGTGATTGGGCACAGCTGATATCCACTATTGCTTTTACCTATTTTCCAGCCACCTCCACCCACACTATGGGTTTCTTCTGTTGACAGTTCCCCACAGCTTCATCCAACTACAATCCATCATTTCTACTTGGGATTTATCCTCCATCATATTTCTACTCCCTTTCTGTTCTACCTTCAACTCTCGCACCAACGGGGAATTTCTTCAGCTACTAAAACAGTTCTGGGCCATGTGCCCTGGTTGACCACAATGGAAGCAAATAATCCCTGGCTGAGATACTTTTTCTAGCATTCCATACTATTCTCTTATCCAGGGTCTTTAGAGTCACTGGCTTTGCTCCCTTATGGTTCCTTTCCCTGTGGGGATTGGAGTGAGCACTATCATAGTCCTTGGCTAGGCGTAGAGCTTCTGCCATTAATTTAAGTTGGTGACACTTCACCTATTTTTGTGTGGTTTCTTCTAGGTCAGCTAAAAATTGCTCCAGAAAAATAGGGTCACATATTTTTGCCTGAGACATTTTGGTAGCTTTCAGCCATTTCTCTGACAGGTCTGTCAGTGTCTGCAGCAGCACCCTGGGTATGCGATCTTCCCTTTTTTAAAATACAAAATAGCTATTGGTGACACTCTGGGGTAATGTCCATCTGGTAGAGAATTTCTTTCTTTACTTTGTGATAATCCAGGGCCTCTTCCTGGGATACTTCTTAGTAGGCTGCTTTGGCCTGTCCCACCAAGAGTAGGGCTGTGTAAAATTTCAGCAGCCTTTTCACTTCAGAGGTGTTTTGGGCCATTTTGGTGCCCAAAAGACCAAATCTGAATCAAAACGGAAGGCTCCAAAACAGCTCCAAAATGAATCAGAAGGCTACAAAGCATTTCAGAAATGTTTCAGAGAATTTCAGAGTTTTGGAGCTCAGCTTGGAGGGAAACAAAAACTAAGAGGGAGGGGAAAGAGGTGGGGAAGGACTGCTCTGATATTGACATCTAGCTCCTGGTTTGTTTCCCCAGCTCTCTGATCAGTTGTTCCCATGGGACATGGCCCCCTGATCTGTGCATAAGGTTTCAGCAGGCTACTGAAACCATGCTGAGCACCAGGAAGACTGCAGTGCTGCCACTGGCCCCAGCCTTCAGATGCAGCCTGCTGAAACCCAGCATGCAGATCTGGGGGATATACCTCTCAGGAAGAGCTGGGGGAAAGATCAGAGAGCTCAGGGAAGTGATCAGAGAGCTGGGGAATCATTCAGATCCCTGAACATACCTCAATTTCCCAGTTTAATTCCCCAGCTCCCCGATCTTTCCCCCAGCTGTCTGTTTGCTTCCCCCAGATCTTTCAGTGGGTGCAGGCCCCCAGATGATGCAGAATGACGGCAGGCTGCTGCTGCCAGCTGGGGATGGCAGGGGCCCTGGGATATTTCCCCAGCTGGCAGCAGCAGCTTGCTGAAACCCCACGCACAGATCTGATCATTCTGCCTGGGAAAAGCTGGGGGAATGATCAGAGAGCTGGAGAATCGAACTGGGAGCTCCAGCTGACAGGTGGAGCTGCCTCATCTCCCAGACAGCATTCAGCACCCTGCTGAGCCACACTGCACCTGAACCATGGGGCAGCTGCCATGTGGGTGCCAGGTGGGGGGATCCCCACTGCCTTGTACTGCATGGGGGGGGGTGCTCTGTCACAAGCCCTAAGAGTCCCCAATCACTGCTGCCAGAGCTGGTGAGTGTGGGGCTTTTATTTTTTTAAAGTGCATCACTCACTGGCTGTGGTGCAGGTGGATGGCAGGAGGCTCCTGCTGCCAGCTGGGGCCAGCACCAGCACCTGAGTCTGCCTGGCACAGCTCACACCAAGTGCCAGGAAGAACCCAGTGCTGATGCTGCCTCCAGCCGGCAGTGGCAGCCTGCTGTCATCCCATATGCAGATCCGGGGGCCTGCACTACCCAGGAGGGCTTCAGAGCTGTGCTAGACTCCTCCCAGGGGGCGCGGACACCCAGATCTGCATGCGGGATGACAGCAGGCTGCTGCCAGCAAGTAATACTAGTTTTGCTTTGAACAGTTTGAGGTGCAGTTTCACAAAACCCACTGCACCCATCTCTTTAAAACTTGACCAACTTCATGCCCTCAGAAGGGGCTACGATCTCTGCAATTTTCATCTGAATCAGCCACGAAGTGACAAAGTTATAGGCATTTTAGTGATTCCCCATTATAGCCTATGGGTGAAACACTAAAATAGTGTTGAAACTCTGAAACGGGACTGTGATCCAAAACACCAAAGTGAATCACTGTCCCTCCAAAATGTCAAATCCAAAACTGAAATGAAACACAGCCATTTCGTCCAGCCCTAACCAACAGCACTCCCAACTTACTGGCCCATTTGGTTCTTCGTAGCCCTGCTGCCACTTCCACCTTTTGAAAAGCCTCCAAGAAGGCCTCAGGGTCATCTTCTTTAGTCATTTTAGGGCCTCTAAGGTCTAGCATATGTTGTTGGACCCTTCTTGCTGCTGGACCATCTTTTCATCTAATGTTATTTGGCAGGCTGCCTGTTGCTGCTGATGTTGCAGTATTTGAGCCATTAAGCTCAGCATTTGCTGAGTGCCTCTTCTCCACCCATGTCCCTGGGCTGTAGATCCATCCTCCCTTTGAGACTTAGGCCACTGTCGGACTTCCCAGACAATGCACCAAGATGTCAAGAATAAGTGCTCTTGGACTTGGCACAATGACTTCTTTCTCCCCTTGTTAGTGGGCTAGAAAGTATGCAAATTACCTTCTCCAGCTCTCCCTGATATATTCTCACCTTTGATGTTTCTGATTCAATTCAGTGGGAGGTTCTTGCCAAGGAAAGAAACGTGCCCCCCCCCCCCCACTGTTTTGGGCCACCCAGCCAGATGGATTTTATGGGGATCCTCCTTCCTGTACATCCAGACCTGACCACACCTGAACTGATAAACCATGAAAGAGAAAAACAAAAACCAAAAAAACCCCAAAACAACCACCCACTTCCAAGGTAATTTCTTCCCTAGACAGGACCATCCCAATCCCAGCCCTGTGACCTTTAAGCGGTCTGTATCACAGCTCAGCAACTGGCCTTACTGAGGATGAACTGCCCGGTCCAACTGTAAACTTCCGGAAACAGAATAAAAGGGGGAAAAACCCTCCCTCAGACAAGGTAAGTACCAAAAAAAACCAAAAAAGAAAAAAACCTGATCACTGTACCTCCAGACTGCAAGGAACAATTCTTAATTAACAGTCCAGCCCTTCAGGAGGGCTGAGCTCTCCATCTCATCCCTGTTCCCCTCTCCCTCACCTACTTTAAGAACAGGCTCCTTCTCAACCAGATCCCACCACACCAAACTCCTGCGGCAGCACTTCCTTCACTGGGGATCCTCCGATCTCCATTCGCCCTCTTTCCAGTGCTTAGGTCCTGCCTTCCTCTCAATTGATCAGCATCGAGAGGGGAGCTCCCCTGCATCTCTGGCTTCCAGGCACTGGGTTCTCCCCTGGGCTGCCCCCCTCTCTAGGGCTGGAAGTACTCCTAGGCCAATCCAGAGTGAACACTCACTCTGGAAATGTGGCTTCCTGCTGCATGCCAGTGGTGATCCTGTGATCTCCTGAGGTAAGTACAGGAGTTTCCCCACTTCTTCCAGGGATTCTTCCCCTTTTGCTCTCCTGACAGCCTCTGCCCCCATAAAACAGCAAATCTATGTTTTATTTGCTACCAATTGAAATGACATTGTTCACAGAAAACTGCAGAACTTAGATTGATTCCACCTCAGGTTTTTTGAATGTCTGTACTTTGCTCTAGTGAAGAATGATTAAGGTGCCTTGCTACAGATCCAGAGGCATAAATTTAAGCCCTGTTCTAGACTCATAAATAAGGCCATATGTAAATAATACTTGATCTTTCAGGTTTAGGGGTTAGAGGTTGCCAGATGTTAGGCTAGTCACATTCATCTCTTATGTGCTATTGACTACAGATACTGATGTGTCTTAAGCAAATTGGCCCAACTGGGTGTTTGGCTTGGAATGGCCTTTCATTTTTAATTTTTTTTTTTCCTTTTTTTTGCGCAGGAGAAACAAAAATAATACATCAGCACATAATTTGGTCTCTCACTTGCACTTAGACTTCAGTTGAGAGATTGCTAGGTCCTAGTATTGCTGCCATACATTTTATAAAGGCACCTAACACAAGTGAATGTAGCAACTACTACTAATTTTTTTCTGTTCAACTTGTGTTTTGCATATACATGGAAAAAGGTGTCATAATGATGTGTCAAAATGCTGTGGATATGTCTGGGGTACATAAAACAGGCACCTAACAGAATAAACTAATCAATTAATCACACTTTGGAATTCTTTTGCATACCTTCTAATCCCTTAAGGAAAATGAGCCATTGTCACTGACACTGAATTCATGTTTGAACCAACTTTCTAGAAACCATAAGAAATTTGTGGTTTTCGACATGTATAACGTAATCAAGCAGGACACCTTTTATTATTTGTATTAGTGACAACTATTCATGTGAGACTAGCTCTTTAAGGTCATTTAGCTGATGTCATGACAATAGGGACACATTTATTTAATGGCATAATGGGACCTGATTCCCAGTCCTAACAATTATGCCTCCTACCAGGCCACACATGCATGGCAGAAAGTGCAGTTTAGGGGTCAGGAATTAGATCCTACTCTCCCAATTACCATTTATCAGTGCAGACGGAGTCCAGGATAATAACTCTGGGCTGTTCTTTCACTGGTAAATTGGGCTGGGGATGATGATTAGGTGTTTGTCCCCCCTGGCTCAGGGTTTCAAACTGGCCCTGGTGCAGTCCCAGGTCTGACTGTTAGGATTTGGAATCTGACCCCAGAATCACACTAGGGCCTGAAACTAACCCAGGAGGGGCCTCTGGCTAGGGCTGACAATCAGCTGATTGAGTCTGAGGTCTCAGTGCAGCCCTGGGATAGGCGGCCCTGGCACAGAAAGCCCTAAATCTGGTTCACTGTGGCTGTCTGGGCCACAATCAGTTGATAGTTGGCCACAATTGGACAACCTAGGATCTCCGACCTGGGGTTGTCCTGGCCAGGGCCAACAACTAGCTGACTGTGGGAAACTATGGGCAGGCTGCTAGGGATGAGGTTTAAAGTTCCTGGCTCCCTGCACAAGACATTGGTATTGTGTCATGAACATAACATGTAGAGGGGGGCTTAGGAGTCCTAAAAAATATTCCCACACATCACCTGCATTTTATAATCAGGTTGAAGTCTGTAAATAGTTTGCCTCTCTGAACTGTCTCTTCACTTGAAATCCATTTCAAGTTAGAGGAATTTAGGAACCCCTAGATGATTGATATGGAAATCAAATTTGTATTTCTACCATCCTATAGATCCCTGCATTAGCTTAATGTTTTACTTTTCTTCAAAAAAAGAAACAAAAGCCTCCCTCTCCTTCCCTACTGCCTCTTAGAAGTTCTTCTCTTCCCAGAGAATTCTTTTTACTGGCTGTGCCTTACAGGTGATCCTGGACTTCAAAGTTGGTAGATCAATTAAAATATGTGAAAACAAGTAAACGTTATACTTTTAAATATCCCAAATATATTTTGTGTCCAATTAAATGGACGATACAGATGAAAGCGGCAGCCTCTGAATACCCTTTACAAAGGTTAATACTCACATAATCTTTTTATACTATTGATATAAGTTATTTGAAACTATATTTTTGTCCATATTGAGTAATAGATGTCTTCAGCAGGCTGTATATCACTATGTCAATAGTATGACTTGGCATTGGATAAAACCAACTATTAACTAATAAAGTAACATGAGTTAGTGTTCATCATACTTTAAGGAATATTAACTTTTATTGTATGTATTGACAGCATATGCATTTTATAACATTACTGGAACATCTGGTACACTCCAAAGTATAGATTTGTTGCATTTCACTGACCTATTAAGCTTTGTAAGAAATATTTAGTCCTGAATATTATTTTGATTTACTGAAAGAATCTATCCCAAGCTGTAGAGCCTGTACATTATTTATTTGAAAAAATGCATACAAATTCTAATGAATCAATACCCACTTACTTCAGTGGAAGGTACCATTGGTCAGAACTCCATTTCCTAATCTATTCACATCTCAAACAATGCACCCCAGCAGAAAGTGACTGAACAAGCTAACAGTATGCATGTGAGGCAACACACATGTAACTTACTGGGGGAAGCTGAGTTCTGGAGCTGACTGTCTTTCACTGAAAACACCCAATCCATTCTAATCAGCGAGTGGTCAACTTAAATGTTTCAGATGATGACAACTATTAAACACAGAGAGAAGTGACCTTCAAAACAGATAAAATGCTAAAATGGTTTGAAGCTTATCAGTCAGAACAAACACCTTATAATTAGCCAGAAACTAAATAGAAACCAGTGCAAATTATGAGGCACAGATATAATTTGCTGCCTTAATGACACATCTGCACAAGCTAAATATTGCAGTCCAGGTCCTTACAATTCAACTACACTAATTTTCACCAGCTGAGGATCTGGCTCCCCAGATAGTCTTAATAAGTAGCCCCAAATAGAGTACATAGCAACAGCTTATTCTCAAGGTCATAGATAATTGTAGTGAGGACTGAATTCATGTACATTCAAATAGCATATTAAAAGAGTTAATTCTCAAGGTCCCTAACTACACTTTGCAAAATAATGAGTTAAGTTATTGGTACTGCTCTGATGAAATAATAGTAGCTTCTACATCAACCATTGCTCGTACTTGGTCTGAAACATTAAAATCTGTTTTATTAAGGGAATAAAATATTGACCAGGCTAGGATATCAGTCTTTAACTTTCTTCTAGACAGAATTCTCTTGTCTGCTTAGTGTCTCTCTTAAAATACGGTGTAATTTATAGACCAGTCAGGAAATGGGAAGTGTTTCAGGTCACCAAGTTTGGAAACAAAAGATTGGTTCATGATGCACTAGCTTATTCCAGCAGGACAGAGAAATATAATACAGCATTAAATAGAATCTTGTTATTTAAAACTTCAGCTCCCCAAATCTCTAAGGTATGGGATTTTGTCCTGGGACAGCTGCCTAGCAGGGTGTTCTGGATTTGTGGGCATTGGAAGACTATACTGCTGAGGAGCTGAACATGTGAGCTAGCAGGAAATCAGGCAAGGTTCCAACAGAAACTCAAAACTCTGTTTATATTTAAACATTTTGTGGAGATAGTTTGATTTCAACAAATCAGCAAATTCTGGCAAAATGTAGTTGCCAGAATTTTTCCAGCTGGTTCCATAGCCCAGGACTTGAGGCACAAGTACTTCTGATCCACTTCTGGGTCCTTTGGGGAGCACTCTGGGGCGGCCCCCTGTGCTCCCTTGGCTTAGCGATTGGTCATGGAGTGACCCCAAGTGCCCCCCCCAGACCCAGGAGGCACCAGTTGCTGAGCCAGGGGGACACCATGGGGCCCCCAGTGTGCTCCCCAGTGGACCGAGAAGTGGACTGGAAGTGCTTCTGGTCCACTTCTGGGTCTGCTATTGGGTGCACTGGGGAGCCCCCTGCGCTTCCCTGGGACACTCCATGCACCCCAGCATTGCAGCATTCCTGAGCAGCCTGCTACCTTGAGGTATGTAGAAAAAACATTTAAAGCTGTATCTATGTCCCAATCGCCGAATCTCTCCGAATCTCTCCAAATCAATTCGGAGGATTCCAATTTGATTTAGAGAGATTAAAGGCTCCTCTGATTTAATTCAGGTTCAGAGATTTGGCCACCAAATTGGTCCGAATCTCCGCTGAATCAAATCAGGGACTGAAGCTTCACACAAACCTACTGCAGACCCCCAGGGGTCTGTGGACCACAGGTTGAAAAATACTGATCTATAGAATGGGGGTGATACTACTTCCCTACCTCACAGGTGTACTGTGAGGATAAATTGAAGATTGCAAGCAATGAGGGCAAACAGTTAGATAGACAGAAGTCCTGTATGTGACACTGCTCTTCTGGCCTAGAGTTCTATCTACTGACAATGGACCAAGTGCATTATATACTGAATATGTTCTTTCTCCACAGACAAGTTTAAACCTTCCCAGGAGCTATGCTGGTACCTCACTTAGGAAGACTATGCTAACCTTACTACAAAGGCAAGCAGATATTTAGGACTGATACTTTTCACCCCAAAATTAGACTTTATAAATGTGTGGGCATGTATTTCTCTAGATAAGAAATAGAAATAACTGTTATGCATCTTGTGTGGGAGGAGATGGGTGAGAAGAGTGCTTGGCACATTTGATTACTTATAGTGGTAAAATTGGTTAATGCTAACAATTTATGATTGTGTCCATCACATTCAATTTGAGGCAGGTAGTGTTTTTCTTTGTTTGACCAAGAAGAACTGACTATTGTAACAAGGATTGACCCTGTCAGCACTGCTCAAGGCAGTTAAACACAAGATGCTATCATTGGAAACAAATAGCTAGCCCTTTATTTTTATGGATGGTAGAAGCTGCTTGTTACCATGGCAATGTTGCTTTTTTGTATTGCAAGGCCATAGTTGAAAGGGGCAGGTAACCTCTAAACTTTACCACTGATGCTGTGGGAGAAAATAAAAGACAGATATGACAAATATTAGACTTTTTGTTCAACAACACCTGTAGATTTGGAGAAAAAATAGCTTAGTATGTCATGCAAGTGGTTATATGCACTGTTATGAATACAGCTTTTCATTGTTAAGTAGGTAGTTGATGTAAGTGGCATTATAATTAAAAAGTTCATGAACAGAAATATTAACTGGGCATAATTAGAAAGCCAATTCACAGACAATAATTAAAAAGTTCAGTCAGGGAGGTTTTAAATGGGTTTAAGTACAAAGCATTTATAAATCAATAGCATTTTCACTTGCATCCATCTGAGAATGCTTTTATGGTTTTTAAAGAGAAATTTTACTCCAAAGAACAACTTGCAGTGACTTCAATAGGACTTAAATATCTGCTTACGCACTCTTTTAAAATAAGGTTCATTTCTGAAATGAGGCCTTACCAAAAAAGCTAAGGGAAGCATAATAAGGTTTACTAAAAATTAGTGTTTCTTTCTGAGCAAACTGACCCCATAAGATAGATCTTATGGATCTGTAAGCTGCTATATCCATTATCTGCTACACAAGTATCCAGATGAAGAAAATCAGTAGATTCCCTAGGAACACTACTGTTGAAATACCTTTAGTGCAGGACACAAAAGATCCAATGTAGAGGAAAGTACAATGAACAAAGTGCTTGAAAATAGTGTTAAGGAAAAGTAGGTTCAACACCTCTGAAGACTGGTACATAGGAACTGCCAAAATGGGTCAAATGCATAATTAGGTCAGAGTAAATAGGGAAATTGCAGCTGTTTGGGGAAATGTGAAAAAAGCAGCTGTGTGATTGCCATGGCAACTGGGAGTCCACTGTGTCCGTTGCCTGGCCCCTATGCTACTGGTCAGACCAGTACCACTTTCAGAGTAGGATACTGCCTTGGATACTAGCATCGCAGGAGGAAACCCAGGAGTATGCAGCTGAGATAACCTGGCTCTGAGGCAAGTTTCTTCCTCTTGCACCCAACAGTTCAAGGTTAACTTATGTCTGAGAAGGTTATACTCCTTCTAAAGCTGTTGTGTATTTTTTTAAAAGTACTGTTGTAATTTTAAATAGCCTTTTTATCACTTTAATTGTCTAATGCTTTTCTAAAAATCTATTAAATTCTTACCCATAATGATATCCTGAGGCAGTAGGTTCCACAGATTGTGCACCAGGGGGAAAATGCAATTTTTATCAACTTTGAATTTGCATCATCACTATAGTCTCATTGAATGCTCCCTTGTCCTTGCATTCAGGAAAAAAAGCCAATAGAAGTTTGAGCTCTGGAAAATCACTGGAGTTTTCATGTCTCCACATTTTGTGTAATGAGAGTAAAAACTTTCTGAAAGGCAACAAAACAAGATTTTTTTCCCCCTAGTTCAAGGAAGCTGGTCCAAGGCAAACAAGACTGCTTGAAATGTTGGCCATGAAAACTACTTATATAGTGAATTACCCATCTGCAGGCTTGGAACAGGAACAATGCAGACCTCATATTTGAACTGATGTTACCATTTAATGTGCTTTCCAGCAAACCATTCATAAAATTCATGGCTACAGCTGATCCCAGTTACTGCATTTCTTTTTTCACATTTGTCTTGGACAGGCTATTCCACATCTTTATGAAGCTGTTCACAGAAGAATAATGATGGACCTAAAGCAAGCTAAGAATCTTATGCTCTCAGCTTCAGCTCTGTGTTGGGTAGTGGTCAAATAGTCAGAGACATTTATTAATAACACACTAGCTATTTTTCGATTCTTTCCTTCTCCAAAAACATGTAGTCTCAGAAAACAGGAAGGTCTCCACATTGAATATCTTGATGTCCTCCATTTAAATTAAATGGGGCAAGTCCATTGATTTCAGTGCAAAGATGGATCAACAAAAATTATGGAGATGGATGAACTTATACAGACCCTTATTTCTGTGAATTCCTGTTTCTAGCTATTGCCCCTTCATTGCTTTCTTTGCCCATCTACCATGTTTTGTCAAGGATATTATAAAATTTGACTTTATTAAAAAACTTGAGCTTGTTTTATTTGAATTAAAGGTGATAATTGGAAGGTGATAGCCCTGGAGGTGACAATCTCTTCTTTAGGTACGGTGTCAATTAAAGAGTTACAGCTGTTAATGGAAGCACGGATTTCCCTACAGTGTCTTCTAATTTAGCAGTTGAATAATAGGTCAGGGTGGAGGAAGGATGATCTTGAAGCTGAAACACGGGGTCAGGAGTCACAAGCACTAGATCCTGTTCCCAATTCTATCCCAGACTTCCTGTGTGACTACAAAGTAGTCTATTCACCCCTCTGTTTCAGTTTCTTCAGCTTTACTGCCTTAGAAATTTTTGGGAGGCTAAATTTGCAACATGCTTTGAAGTTCTCAGAGGAAGGCAATGTGCAAGTACATATGAAATTCTGCTGCTATTTCCATGCCTATTTAGTTCCCGCCTTCTCCACTGGAACCAGCAGCAACGGATCTTTCTTGTGGCAGTATTTTTCCTGAAGTGGACAGCAGTCTATAAGAAATCACATTGAGCCTAAAATAACAGCTTGAAAACAATCTGTACTATTCACTTGGAATTGTTGTACTATCAGTGAAGGCTGTCTCATACCTCCACATGTGTCTGTGCTGCTTTCTGTGCCTTAGATAAAAGTTTGTATAGCAAAGGATGGTATTTATACTCACACATATCAGACTTTGTACACAAATTAATCTGAAACAAAAGAAGGTACCACTGAATCTTAGTGGTAGGAAATCTAATTTGTCAATTTTTCTTAGACTCTAAAACAAATGGTTTGTGTGAAAGAAGTAGAAGGATAAATGGGATATTGGAAGAGGAATGCACTGGCAGCTTTGTTTGATGCAGCCTTCAAAGACAGATTTTCCACAATACTTCTACCGTAGGGAGACAGAGATAAAAGATACTCTCACAAATAAAATGCTGGAGGCTATTTCATTGTCTTCCTACTCAGTCCACCTGTTTCTCATCATGTATCAAGTCAGGTACCTCTCATGACTAAAAAGTCTGAGAACATGAGGAAATGTAAAACAGCCTACTGACTAAAAGTAATGACCACAATGAAAGCACTAAGAATCAACAGTTCACAACATTCAATGTTTTATGCCTTAATTTGGAAAGTCAGACCCTTCCTCAATATCTCAGAGTGTGGCAGGTGGATCCAAGCTAATTCGATTTGCCTTTATATTTGTGGAAGAATATTTCCATGATGAAAATTCAGATGTCAGAGAGAATTCTTTGCTGTATTAGGAAACAAGACATCTGCTATGGTGAGCTTTGGCAAGAAATGATGTTCTGTAATTGAAATATCCAACCTCTAGTGGGTACCTACTCAAAACACATCCTCAGTGCTGCTATTTTTTTTTATAGGGACAGAAGTGCCTTAGTTATTAGGGCCAGCAATGGCTGCCTTGTTTTTCTATATATGGAAAATTTCTGGCCTTCAAACATACAGCTCACAGACTGAAACCAACCAGGGAGAGAGAAAAGACAACTGTATTTATTCAGAGAGGATGGATCTATCTCATTCTCCTTCTGAGAACTGTTTTGAGCACTTTTCCTTCCAAATCTGGTTGTTGCCTGAATGGATATATCAAATGCACACTGCAACATCTGTTTTGCAGATTTCAAGCTTTGTGAAACTGTCATTTTTTTCTTTGAATCTCCAAGACCAGTGCATTTTCTGGTTGCAAATCTAATCATCAGGAGTGACATTCAGAGTCTGAAGAAGTTATTTGAAGTTTTACTTTAAAATATGCACATTACTTTTTGTCTGTGGAAAGGATTTACTGGAATTTACCTATCAGATTAGTAAGAACTAACAGAGCTTTTGGAGAACTTCATCAAGACAGTAAGAAGAACGCCCCTCTGCCAGCATCAGAAGCATTCATGGATTATTTTCTGTACTTTTAACATACTCTCAACAAGAAAGTTTCAGTTGATTCATGTAGCCAGTTGTTAATGATCCAGTAACATATCAATCCACCATGAAAAGATTGAGCATACATTCAGATTTCTGCTAATGGTTTTCAGTATTACAAACAGCATTTGCCATTTGAAAACATGACTTTCTCTCCCATCTTAACTTTCTGTATCCTTTTTAGGGTGCCGTGCAAAGTAACCTCCCATTTAGGAATATGAAAGTCAAAAACTATCCCAGAAATGTGGATCCTTTTACACAGCATCAAACAAATACAGCAAGCAGAGTCCATCCAAAAAGCACAAACTATATACTATGTTCTATGCATCTTATTAAAAGATAAAGGAAAATATGAGAACTCAGTGACATAAAGCACAAACACCCCAAAATTAATCAAATCAAATAATCAGTTCAGTTAAATAAACCATGAACCATGAAGGCTTGCTTCTACACAGTTTCCAGTTTAAACAGAGTGAACACTATTTAATACAGTGGTTGCTGACACTGGATTTGGATCCAGCCCCTATACTGGACAAGCACAACTCTCAGACCAACCACAACACCTACCAGTTGATAATAGGTGAGTTTATTGATAGAGAGTAAGAACAGAAAAGCAACAATACAAACAATCAAACAATTCTATATTTACCAATCCCACAGCTGTCATCAGAGTCAAAGTCCATCTGGTCAGGATTCAGGGAGCTTCTGATTCATTAATGTCCTGGGCTAATTTCTAATTCTAGAAGAAAAATATTGGATTAATAGAAAAAACCTTATGAAAGGCCTACCCTTGACAGGTATGTATCTATTTGCATTTCTAGAAAGCTTTCTACAATGTGAGAAGGTGTAATTTTTCTATGTTTGGCTGAAATTGAATAATTTCTCTGTAGCCTAAATAGGTTAATTTGAATTAATCTTACCTCCAGATGAATGAGAGTAAGGTAGAAAAATTATTTTCCCTAATAGACTTTAAAATGCAAAAAAAAAAAGAAAGAAAGGAGAGACATTTTGTTATGGGTAAGTCACTTTTCACATACAAATTCACTTTTTCACCCTATGTAAAAAGTCTAACAGTAGAATCAGATCTACTTTGTCATCGCTGACATTTCAATATCCTTTTATTTATCTCTAATCTCTTTTCCTATTGAATTCACCTTATGCAGGCACACAAGCAGTGAAACTATATAAAATTCAGAGAGTATTTGTTTAAAGCTTTTGCTTTCCATTGAAGTGAATCAAAACTGGGATTTTTGAGCACAAACTATATAATATAAATCTTGAAATTACAGCACCTACCGGGGCGGATGCAGGATTTCCTGAATGGGGGTGAGAGGAGAGGAACCCACACTGCAGGGGTGGCTGCACCCTGTACTCTCAGCCTCCTCCACCCCCATCAGTGTGGGATATTTTTGAAATCCCTAAGGAAGGCAAAAATCCACCCTCCCTTCCCCTTCCCGCTCAGAGGCAAGTACTCTCTCCCCTACTTGCTCCTGATGCTTACTCCACTGCTTGGGGGCAGGGAAGCTCCAGACCCAGCTGGGAAGGGGACAGCAGCAACAGCATGGTGGGAGAGTAGTTCTCCCTCTGCCTGAGAAAGAGGAACCCCCTGTTCATCCCTGCTGCTATGCCCATCCCCAACTTAGCCTAGCTCCCATGAAGAAGGCAGGAAGAGCTCTGGTTCTTCCCCCCCCCACCACATATGCACCAGAGTTTATTGCATTGCATTAATTGCACATGTAGACGTGCCCTCTATTAACAATATTCACATATACTTAATTATACTTATTTTACTGTTTAATTCACATGTAATCACACATTATTTTATGATTAGTAATATATTAATAATACTGTGAGTTTGTAGAGCAGTGTTCAGCACAGAATATCAAAGTTAGTCATATAATGTAAGGAGTTATTTGATTTTACAGATGGAGAAAGTGAGTGACAGGCTGTGTTTACACATACACCTAACTGCAGAGTATACTCTGCAGCTAATTAGCATGGATCCAGAAACTTTTGGACTTTTTTTAATCAGAGAAAACCAGGATTCTTGCTAATTAGCTGCAGAGTGAAGTGTCACATTTCATAGATTTCATAGACATCAGGGCTGGAAGGGACCTTGGGAGATCATCGAGTCCAGCCCCCTACCCAAAGGGCAGGAAGTCAGCTGGGGTCATAGGATCCCAGCAAGATAAGCATCCAATTTACTCTTGAAGGTGTTCAATGTAGGTGCTTGAACCACCTCCACTGGCAGACTGTTCCAGACCTTGGGGGCTCAGACAGTAAAGAAATTCTTCCTTATGTCCAGCCTGAAATGGTCTTGCAGGAGTTTGTGACCATTCGACCTAGTCATCCCTTGGGGCGCTCTGGTGAACAAACGTTCCCCCAGATCCTGGTGGTCACCCCTGATAAACTTATAGGTGGCCATCAGATCACCCCGAGCCTGCGCTTTTCCAGGCTAAAGAGTCCCATGTCTCTCAGCCTATCATCATAAGATCTGTTTTCCTGACCTCTGATCATGTGCGTGGCTCTCCTCTGGACTCTCTCAAACTTCTCCACATCCTTTTTGAATTGTGGAGCCCAAAACTGGACGCAGTACTCTAGCTGCGGCCTCATCAAGGCCGAGTACAAGGGGAAAATGACGTCCCGGGATTTGCTCGAGAAGCATCTATGGATGCACGCCAGCATTTTGGTCGCTTTATTAGCCGCAGCATCGCATTGCAGGCTCATGTTCATCTTGTGGTCAATGATGACCCCCAAGTCTCTTTCTTCTGTAGTGCTATCCAATGTAGCACTGCCGAGCCTATAAGGATGCTGCAGATTTTTCCACCCAAGGTGGAGAACCTTGCATTTTTCGGTGTTAAACACCATCAGGTTCTCGTCTGCCCATTTGCTGAGCTTGTCTAGGTCAGCCTGGATCACCTGCCTATCTTCTGGCGTGGATGCTTTGCCCCAAAGTTTGGTGTCATCGGTGAACTTGGCCAGTCCACTCCTGACTCCAATGTCCACATCATTAATGAATATGTTGAACAGGATGGGTCCCAGGACAGAGCCTTGAGGGAGCCCACTGGTCACAGGGCACCATGATGAGTGACTGCCATCAATTACTACCCTCTGGGTCTGACCACGGAGCCAATTTCCCAGCCAGCGGATCATGATGGAGCCAAGGCCACAACTGGCCAGTTTGGCCAAGAGGTGATCATGGGATACCAGATCAAAAGCTTTTTTGAAGTCAAGATATATGACATGTGTGATGGTATTAGGCTGCAGTAATCTAATTCGCAACACAGTAAGATAGTACTGTCCCTGACAGCACTATCCTACAGCATCTATCAGACAGTACTATCTGACAGTACTATCTTATGTAGAGGGTAGTTTACTTCAATTAAATGCTTGTGTAGACACTGACAGTGGGCATAAATTGTGCCCAGTCAGCAGAGCCAGCTGGGGACTAGACTCCTGCCTGCCACCGAGCCACACAGCTCCATACTTTCAGCAACCTTGTGCTCCAGCCAGCCCCTCCACTGCCCAGCACCACCAGCCCTGGCATAAACTGCTTTGCCCTGGCTCAAATTCCTGCTGTCCTGGATGCACATGTAGACATTGTACCTGGGAGTAGTTTACTTTGGCTCATACTGCTCTGAAATGTATTGCTTTGAATTAATTGTATGTGAAGATGCACCTAGACTGACTAGGGGCAGGGTTGGGAGGAAAATTTGTCTCTGAACATTAGTCTCCCCCAAGGTTTTCTACTGACCCAAGGCTCATCACTGTCAAACTAAGTCAAACTAAGCCCCACACACTTGCTCCCACATCAGAGACCTCATGATAAGGCAGAGCAGATGGCAATGTTCAGGCTCTGAGCACCACCCATGGGGAACTCAGGGCTGCTCTGAATTGCTTGACACTACTTTTGAGTTGTTTAAGCTTCAGGCTGGGAGCAACTTATTTGTTAATGATAGATCAGTGGTTATGAGGGAAGCTGCATAAGCAGGACCCAAATGAGTGGTCCAGCACTGAGCACTGCTGCGTATCCTTAGTTATGAAAAGTAGGTGCACTTGATGTACTTCCACAGAAAATCATTACATTTATTCATTAGATACTTTGGGAATGCTCAGGTTTAATGGATGGATGCTGGTTCTAGTAGGGCTTAGAGATTGAGAACTTCTGATTTGCACTGGAAGATGCCTGAGATTTTCCATTATAGATTCATAGATTGTAAGGCTGGAAGGGACCTTGGAAGATCATTGGGTCCAGCCCTCTGCACTAAGCAGGAAAGATAACTGGGGTTCAGGTGACCCCAGCAAGGTGACTGTCTAGTCTCCTCTTGAAGATTCCCAGGGTAGGTGATTGCATCATCTCTGGAGGGAATTTATTCCACAGTCTGTACACCTGACTGTGAAGAAGTTTTTCCTAAAGGCCTTATTTCTCATTGCTTATAATTTATAAGGTTTTGTGAACACAATAGCACACTTCCCTTTAGAGCTTGTAAAAACTTGAAAAAGCACTCATGATTCATGTGTTTCACCATTCCTTTGTTATTGGCAAATACCTGTGAAACCCTCTGACAAAGCAGAAGAGGAGTCCTCTGGAAAAATGAATATGTGATGACACAAAAGGTTAACAATTGTATGCTAATGCATAGGCACAAAGGGGTTAAATTAAGGGGCTAAAGTTGCCAAGAAACTTTAATTCTGGCATTTCCTAACATTACAATGCTTGATTTTGCAACCTTAAAGTTCTTATAGCGAAGGTCTTGAATCTACTTCAATATGGGAAAGTGCAGCAAATGAACTTTCAGATTCTCATTCAATTGTAGTCTCCCAGGCTTTGCAGTGAACATTAAGGAACAGAAGGCTTCCTAGATATAGTAATGGAAGAGAATGTAGCTGGCTAAAATGTCAACTATGTACTTACAATGAAAGCAGTGGGCAAGTTTAAGAATCAATGCATCGAGGCAAGGTATTGTGGTGTGGACACCACCTAAGCTCTGGGTCCTCATTTTTGCATCCTGGACTTATTACAGCAATTCTTTTTGGAGTCTCTGTGTTTTTAGGTCTCTATTTTACTGATAAGTCTGTAGAGGTTATTGTGGTTGGGAAGGAGAGTTTGGTTTTTTCTGTCTTCCTTTCACCTAAATCATTTGTTGGATTTCTATTTAACACAATTTTTGAGGCCAAGTGGAAATTACGGAGACTCAAAACTCTGTGGCTGGAGCAAATACAAGGCCATCCTTTTTTCTGTTCATATACCTCCTTGCTCTTACACTTACCTCATATTGTATTACTCTTACCTCAACATGTATACTGTCAGGCAAATAATCTGTACCCTAAATACTGGATCAATAAGAAGTCTTACATGGCTTTCATCTTAAATGGGGAAGCCAAAATGGGTTGTATGTGGAGGAGGTCCTTAATATGGCCTAGGGACCATCGCAATTACAAAGCAGCATTTGGCGGTCCTGGACCAAAACCATCATCATTACAGTATGTCAGAGAAAGTTTTGGGGACTGAAATGTCAGAATAGTTGTGCTACTGAAAAAGAGCCAGGTTTTATATGATTGTACCAGTAAGCAAAGCAGATGTTTTGTTGTTGATAATTTTGTTCAATTCTGTCAATATTTGAAGCTATCAAGGTCACAGAACTGTAGAAGATACAGTTGCTAAGCCAAGGTCCAGTTCCCTATCTACACAGCCAAGAATGGTACAGCACAACTTGAAGGAGATGCATCTATATTACTGGACAGTCTGAGCACTGTCTTATTCCTTGTACAAGAGTATAGCGAATGGCCAGTGATCTCCCTTGGATATTGCCTGTGCACAGCAAAGCCCTAGCTACACCTCTTTTTACATGGGTCATAAGTATGGGAATACAGGAGCTTTTATTCTGTCTCTATGCCACTGGAGGCTTATGTTATATTGATACAATCCTTTTGCAACCAGCTTTGAGGATTTTAAGGCTATCAAATGCAGGAAGAATCTAAGCCAAAGTCTTTGTTGAACAGATCTGAGAAAGATATTTTTCAGACCTCCTATGACTCCATCCAGAACAACACAACAAAGGTCCGGTTTGAAACGATACATGGTCAATCATGGTTTGGAGGAGCAATATGGATAATACAACTGTTGTCAAAAGAGGTACTGAGAATTTGATCAAAAGGCATTTTTTAAATTTTGGACGGACTTTTATTCCATAAAGGACTGGAATATGAAACTCAGTTGAGGTGAACATCACATCATATTAGACTGTACCAGAAAAAAATAAAAAGTTTCTGGAGTGGAAGAAATCTGAACGTTAGAATCCTTTTGTAGAAATTCTTTTTAAAAATTATCTTTCAAAACTCTAATGTAAAAGCTCAAAAACCCTAATACATGTGCACAGAATTCAGCATCTTCTGACAGCTTTCACTGACCACTCAGCGAAAGTGAATAATGGATATCTTGAAATATGATCAAACTGAGACAATTGCAATAGACTCCAAGTGTCACTGAAGTTAATGGAAGTTTTGACATGGACTTCTAGGGGGCTAAGATTGCATCTGGATGTGTACATTCGTGCATCGCAGAATTCTGCTGGATGAAATCCTAACTGCTGAAATATGTGTCATAGTTCTTTTACTGATAGTAGCTAATGGAGGTTCACCCAAAGCTCAAATAGTGTGGTCCTGTGTCACAGGAGCAAGAGAATTTGATATATTAACTTACCTTTGGTCATGATGTTTCAAGAAAGACAGCTGTGCTGTACAACAGACCACCAAGAAATTATAGATAGCAACTTGATATATTAGATTTCAGTATTTAATACTGTATTTTCTCACATACAACACACACTTATTTTCCCAAAAAACAATCGCTGGAAATTGGAGTGCATATTATATGCAAGAAAATATGGTATCATTGTTTCTGCCACTTAAGCTTCACCAAGGCAAAAGTGACAGTAAAGTCTAATCCCTGTTCACTGGTATATATAAAAAAGAGCAAACTCAACTCCCTAGCTGCTGCTACTCAGTTACCTGCTACAAGGAAAGATCTTCTTTTCTTCATTCTACCCTTAAAAAAAGGTGTGAATCTTATTCTGGGGTCTGTTGAATATGAGAAAATATGGTAACTGCATATTAAAAGATATGTATGGTAACATGTATTAGCTAAGTTTCTTTAACAGAAATAAAAAAAAACAAAGAAAAATTGTATCATGCACTGTCATAGGGTATATACAAGCGTTCAAAGGACTACCGGTTCAGTTTGAGTGGCCTAAGCTGCGCAGTTTAGTTTAAGCAGCTGAAACCCATAGCCACAGAGTACAGTCCAAGCATTTGGCATTCAGGGGAGAAGGCATACAGGCAGCCTGCACTGGCAGTGGCCCGCAGACAGGGGGCTCCTGTGCACATATCCCAGCATGCCCTACAAATGCCCTGGCCTGCTGGGGATTGCCAAGAGCAGCTTAGTGCACAGGGCAGCACTGACTGGCTGATTACCACTGGAAAACATCCCAGAGAACTCCCAGTCACAATAACCCCTCCCTCCTGTCATGCTCTGAGGCTCCCAGAGAGAGACCTTGAGCATAGCCCCTCTCTTGTTAGCTGCAAGTGCATCAGTTTGCTTTTACCCTGCCACAGATCCTTGTCTGTCCTGGACAAGCCTGCAGACCGAGAAGTGGGGGTGTACACTGCTTGTCACCTTGAATGACTCCTGCCGGAGGCTGCAGGACATGACCTGTGCCTGTCTGCAGATGACCCCACAAAATAATCACTCTGTCACGCAGCTTCCAGCAGAGGATCTAAGTACCCAGCCTCCTGTGCAGGTCCACTTAGTGTACTCTATGGCCACCAAGCATCTTGAAATTGGCTGACTACTTGTACCCGGCTCTTCTGGATGCCATTGACTCCAGGGTGCTCTGGGAGTACCTGTGGACCATGAGATGGTGGCTCATGGCCCACAAGACCAGCAGTGACTACTGGGGGCACACTGTCCTGTGCATTTGGGAAGACAAAAAGTGACTGCAGAACTTCCACATGTGCAGGACCACATTCATGGGCATCGTTGCTGAGCTGGTCCCTAACACTGAGTAGCAGGACATTGGTGCAAGCTGGCCTCTAACTGGAAGCTTGCCAACCCTGACAGCCTCCTCTGTGAGCACCCATCGGATACTTCTGGGCAGCGTACATGAAAATACAACTGACTAACGTTGTCTGGGACAGATTTTCATGTCCAAATGTCTCTGGTAATGCTTTTAGTGAAATGAAAAGCAGTTCTATCAATGGTGGAATTACATAATGGCCGAATAGCATTATATATATATATATTACAGCAATTGTATATATCTTTAATGTAGCATGCAAAGAAAGGTCAATAAAGTTAAGTTCAGCCATGGTGAAAAAAACTGCTTTTATGCCTGAATTGTTTAACAATGGACAATTAATCTGAGTGTTTAGTCATCATTGACAATTGTATTGCTACTTATTGAAATTATGCATGTACTTAAGTGCTCTGTTAAACTGGGATCTTAAAGTACATACTTAAATGAATCCCAGATCAGCAAAGCACTTTATTTGAATATGAAAAACATACTCAGTTCTCAGTTCATACTTAACTGCTCTGTTAACTGGGGACACTAAAGCACATGCTTTAATAAGTGTCTCTTTCATGACATTATTATTCACTTAAGAGCATGTTTAGTTTTGAACAGTGACAAATATTGGTATTTTCTTGTCATTTCTTCATAAATATTACCCTATTGTAGATGCATCTCTACTGAGAGAACACCCATAGAAACAGGTGCAGAGTGAAAGAATTTAGGGTCAGGAAACCATTTGGGTCATCCAGTCTGGAACCTGTAGTTTGCAGTACCTATTCCAATCTGATTCCCAAGCCAAACTTCTGCCTGGGTATCTGCCCCTTTCTCATCCAGCATTGTCAGCTAGATACATTTTAAAAATCTGCTTTCTCTTCTAAAGATTCTCAACCTTGCTTGCTCCATGACCCATAAAATGGCCAGCAGTTCTACTTCCTAATCCTCTGTGGCTAAAATGATCAATTCACAAAGACTGAAAATTCTTCAAGCTCTTTGCCAACTCTATATGAATAACAAATATATTTGTAGCCTGGGCCAATCAGAGAAGGAAAAAAATGTATCAGATAATCTATTTGTAATGACTAATTTTGATCAGCCCTAGTCACCAGTATCTCTTTATAGGAACCATATTTTGACCGATAACTTCATTTATTTCTGTGGACTTTCTGGTTGCAATCAATAGATTACCTGCCAGGTGACACCCCTGGGATGTCCTAGTCATGACATGTGTGGAGAAAGCCAGATTCCTTCTGAGCTAGCAACAGATAAATTATTTCTGTCTGTATCCACCTGCGTACCCTTTAACTACTGCTCTTTATTGAGAGCTCTTAGGCCTGGGTATTTGGAGAGATCTATTTGCAAATGCAAATAAAATATCCTGCACTTGGTTTATATTACTCAGAGATGAGCAAACAATTCAGACGAAATAAATTTACTCAACATATTTAACCTGTCTTTCTTCTTCCAGATATGTCTGTAGGATGTATTCATCATTTGAAATTATTCACATTTTAAAAAAGAAATTCCTCCCCACCCCTTTAGATGGATGGAGAATGGTTCACTGTGAATAGTCAGCACTAGCTAGTCAAGCTCTAGCTGTGAGTGATTGTAAGCACTGTTTCCACTATCTGGTTGTATAGGCAAAATTCTAACCCTTAAGACTGTGTTGTAAATGCTGTGGATTTAATTCTTATCATGTTCTTCAATTGTCCTTGTTTAAGGGCTTCCTTTTCCCCTGTGTGCGTCCTGTGCAACATAAAACATACCAGCAGTGGTGAAAATACTAGAAGAAGTTGTTTAAATTCACATTGCACAAGCATCTGTGAACAGGCCTATTACTCATGGAAAACAAACAGAAAAGGGCAAATTTGAATTTATAGATATTTTTGTTCTGCATTTGAATAAATACATATAATTTTTCTTTTAATCAGGAGTCATGCAGCTCTAATAGTTTTATTTTTGCAACAATATGTATAAATGTGACCCCATCATGCAAGTTTCTGGATGCATCTGCATCTTTAAAATATACATAAACACATAAAAATAATCCTGCTATCAGCAGGCAGCACAGAGTCCAAGACCTGAATAAATAGAGAGAATTATTTTCTCAAGCCTGCTGGGACATTCCCATGTTATTCTAATTCTGTAGAACGAGAATTTTATTTTCTAGTACTTGTTTTAAATCTTTCCCATTCTAAAAGTCAGGTCCTCAGCTAGCATAAATCGCTGTAGTTCTGTTGGGTCAGACTTTCTAATTGGTTTGCACACATGGAAACTGGCTGCAATTGGACTGTACAAAGTTCTCATTTTAAAGTGACTCCCCTGCTGATGTAAATATGTCTGCTCTGGGTGCTGCACCTCTTAGTCTATTCTCTTATTCAGAGGGCATGTCAGGGGATATAAGAGATGTGTTGTGGGCTGTATCAGGAATAGGTTTCTATTCTGCACAGTACTTTTGCATTAGAATGGGGTCTATTTAGGTTCTTCAGCCAATTGCACTACTTGGAAACCATCTATCAGCACCTTAAATGTTTCAAGACCTCAACAAGAACATTTAGCTCACTGATCAGTTTATATCTGGCTCTAAACTGTTGTTTAAAATTGGGAATGCTATTAAGAAACATGAAGTAAAAATAATCATTTTTATAGCAAACTATAGTCTTGCTTTCCCTTTGTTAGGTGCTTATTTTTAACTCACACAAGTGCCCCCTTTGAAATGAATGGAACTGCATATTTAAGAGTGTAATATCCTATCCTTAGCTATTAAATAATAATCATGAAGCCATAACCTGTGGGTTTCCCCATATAATCTGCAATAATATGACAGAAACATACTGAATTTCTTGAAAGAGAACCACTACAAACCTACTTTATTGAAAAGTTCCTCTGTACTAGTGGGAGGTAAGCCTTTCTGGCAGGGGTGCCACAAATTAGCCATGTATTTTCCTCACGTGCCACTTGGATCCTCTTCTATCTGGTCTGCTGCTCTGCTTTTTGCTCCCTACCCTATCTGCCACTGTGCTGCCTGTCCTCTCTCCAGTCTGCCGTGTGCCATACAAAGAGCACTCATGTGCTGCAGGTTGGGCACCCCTGCTCTAAACACTGTTGGAATTTTTTGGTATAGTCTATTGCTTAATTCACAAAATAGGCAAAGAAAAAAATCTTATCTACAACTCATTAAGTGATTGGGTCTTTTTAAATTTTATACTTGCCCTTGGTTTAAATAATAATGGGAATGTATCTTGGAACTCCAGAATCTAGAAACATTACTTAACAAAAATTCTACCATCCTCACAATATTTGTGATGCTGTCTTCCTTTGACATAAGTTAATCTTCTTATTAGAATGCAAGATGTTAATCAAGATCTTTCCACTTTAGCTTTGCACAGACCTAGTCTGATGAATAGTCTGCTTTTCAGAATACATTTAATTTCTTCATTTAGCTAAATTAAAAAGGTACCAGTTACTTCACAACTAAGCTTTCATTCTTGTTTAAACATGTGTGTTGTCCTTCCCATTTTCAAATGCATGCATTATCTTCGGTCACTGGTTCTGAGAGGAAATGATTCTGCCTCCTTCCTGGATGAAATTGTTTTGTTTTTCCATTTATAAACTCTGGAAGCCTTAATATTAAAAAAAAAAAAAATAGAGATCATTTCAGTTTTCAGGTTAGTTCTCCAGCCAATCATGAATACCCCAGGCAGATAAACATGAAAGATATAATAAAAACTGTGAGTGGATCATTTCAGTTTAATTTTGTGGGGCACAATCAGCTTAGCCAGCCATTCTTAAAATTCACCGAAGCTGCTATGTATTATTACAGAGTTGGCCCATGGAACCTCTGTTACTGCTTTCTCCTATTCCCGACCACCTGTACACAGGGAGATAGCTGAACAAGGGGTAGTGATGCTACAGTGAGCAGCCTTAATGACCTGACTCAGAAGTCCATTGAAGCCAGTGGAAAGATTTCCATGGATTTAAAGGGATTTTAGATCAGTCCCTAGTTCCTATAGAGATTTCCTCCTGGAAATCCACTGAGTAAAATCAGCATTATTTCTGCTTCTTGGCACCCAGACTTCTAATACCATGCTCTCCTCTCACATCCCTTGCCCCTGCATCCCCTTCCCCAGTCCAGTAATACTTAGGGGAGCGGGGAGTATTTTATAAAGCACATTGCACCTGTTTTCTTGACCCTTGATCTCTCTCTGTATTGCAAGGCAGAGGAAAACATCTGCCTCTGGAATAGCACAGGGCATAACACAAGCCTCATTCTTGCCTTTTTGGCAACAAAATAAAATTAGGTGTTTCAACACCACATCATGGAAGAGAATGTGAAGAAGGAAGCGAGCAATTTCTGACAATATATGCCACCCGAGTGCCTGTCTCACACTAATTTAAAGAGAAAATAAAAACTGAAATATCACTAACGAAATTTATTAGCTATTTGCATTTCAGGCTTTTAAAAAGAAAGCAGACACAAATCATAATTCATGATGCCCCTAGTGATTTCTGTTCCCTAATTACCCTGATAACTTGCCTGATTAGTGCTATGCTTTGTATGACAGTACTGGCTGGAACACAGCAAGTCTTTATTTACTTTAGAAGGGCTCTGGATATGATTAGCAGGAGTGCATAAATGTACATTAGTGCACATTAATACGGCAACTAATCTAGGCTGTGGACAGAAACAATATATATTCTATTTTCCAGTATGTTTCTATTTGAAAATTCCTTCCACAACAAGTGCCTCTGAGGTACTTACTTTAATTTTCCTGTTGCAATTTGTAATTACCACCAGATTGATATGTCTGTTATTCTAAATAAATTGCTTTACTAGCAAAAATATGCCCTCTCCATAAGTAGATTATATTTATTGCCAGGCAGTATGCTTCAAAGTAGGATTTCACAACAAAATAGGAGTTAACTCTTTGTCTTGGGTTTTTATTATTTAAGATGTTCTTTTTTTTCCATAGGTATATTGTTTTCCCCCTTTTGCATGGGAGGTGCAGGTGGCACCATACAGACACCATTGAGGTCTGCAAGATTGCAGAAATGGAGAATCCAAACTCACCAGAACTAAGGATTTCTTCTATTTAGGTTGGTGCTATTCCTGAGATGACAGGGTGCCCAACACTGACAGGGACCTTTGGATCATGGGTGACTGGTGCCACCTGAGTCAGCGGGGGCACATGCCCCTCCCCCCCAGAAACCAGTCAGCAACTGGGGGCGGGGGGTGTCAATCTTGCTGACTGGCGCTCCCAGAAGTTGGTCGTGGTGCTACATCTGGCACTCCCACTTCCTGGCTGGTGCTTGCAGGAAGGGCATCAGTGCTCCTGCCTGTCCGCCCTGCCCATCGCCTAAGTAGGAAACGCGGCCTGTAAAGGGGTACTCTTAGGGGGTGCATGTGCACCTCCGTGCACCCCTACACAGCGCCACTGTCTTAGGTATTATTATGACAGAAATATTGTTCAATCATCGTTACATGTATTTACCCTATAACATAGGGATCGGCAATGTTTTTGGGCAACGAGCCAAAAACAGTCAAACCTCAACTTGTATGATTTTGGCATGCCAGGGGTGGATGGTGGGGGAGTCACGAGGGGCCCAATCCTTGTTGTGGCAGTGCAGACCCACCCTTTTCTTTCCCATCTGCCTCAAGGCACGCAAGTCCCCACTACCAGCAATGAGATGGACCTTGGCTTCATGGATCCCAGTACAGCTGCTTTTAGCCTCCTGGCTGTCTGCCATACCCAGCCTGGGGTCTGGGCAGCCCTGTACCACCTCCCACAGAGCCTGGGCTGCTTGCAGCAGGTGGCAGGGATGCTGCAATCGGCTCCATAGAGTCTTGACCCAGCTTATTACTGGTGGCAGGTGCATGCATGCCTCCAGGCGGATGGTAGGGAAATCAAGAGGGGCCTGATCATTGTTGTGGGGATGCAGCTTCCAGCCCCTTCTCTGCTGTCTGCCTCAAGGTGCACGTGCTAACCAAAATGCCTTTGTGTGTCACCCTTTGGCACGTGCCAGGGGTTTCCGACCCCTACTATACAGTTTCCAAATAGAAAAGAGAACCTACCCTATGTACAATGGTAAATATAGAATAATAGGTTCATAGGAAAGAAAGTCATTTAGTCCAGCCTTCTGCTCAAGGAAGGATCATCCCTGACTACACTATCCCAGCCATGCAGAGCCATCCCAGCCATTCTGCAATGTGATTCACTAAAAGTAGTGGGAGAGACCCAACCATTTCAGAATTTAGCTTTAAGGCTTTCTTCAGACACAGGCAGACCTCATGGTATTGCTTTTTCCTTGCCTTCAGTTAGAAAGGTTTCTTTGCAGCAGTAGCATAAATATCAGTGGGTGAGAGGGGCAACTGCCCTGGGTACCAACTTAGGAGGGATGTTAAAATTGTCCTCCACCATGGGCAAAGCACATGGCAACAGCAGCAGTGGCAATCTGTGACTGGGTAAGACTCCTGCCCTCCCCAATTGCCATCCTCCCCCACTCCACACTCCCCAAACCTGGTCCTCTCCTCTCACCACTCCCTGGCAAGGTTTGCCCAGGGTGAAAACCCTGCTTGTTATACCATTATTTTGCAGTTATAAAGTTAGATACTTATTAAGTGATCTTGGATTCTTTAGCAAGGGCTGGATTTCGTGGACGTTTCCGTAAGTGTAGAACTGCAGAGTGCATGACATCCTAAGTATTTGTTCCTGGCTAAACATGGGAATTTTAGAGTATTGATTCACTGCTGTCTCTAGAGGCAAATGATGGAGCGATGTTGGCTCAACTTCTGCAGAAATGCAATTTAGAATTTTCTTGCCTCTGATGAATTGTTATGATTTCTATTGGATCAAGATGCCAGATGTGCAACTCATGCAAATCAGTGTAGCACTATTCATATTCAAAAAGGAAAGAATTGTGTTCCTGGCCCTGCCAGAGACATGTTGAATAGTTTAAAAAGTGCCACCCCTGGTTCCATTTCAGAGGTGCATTATGGGACTCAACACTTCTGGAAATCAAGTTATTAACCTTTCTCTCTACCCCTACCAAGGATAATATTGATGTTTATGCACTCCTGCTTATTGATAGAGGCCTTGTGAGGACCAGTTAGGTAATGTTTATCTGTAAAGTGTTTTGAATATATTAGACTTTCTGTAAAAGGCTGGTATTCTTATTAGCTGAATATAGTTGGCATTTGTTGTCCTGTCCTGAAGAACCTAGCTTTGTTAAACATGTACTTACTAATTTTCAGTTAGTATTGTGAGTATTCTTTCCTGTTCAACATAGAAAGAAAGGTTGAATGATCCAAAGCAAAAGCAAAACTTAAACTGAAATTTGAAAAATAACTCTTCCTAAAACGACAAGATAGACTACGTTTTTGCTGTGTATACAAATCACATCGACAAGTTCCTCTTTCCGCTTTACCAAAAAATCACAACCAAAATAAAAACCAAGAACAACAACAGAAACTCAAACACAAACATGTATTCTTAATTCAAGTTTAGTGAGACATACTGTAGACCAGGGGTGGACAAAATCTGGCCCATGGGCTGAATCAGGCCTGTGGCACTCAATTTCCCAACAGTCCTAGCCTGCGTTGCTCTAGCCAGGCTCCATGGAGACCCCAGGAGCAGCAGCGTTGTGACAGTGCAGGACAACGATGGCCCTGCGCTCCCAGGGTCTCCATGGAGACCAGCCTGAGTGGCTCTGGAAGGGCATGAAGCTGGGAGGGGAGCTGAGGCCAGGGCCAGGGCAGGGGTCTTGTGGAGGTAACAGCATGGGCCAGAGTCATGGCAGAGCTGTGATCTGCTCCCCGCACACCCCTGCGATGAGTGTGGGTTCCACAGACAGGCATGCGCAGGCAGCGGATCATGGCTGTATCCCAGCTCCACCCCGTGCTGTCACCTCCACAAGATCCTGGTCTTGGCCCCAGGTACAACTCCTTTCTCAGGCTTGTACCTGGCCAGCACCACTTGGGCTGGTCTTCTTGGAGACCCTGGGAATGCAGGGGCATCATGCTGCTCCTGGGGTCTCCATAGATACCAGCCAGTGCAGCGCAGTGCAGGCAGGGGCTGCTGGGAAACGGAGTCCAGCCACTGGCCGGAATTAACCATTTTGCCCGCCCCTACTGTAGACTGACTTCTCTGACTCGTACTCTTGGCCTCTTGTTACCTGGTTTTATTCTTGGTAGCGAAAGGGAGAAGACTCACAATTTGAGAGATCTGGAGGACTGCAAATTCCTCATTCTGCCAAGTATCTGACCATGTCAGTACAATGCCTAGTTTACACTTAACTGAGCAATTCAGCAAAGGAATATGCCAATACTATATCACAAGGGTAGGAATTGCAAATGTTGTGTTTACTATATGCATTGTATCTTAATGTGCTGAGGTAGGAGTGCCAAACTCATCAGGCCCTACCAGCCAGATTACTAGTATGCATATGAATGGTGCAGGGCTGGCTCCATAGTCCTGACTGGGCCCACCTCCCACTTCTGGTGTGGGAAGAGGCCTGGCATCCTGGGTCCTCGGCTGCTACTACAGGAACAAGCAGCAGCACTGGGCCTCTTTCTGTGATGCTGCTGTGGCTCCAGTGCTGCAGCTCTTGCCCAGGTGCTTGGCTGCCACCACAGGGAATTAACAGTGGTGCTAAGCTTGAGCCTCAGTGGGACTGTGGGAAGCAGTACCCCAGTGCTTGGTTATAGCTGCAGGAAAGTCTCCCCATCAAGGCTGCAGACCGGATGACCCAACTCTGCAGGCTGGATGTGGCCCACAGGTCTTATGTTTGATACCCCTGTGCTAAGGCAACAATAGCAAAAAAGGAAAGAGAAAGCAGAAAGAAAAGAGAAGCACAAAATATAGTATATGGTAATTGTCTTTTAAATGGGGAGAAGGGATCCTTTATGAAGAATTCAGAGACGCTAGACTTCTGATTAACATATACCTTGAGTTGTAAAGAAAGGAAATATTTGGCTTTCACTTTAATAAAGATAAGATGAAAGTACCTTACCTGCTGTCTTTGAAAATGGATAGTGACATTAGAGACAGTTTGAAACTGCATGCGGGCTGATGCTCTACAGTATCATTTAGCTTTTGATTCCTTTCCAAGAGTGATGGGTCAATGGGCAAAGTCAAGTATAACCATTTCTTACTGCTTACAACAATAAGAAATGTTTTATGGTAATTACTGAGTCACACATTACAGTGCTTTTCATATAAAAGAATCCCAGAGCATTCTGCAAATTTAATAAACTCGGAAACTATATGCCCAATCCAAACCTCAAAGAAAGATAGTGGAGTCAATGTAGCATTTATTCTAATTTTATAATTAAGTTATTATAGATTTTAAAACAACAGAACAATTTATGTTCTCATAGGTAAAGCTGAGCTAAGATGTTCAAAAACCCTAACTCTATGCTCTAGTAAAATTGGAGGAAGAATAGAAATCGCTTCTCGGCCTCTTGAAGGCTCAGATCAAGTGTAGTATCTTTAAAACTCAGTTTAATTTACCAATAATATGGGACCACAAACAGTAAAATGCTTTAAGCATAAGTCTATGGTTATTGCATCATCTATGTACAGAGCAGAGTTAAGTTGTTTGCACATTTATACACCTTAATGTTTGTGATTTCACGACTTTGCTTTAATTCTGAATTCCCTGGATTTAACATACTTGGTTTACAGATGCAATAGCTTTCTAATATGCTTTATCCTAAAATCACTTTAGGACTAAATTAGGAGTCAAGAGTACAATTGAAATTTAACAAGCTTGGGAAAGAGCCATTTTAAATTTTCCATGTGAGATAAACTGACAGTAGGTTAAAATATACAGATATCTTATGATCTGTAGGTAGTGCAGCTGCAATCTTTTCTTTTCCTCCATATTTGGTCCTAATATGATTATGCCTGTAAAATGTTATTCTAATCTTTCCTTCCAGTAACTCACATTAAAATATATCCAGATTGACGTGGGAGGCATTAGAGGGAATTGTAATGCTAGTGAAAATAGGCTTGAGCAGCAATTCAACAGACTAAAGCCATCTCCAGTATAGATTCACAAACTGGTACAGCAAGTTCAGAGCAGATGTCAGCTTCACCACTAAAAAGACTTCACTGAGTTCTGGAGGGACTTCTGGAAAATAAAAGGATAGCTCACTCATATCTATTTATTGCAAAGACTCTTTACCAAGAGAAGTGTCCAGTTAATGCCTCTGACCAAGTGATATCTGTCCAATCATATTGGGAATTAGTGCATCAACTTACTTTATAATTATCATATATATCTAGCCAATGCAAAGCCTCATCCAATCTCCTTTGAACCACTGACCTATAGATGAGACACTGTATTCTATAACTGCCTGTCTGTGTAAATCGGTGTGTAAAGCTTTTCTGAGGATAATAATCTGACCTTGAGCCTAGGAAAAATAATGAAATAATTAATTTGGGACCTTCTGAACAGAGAATTAGGAGCCAAAATGTAATTACTGTAGCCTGTTCTATGACAAGGAGATCATGTTAAATGAAAGTATATATTTTTGGCATTATTACAGGTCTGATTGATAAACCATATGCATCTTGGTTTTTTGGGTTTTTTTTAAAAACCCTTACATTTAAAGGCTTACAATGTTCTTTGGGTAAATGTGATATCTTTGATTAGATCAACTAAATAGTTGGAAAAAAAATGTTCTTTGCAAGCTTTTGGGCACAAACACCCTTCTTCCTTTAAAGGAATTAACTGGCTATCGAGCAGATGGCACATTCATGATTTTAAGGTGTAATTAATGGGAAAACACTGATCAAGAAGTGAAGCCATTACTAAGAGAAGTCTCTCAGAACAGATTCTTGGTCCAATTCTCTTCAATATTGTTACTAGTGATCTAGATGATAATATAACATTTTTGCTTGTTAAGTTTGCTGAGTTTTGGACGGTTTGATTTCAATCACCCTAATCACAGACCTTGCCAACTGAAGTAATTTGGATTTTAGTATATTTACTATTCTTGAATTTTCATGAACCTTCCACAGTCCCTTATTCGTTTTTCCATACATTCCATTACTAAACTGTCGCGTCTGAGGACTGGTGTACCCTTGACCTGCGAGCCTGGATCGGCACGACTGGCTGGACGCGGGTGAGGTAAGCAATCAGGCAGGTGGTGAGTGGGAGGAGTCAGGAAGTTTAACGCGTCTTGGTTATACAGAAAGTTTATTTTTACTTACACTACAGGAGACTGCAGCGTAGGGAGGAAGTTGTGGTTGCGCGGTATAGAAAGAGAAGTTGAGCTATTCAGTTCAGCAGGCAGATGTTTTCACTGCACAGATTACAAACTGCACGGTGCAGATTTTAAGCAAAGCCTACAGGTAACTTTGATCTGAATATTTTCGTGAGCTCTTGAGAACGGACGAGCCGGCAGAACGGATACACCTGAAAACTTTTACCGTAGGTGGGGAGAGGTCAGCGACTGGACAAATCGCTATGTCTCCTGGGTGTGCGTGGAGGTCTCCGCAGAAGGCGGAAATCTTTCCAAAGTTATAGTTTACCGGGTAGCCTATTACAAGACACCAGGCTTGAATAATTACAGGACTGCCAATCATGACTGTGGACAGACTCTGTGTGTTCTTAGGTTTCATGCGAGATTGACTGCGCATGTGTTTTACATTTAGGCTGGGGGATTTTGGATACGGAACTATAATGATGATATATGTTATGTTAGCCTTTTGACCTTTTTGCCATTGGCATCTGAAACCAAAGATTTTTCTTTGACATAAACAACAACAAAAAAATCCACCCCAATTTTTTGTTTTTGAGGATATTTAGTTGTTGTTTTTCCTCTGTAATGGTAAGTCTGGATTTAACATACATATAAAATAACAGATCTTATAATGCTTTTGTATTATCTGAAGCTCAGTCTCTACAGAGAAAACACCAGACATTTCTCCTCCCATCAATTTATTATTAGAAACTAGTTCCTCAAAGTACCATGTTTACCTGAATCGAAGATGACTCTAAATTTAAGATGACTCCCACCAATAATTAAATTCTAAACATAGAAATAAATTTTCCTTGTCTAGAATTTGACTTTTGGAGCATCATCTTGCATTTGTGTCCTGTCCCCACACTGCAGTGGGCAACCAGCAGAAGGCGGGCATGTGGTAGTGGGGCAGGCAGCAGGGGAGTCAAGTAGCCTTCTCCTTCCTATCCCCCCTATCACTTGTTCCCCCCATCTGCCTGCTTCCCCGATGCCTGTATGCCCCACACCTGCCCCACTGGTGTCTCTATCCCATCCCCTGCTCCCCTTCCCACCTGATGCCTCTGGTGCCTGCCCCCTCTGCCACTTGCCACCCTGCTCCTGCCTGCCTCTCAAGCCACTTCCCCACTGCTGCTTACCACCCCCCCTCACTTGGCTTGCCTCTGCCACTTGTCCCCTGTGCTGCCTCTCCCCACCCCACAATGCCACTTACCTTCCCCTTGTAGCTAGGGCCTGGCTCCAACTAAGGTGCAAACAGCACACAGCATGTGCTGTCTTCAGACCCAGCTCAGCCATGCAGCAGCTGGTGGTAGCTTTAACCTTGGCCCTGAGCTGAGGTCAGAGCTACCACTACCTGTGTGTGGCTGGACTGTGGCTGGAGACAGTGACAGTGAGCAAAGGTGTGGGGAGCAGATCCTATGGTGGGGAGGTGGAGTGGGGGGCAGCAGCTGCAGTTCTGACTTCAACCCTGGGCTAAGGGTCATAGTCAGAGCTACAGTCCCTCCTCCCCATACTTGTATTTGAATCAAAGGTAAGAGGCTCTCCCCCATGTCAGATGCGGGGGCGGGGGAAATCTCATCTTAGATTTGAGTATTTATGGTACTTTAAACTCCCTTACTTTTACCTATGATTTCTGACTACTAGATAATAAGCCTGTCTGTCTATCTCATCAATTTACAACCAAGTATTTATTTTATCTTCTGTGATCATAAATTCCATTTTCTTGCCTGTTCTTTTAAGTTTTGAGCTGTCCTTCATTCCAAATCTTCTCCTTCATCAGCATAACCAAAAGGTTAGAGTAAGCATTTAAATTCAAACCAGCTTGATAATTTTTGCACCGTTCAAGCTAACTCTTCCACATCCAAATTAGAGAGTGACAGAGAGAACATCATATTGCTAATATCAATGCTAAATATAATTGAAAATCTTAAAGTAACACTAGAAAACAGAAAAAAAAAAGGATTTATGTTTCCCAGAAAATACAATATAGGGCAGAAAATGGAAAAGTTTCCATGAATCACAATAATTATTTTCAAGGGCAAAACTGCTGAAGAATGGTTTTATAGTATAGATGGTACTAATGAAATAAAGTAGCCAAGGGTTTTTAGATATTGTTTTCATGAAAAAGGATAAAGAATTAAGTGGGATTAATGATTAGCAAAGGCAGAAGGATGGAAAAAGCAAGACTTGAAAGAAGAAAATAATAATTTTGAAATTTTTCTCAGACACTCTGAGTTCCAAAGCTGCAGTGTGTGGACCTGTCCACCAAGTGGAAGCTCATTTTTTAGTGTAAAATCTTAAATTAAAGCAGTTCAATAGCTCCCATTTGACTTCTCTAAAGGAAAATGCATTAAAATTGAGTTAAAATGGGCTGTGTAACTTATCACAGCTAAAAGAAATGGGACTTCTGAGGTTAGAGAGTGAGTGTAGTAGGGGTGGGCTAATCTTAAAGAGTTATACAAGAATTATCCTGACAGTCTTACCCCTACTTTACCAGGAGCTGCATTTCACAGTAGGATGTGTTGTATTAATGTCCAAAAGATCAATTCTTAAACAAAGATATTAATGTGAAATATAAAACACCAATTATACAGAGTAGAGAACTGCCGCAATTCACAAGGCATGCATTCACGAATCTCTTAATATGTACCTTACTGTGGCTTATTTCTATAATTTATCTCTCTTTTAAAATCTGTTAGAACCATAACATACTCCAGGGTCAGTGTACTTCTGCACTACCCCATATAGAATATACATATATAAGGAAAAGACCAGGCACAGGCATTACATATGTCATGCTAAATACAGTCTTGTATTTCTACCAAATGCCAGCATACAGCTCTTCAAGCTGTTTGTAGAGCTGCAAAGACACTGAAAGTACTACAGAACATTAGCATTTTCAAAGGGTGCATCTACACTTTGCCATACTGCAATGTTGCTACAGTGTCACATTGTAGTTCCTTTTGCAAGTACTAAAGCACAGTGCAGTAACAGCTCATACTGTGCTGTGTGCACTGAGCAGTTAGATTTCACCACTACATTGCCATAGCAGCATATTAAAGTGTGGGAGTGTGCTGCTACAGTGATGTAGCTGCTGATCACATGTAGACCCTTCTGGCTTTTTTTCATGGTTGCTCAAGCTGCAGGAGGAATTCCCTCACCCTAACCCCTTCTACTTGTTCTGCCAATCAACTGGTTGGTAGAGTTGGGGGGGGCACGCTAGTGGGTTTGGGTTAAGGTGAATGACTGGCGAAATTTGCAGATGACACCAAGTTATGCGGGAGCATGGTCATGCTTGAAGATAAGCTGCAGATACAGGTGGACCTAGACAGGCTGGTAAATTGGGTGGATTGGAATCAGATGATGTTCAACATTGAGAAGTATGAAGTGCTCCATCTGGGGACGAACAATCCCCAACACACAGGCTCGATGGCTCCAAATGGACTAGCACCATGACTGAAAGGGACCTAGGAGTAATAATAGACCATAGTATGAACATGAGCCGTCAGTGCAATGCTGTAGCCAGCAGGGCAAACAATACTCTGGCATGCATCTCAAGCAAAATCAACGAAGTGATTCTTCCACTTTACTCAGCATTGGTAAGACTGCAGCTGGAGTACTGTGTCCAATTCTGGGTGCCGCACTTCAACAAGCTTGAGAGAGTCCAAAGAAGAGCCACCCATATGATCAGAGACTTGCAAGGCAAGCGATATGAGGAAAAGCTAAGGGACTTGGGCCTCTGATCTTGCGAGGTCCCTTTCAGCCTCTTGCAGTCTATGAATCTATATATTCCTACCACCGTTGCAAGAGCCCTAGTAAGAGGCTGGAGCTCTGGCAGCAGCACTAACAGGGATGACAGCACAGAGTGCAGTTTTTCTCCCTGGTGGCAGCTGATCATTCATAGGCTGCCCCTTCCCTGGCAGGGAGAGGGCGGGCTGTCGGTGATCAAGCTCCTTTGGAGGTGAGGGGACTGAAGGAGCAGCCCCCTATAGTCCCCTGAATGGAAAGCTCGCCTTTGAAGCAACTTTGCAGCTCTCCGGCTAGGGACCTGGAATGCCAAGCACTACGCTTCTGTATTGTTCTTAAGTACCACGACACTTTGTGGCACCACAAGTCAATGCCTGTCCATAGCCAGAGAAAAATATTCACATACATATTCCTTATGTGCATTAAGAGTACAACATTTTGTTTTTTTAC
The DNA here is from genome assembly GCF_052110815.1 of Crocodylus siamensis. NCBI lineage: Eukaryota > Metazoa > Chordata > Crocodylia > Crocodylidae > Crocodylus > Crocodylus siamensis. The sequence goes on along the minus strand of NC_143398.1, from coordinate 189,582,183 downwards.
CCTATAAGGTATTGGGGACACTTTGGCTGTTTAAATGCAAAACATATTACCATTTAAAACAGGGCACAGAAGGTTTAACATTTCCACCTTCCCTTTTTTTCCCTCTGCTCTCTCTTTGTGACAGTATGTGGACCAGTCACTCAGTTATCATTCTTAGCTCAGACTTTTTGTGGGTCACAGGTACATGGTTCAAAAGAATCTCAGCTGCTGTTTGCTTGTATAACAGGGTTGTCATCCAATTCATGCTTAGGCCAACAACAATGACAATAGAATTGCTTTTCATGCCTGATGACTTTCAGCATATACAGACTTGGAAGGGAATAATTAAGATTAATGCTTTTTTATAATGGTACTAATAATGAGGATAAAAGGGCGCTAAAAATCAAGGAGCGGTTTGGCTCAGTTCCCATCCTGTCATTTGGCTCAGTTCCCATCCTAAATCACTGTCTTTTGGGAAGTGTGGCCACTGGCTTTTTTCTTCCATTATCATATCCCTATGCCATCCTTCCTATTGTGTTATTTTTATGCAGTGCTGCCAGTCCTATTGCTCTTATGATGTTACACTTATTAGATCATACTGCAACACCTACAGAACAAAGTCTACTGACTAAAGGACTTACAGTCCTTTTATGTAAATGTTGACTTGATAATGACTTACAGTTATCCACAGTTATCTCTTTTGTTCCATTACAACTTAATAATATGACTAAGGATCATGCCTCCAATTTTCAACTAATTAGAACAACGAGGTGTAAAAGCTTTTTAGAAAATGACTGTGCACTGTAGAGTACTTGCTTCATAGCACAAGAGGCTTTTTTAAAGGAGCTATTCTGTAATATTGTTGTCCTTATTTTAACTTTTCAAAGTAACACCTTCATTCTCTGCTTAATATAACAAATATATTACTATGTACAGTGTAATATATATATCAGAAAGACAATAGACTATAACAAGATTTCCCTTTCAGCCGAGCTGAGATTATAGTAAAAAAAAATCCATTTGTCAGAAAATTCACCTTATTTAAGATTCTTCAGAGAAGAAATATTAGGCCATCAGAAACTACCAAGCAAAATACGTATACATTATGTACAAGAAAACCATGGAGACTCAAGGAGGTCCAATTTTACACAATTACACAATTTTATATAACTTTCAAATTTTAATCAAACCAACGAATCAACATATCTGCAGATAAACAATTCTCAAATTCTCTCCTCTCCCAACATGAAAGCCATTTTTAAAATTAGATTTGCATATTAGGTACATAAACAATGAGCCCTGCTGTATTAAATCTTAGATTTTCCCTACTTCAGGCTTTCCTCCCTCCAGACTCAACTGGACTACTGACGTGAATGAAGTTAAATCTACATGTAACTACTCTGTTTAATTGGGTTAAATTCAGTTTCTTTTTGGTTTAAACACACAGAAAATCATGGAGTTATAGTACTGAATAACAAAGGGGACTTCTTTTAACAGTTTCTGAAACACACAACCCCTCAAGCAAACTGCCTAGAAGCGTGAAGGGCTGAGGTTGCTCTGCCTTAGTTAGAACATGTGGAAAAGCATCAGGACACCCACATATAACAGCTCCTAACAAACACCCATATCATCACATACATTGTCAAGGTTTCAGACTGCCTAGACACAGAGTTTGGAAATTACATCATGGCAGTTTCTAGTAAACATCTAAGTCATCACACACACTGTCAAAAATAGAAAATAATATATGAAAGAGAAGATTTTCCTCTAACCCTTTGGCAGCAATTCACTACCAGCAAGAGGTAAAATATCAGAAATTGGTTTAAGAACCTGCGTGCAAAATCCCACTTTTATGAATAGTTTCATAAGTTTAAATGCCAGGTTTGGTAGTATATATGGGATCAGAGGAAGAGGAAAATTGTTCCTCCATTTTCCTGATATTTTGCAAACTTAGAATGGTACAGCAGGTGTTTTGCTTTGCAGTAAATGCTTGCAAGTGGTGTTGTTAATTGAATTACAAATTATCTCATTATCAGATACGGTAAGTAATTTCTTTAAATTAAGTGGAGATTAATTAGACTAGCTGGGCAGAATAATTGAAGTAAAATACTTCCCCCATCCCATCAAGTTCCCAAAACTTTTGTGAAATTGGAATAATTTTACAACTTGCTTTTGGTGTTTACTACTTTGGTAACAAAGAAGTATAAAATCCTAGGCATATAGTTCAATTCTAATTTATAAATTTGTAAACCCCGCAGTGGGATTGTTTGGGATATGAACTCCTGAATCAGGATAGTACTTAAGCACATATTTAAATGCTTTTCTGAGTTAGGCCTAAATTATGACATAATGTATCCTTTTAATATTTATTAGGACTTATTTAGGGAGATCATAATACAGAAAAAACAGAAATATCAGTAGAGGACAACCTCAATTATCCATTAAAACTTGATTATTTATGAAACTGTTATATGTACCAGGGCAATATCGCCTGACAGCTATTAATTATATTGAAATTTCCTTAGATTATACAAATTTATTTGCTGTCATCCGTGACACTTAGCGAATCAAGGTTATTTCACACATAGTATTATAATAAAGAAAAAAAAAGACAGGAATAAGATAATCAAAACACTAAAAATAAGGCTACTGGGAAAGAATATTCAAATAAGGTAATTTAAAAATATATTCATAAGGGAGGGGAAAGCGGTCAAGCATTATAAATCATTACTATCAACAGTAACATTAAGGCCAGAGATAATTTAGAAATAATCCATCAACTGATCAGGAATTATGTTTTCTTCCTCTGAAATATTTTCCATTTTGAAGTCTTACAAATAATATGTCTGATGCTGGCACAATTTTTCCATGCAAACTTGATACCGAGGATTCTACTAGTTGGCAACAATGTATCTTCGAGGATCATGCCTGTCTTTATCCTTGAGTGCCAAAAGCCTTTTGAAAATAGTCACTTTTGAAAAGTCTACCCTAAAACAAACACACATCAGTGTATCACACGCCTACCTCTTATGTGCACCAGGAATTAAGATAAATCAGTTCTCCTTGGATTATTTGCCATAAAGAAACCAAACTGCAAGTTTCTAATGATAATGTTCTCTTTTATCCAAAGTAGCTGAAAATTCTTGGGATCCAAGTGGCAGAAAAAGTATTAGAGGTGTCGTTCCTGCCCCCTGCCTCGGTAACATACCTCTCTACTGGCTTGAGAGGTAGCCTGAAAGGATTTTTTAAAGAATTAAATCTGCACAACTTTTTAGGGTCTTGGCCATTACCTAAGTAAGGGGTTCAATGTTGAATCTGTGCCAAACACGTCCTTCATTTGAAATGCAGTTCTATGGATTTTAACCAAAAGGGCCATTTTACTCAAAGTTTTACCTCAACTATTATTTTCATTTGCTTACCTTCTGCAAAGTCATTGTCTTCCTATTTCTTCAGTGGGCATAGTCTTGCACAGCTGGCAAGAGCAGGTTTCTTATTTTAAAAAGGCAAGAAATGCATTGATTGTTAAAAATATAGAGATTCAAAACATGTATATAAGTTTAGATTTTCAGATTTTTCTCCTCAGTAGCTCCCTTCAGGGGTCTAGTTCTCCAGGTCCATTTTCCTTTTAATCTTAAAGCTGTTAGGTTGTTCGTATCAATCATCCGTGCGCAAATTAATTTATGGGTATGTTCTCTCTAAGAGATGATTATCAAGATCTTTTGTGAAATGTACATTATACATTTCCCTTCCCTCGGGGGATTCCTTGCTCCATTTTGTGAATTCCTTTTCCTTCACCTTTTCCTTTTCCTTTCTTTTCTTGGGGGAAGAGGAGTCACTGCACAGATTTTAAGAAGTCTTTTAAATCCATGCATAGCTTTCTTTTGTTTTACCTATGGGCCCCCAGCTATCTTGATTACTGGCTACTGTAAGACATTTTTGGAAGGAGGGTCAGTAATAGGTGACTTCCTTTCAAATATTTATCTTCCTTCAAAGTGTTAACTTAGTAGACAGCTCATTTAGATTTTTTTTCCAGGAAGATTAAAGTGACAGGCCTCATTTAATGTTTGTCCCAAGATAACTTCTATTTTATATCAAATGTAGAGAGATTGTTTTTAACTAATGGATCGTCACAGCTCACAAAGGCAATCTTTTAGGCAAATATATTCAAAGAAAAAAAAATCCTCTATTTTTTTCCAGAGAAACAAGAGTAAGAGGAAAGATGTTTCTTTAGAAACATCATGGAACTGCATAAAGGCTCTCCTTGTAAATACAACAGAAGTATTTTACTTTGTTCAAAATGTTGCTTTTACACATTACATGGAGCGAATTACCCATGGGTTTGTCTATATATTATGGCAACCCAATGAAGACAGACAACATGCTTCGCCCAGAATCTGCAGGCAAACTTCAAAGCTGAAAGTTTACCGCTTGTCCCCAGAGCCCTCAAGTTTCTGGTGTGGGTGAGAGCAGCTGCTGGCAGCTTCTGAGACTGTGTGCGCCTGTGGATTCTGGTGGACAGCGTATGCTCAGCCTTGTCCTTGTCAGGACCCACTGGACAAGCCTCATTAGTCCTAGTGCTACAACCACCGTGCTGACGAGTGTCCAAGGGTGATGATCACAGCTGTTCCTGCTGGCCATGTTCTACTGTGTATTCCCTATGTAACTGAAAGAGAGAATGGGAGTGTGATTTTGCAGCCCCAAAGGGCACTCTTTTGAGATGCTGAAGACTAAAATTCAAATGCCTCCATTAGTAAATTAGCAGGCTTCTCAGTCAGATACAACACATACCACAAAAACTATAGAGTGTGTATATTTATACGTGGTTAATAAACATGGTTCAGCTTTATCTATGTCGTCTCTCTGTAATCTTCGTGTTGTATAGAGAGCAAGGACACCACATGCTAAATGACCCAGAACCCTACAGGAACATGTTGCACAATAAATGCCATCAATAACATTTTAATCCAAATATCAACATCAGAAGAATTAATATGAAAATTAATAGTCTGAATATTTCTGCTGATCCATGGCTATCAGGGGTAAGAACTGAGAGTAGACATCTATGGCTAACAAGAAGAGTCATATTTAACAGGTAAAGATTTGTAGAAAATGAGCAGGTCTAATGGCTGCATATGGCTGGAGGCTTGAAGAATCTGTGCAGTCTGGCCTTCATTCAGGTCTGGATATTGTGCCATTTTAGAGAGGCTGTGAAAATGTTAAACTATCAGTTCAACAGAATTGGTGCAACAGTTGTTTTTGGAAGCAGGTAATTATTTAAGGGCTACCTTGAACTTAGTGAATGAACAGAAAAAAATTAGCAATCTTAATCACAGAAAAGTGAGTCTACATTGACAGAAGAATTATCATGATCCGTGATGGGAATTTTGGTTGCAAAGAAAGCCAGAGTAGTACCAAAACCTGACAGCAACCATAGTAATGAGTACAAGGCCATCTTATGGGAGGTCTCCAAGGGTTTCCATATAAGCTGCCTGCTGGCTTCATTATAAAAGCAGAGTGACCTTAGAAACATTTTATAATGGAGTGCATTTGCCATTGTGCAATCAATCAGCTGTCCACATTTATTAAGTGTAGAACTGCTAAAGTATATTTTTTGTTACACTGAAAATCCAAAGGGGGGAAAAAGTTGATAATTGCATCAACATGATTGGACAAGACAGAGTCCTTGGAAAAGATAATAAGGTTTTAAGCAATTAAACCTCTTTGCATATCTGTAATTAGTATTGCTATATCACAAGGCAGACCTGCATCTTTTCAGCCAGGATGAAGTACTGTAAATTATCCAAGTGAGTAACAAAAATCTTAGAGTCTGATAATCCCTTTAGCTTCAGACTTGACAACTTTGTAAGAGAAATTGCAACTTCCTTTCACAGAAACAGTAAATCATTTCCTTAATCAGAATATCTCATTTTAAATAGTTATAGAAGAAACTAAATCTACCTTACCTAGATTTGAGAAATGTTTAAAAGGAACTAAAATTATAGGCTAATGTTTTTTCCATTTTAAAAATCTATCAGTTTTGAAGTTAAATCTAGAGGTAAATCAGGCATTTAGAGATACTGGAGCCTTTGTCAGTAGATGTTCTGGACATTGTACTTTCTTTCATGCTATTCTAGAGGCTAGTTAAGCTCATTGTTGAAGTCCAAAAGATTTTGGAGACTGCTGTCTTGTTCTAAATTTAAATCTTTAAACAGAAAAATTCTTTCTGAGAGTCAAATAGATTTTGTAACCAGTCTTTTTCAACAAGACCTACTTGCAAAGACTGAGCTAAAATAAATTACTTTATCATACTATACCAGGAAAAATCATTTCAAGGGATTTCTAACATGTAGAGCATTAATATCAGTAGAAAGCAGCAATTTCTAGTTTGTCTTCACTATCATTTTTTTTTAAAGATGCCATGTTCTTTAATTCTTTCTTCAGGGCAAGAAGTGAATAAAAAATAATTCATTTATTTGAATGCTTAGCAATGAGAACAGTGGTAAGCTTATTGACTTAGTATCAGAGTATTTTTTGGACTCTAAAACTAACTTGACCTGTTGAAATCAGTCACTGGAAAGTCGCCTCTCAGAGATATAAGATTACTAGCATTAAAAAGTATTATTTTTAGAAAGTTTGATTTCATGTTTTAACTGAAAATGTACATCAGTGTTCATACATCAAACATACATAAAAAATATCAACAATCTGGAAGATGGTATGGAGTGCACCCTCAGCAAGTTTGCAGATGACACCAAGCTGGGGGGCATACTAGGTACACTGGAGGGTAGGACTAGGATTCAGAGAGAGACAGACAAATTGGAGGACTGGACTAAAAGAAATCTCATGGAGCACATCCCCATGAATGGGAACATGCGTCTCCCTGGGGATAACTAGCAGCTGCACATATTTGTGCCACTGCTAGTTGTCTCTGGGTATGTCCCCGTCTGTGCACTCTAGTGCATGGCAAATTGCCCTGGGTGGGGAAGGGAGTCTGGGGCCAGCACACCACTTGATACTGCCTGCCAGCTAGACACTGACCCCTTGATTACTATCTGTTGAGTCCAACATCCAGCCAGGTTTCTATCCACCTTACAGTCCATTCATCCAATCCATACTTCCTCAGCTTGCTTGCAAGAATGCTGTGGGAGACTGCATCAAAAGCCTTGCTAAAGTCAAGGTCCACTGCTTCCCCCTCATGCACAGAACCAGTCTTCTCATCATAGAAGGAAATCAGGTTGGTCAAGCATGACTTACTCTTGGTGAATCCATGCTGACCAGTCCGAATCACCTTCTCTCCCAAGTGCTTAGAAATGGATTCTTTGAGGACCTGCTTCATGATTTTTCATGGGACTGAGGTGAGGCTGACTGGTGTGTAGTTCCCTGGATCCTCCTTGTCTTTCTTAACGATGGACACTATATTTTCCCTTTTGCAATTGTCTGGGACCTTCCCCTTATCATCATGCCACGAGTTTTCAAAGATAGTGGTCAGTGGCTCTGTCCTTGGAGATTTTTAAGACGAAGCTAGACTGGTCTTGGCTGGGAAGTTATAGTTGGGGATGGTCCTGCTTTGAGCAGGGGGTTGGACTAATGTCCTCCTGAGGTCTTTCCAACCCTAATTTTCATGATTCTATACTGAGGCCTTTAAAGATTTTGATCTAGGCTTTCAGTTATGACAGAGCTATGTCTAGAATACCTGAAACACTTACACTGCTTCATATTTCCTCCAGCTACAAGAGCTGAATTCAGCCCTTGAAGTGAGTTAGAACAGCCGAATTGGTTCCCATTACAAAAATATGGGCCACAAAAATCTTTTGCATGTTCCAGGCACTTCTCCCAGCACTAATGGTTAGACTGTTGTATGGCCACTGAGTGAGAAAGAAGTTACTGTAACCTAAATTTAGATAGTTGCAACCAGTATAATAGAAAGTGGTTCCCATAAGTCAAGAGCCTGAGTCCCATAATGTTCTATTTTTCATAACAAGACAGTAGGTGCCTTCTTCGGGTGGGGGGAGGCTGACATTGCAGTGAGTTCTGCATAGTCAGGGTCTGTGCCCATGTGAAGGTCATTGCCAAGTGAGGACTTGTGCAACTACCATGTATATGACAAACATAGGAAGCATAAAAACCTACCAAAGAAGAGGTTACATGCTGGTCTAATTAAAAATGTATAATTTGAAGAATTTCAGTGCCCTGTGTCTTGGCACAAAATGTTTTAATTTTGGATAAGCATCTTCTATTGAATTTGTATGACAACATAATTATTGTTTAATGTAATTCAAATGCATAGGAGTAGAAGAGAATGGGATTTATTTGTATGGTTTTTAATCATGGCTTCAGTATATTAAAGTAAAAATGAAAGCCTTCCCTTACATGTTGGCAAGTCCATTAGCAATTAATTAATTCCCAGTGTTTTTATATTGGTCTTTCTGCTTACAGTTTTGCAGTTACTAGGAACAAAATCTACTCTACTTTTAATTAAAACACAAACCTTTTTTGCTGAACATTGTAATAAGTTCACATTATGACAAGATAGAATATAATGAAGTTTAATGGAGCAGCCCACTAAGGTAATGTATCCTTGCAACAGTGTTATAAAAGAGAAACAAAGTGAACAGAGTGTAGGAGGAAGAAAAGATTAGAGAAGAAGCTCAGAATTTGAATAACACCCCCCATCTTTTTTCCTTTGAGATTCAAAAGTAAGCACAAATATAGTAGTTGATATCAGAAGTGTCCAATACCTTGCTTTCAAAATATTTTCTATCAACGTATATTCCTTTAAGAAAAATAATTTATGGCTTAAACTCTCTTGCTATCATTTTTAAATATGGTGGTTTACATGATCCAAAATATTGCTTGATTCTGAACCAGCTCTACCATTATGGAAAAAGTTGTTTTTTATTAGCCATTAAGATTCATGAAGAAAAGCATAATAATCTGTACTACAGAATGTTACTTTGTGGGGGTGTATGCTGTGTATGGTATCTCTGTATCCTTTCAATACTGAAAATACCTGTGCTAGATCCATATTCATGTGATGGAATGAAACATTGGTGCTAGCTGATAAGAGAGGATGCTAGAACCATAATCCTAAACGTCTAGCATCCACAGAGAGGCAGCAGCCATTATTTTAACCCATAAACTAGGATTTGGAGAATGTGGCTTTAAATCCTTACCCTAACAAAGGAAATCACATAGGCCCAGATGCATGCAAGGATTTGGGGACCTAAGTACAGAAGTATGATCATCAGAGCCTTTCTTCTAATTCTGAAGGGACCTAAGTTTCAGCCAGTAAAATGTCCTGTTCACCTACAGTTTATTTTTGTGTGCTGAGTTTCTGTCAGTGCTGTGCAAGTTGGTACCTATGGTAAGCCTACCACAAGCATCTACCACTAGTAGATATTGAGATCTACTAGTTAGGCATTCCCATTACCTTTTCCTACAAGGGACTCAATTTGGTCTGCATTCACAGAGCATACCTGCTGTATGCTTAAAGGATCAGGCCACATACAGAAGACAACGTTGATCTAGGCTATTACACATAAACCAGTTTAAACAATCAGAAACTGGTTCAAATCTAGAAGTGATGTTCAGTGCACATGAACCAGTGAGAGAATGGCTGAAACTGGTTTGAGATAAACCTGGTTGAATGTATTATCAGACTAAACTGATTTGGCTCAAACTGGTTTATGCAAAGTCTGTCCTAGACTCCTTGCTGGTTGAAGATAAACCAGACACCCCCAGCATCCCATCATGCTCTCTGAGCTGGGCGGTGCTCTCTGCTCCACAGCAGGGCTGGCCCCCCTCTGTTCTCTAGCCTGAGCAGGGACACTGGCAAGGGCTGCTCTGCTCTGCCCGGCAGACCCTGGTTCCACTCCCTGCTGGTGAGACAGGAAGGGGAGAGGGGAATATATCCCCTCACTGCTTCCACTCCTGGAGCACCCTATCCCATAGGCAGATTAACCAAAAAAAAGTTTGGGTTTAATAAAAGATATCATCTGTGCCACAAGTCCCGACTCCTTTGTAAGGAGATACTCTGCCCTTAGGATTACATAAGATTTATGCAAAGCTTTCTCTTGTCTTCCTGGTTTATATTTGACGTTAGACCAAGTTGTGTATGCTCTGTTTTACTGGGCTGTATTTTAGCTTAAGCAAAGATTTATGGTAGTTCCCTGATGTATCCTTGAGGCTGCAAATAGCTGTGTTCAATAAATGCTTGTTTCAGAGGAAGGACTCTTTCCCCACCCCAACTCCTGCCCCCTACTAGCTCTGGCTGCTACCTGGCTATGCTTGCTCTGCTCTAGCAGGGAGGGGTGAGAGCCTTGGAGGGCATCTCTCTTCCTAACCCATTGGCAGTGACTGGCAGGTGTGCTCTAGCCACCCCCTGCATCCAGCTTCTGGTTTGTGCCACTGCAGGCATGTATCAAATGCCCATCCACTTGTAAAGCAGTTCACTCTCTGCAGGTTAGACTAACCTGCAAAGATCAAATCAATTCAGGCTTGGGCTTTTTGAATGTCTGTCCCTAGATGTACAGGCAATTGAGATGTGGAGGCTCTCTCCATCCATTCTGTTAAAAGTATTAATTATTGGTGGGAGGGAGTGGCAGTAAAAGGAAGGAGTGGGAGTAAAAGGAAACTTGACTTTGTAGCCTCATCATTTAGAAAATGACCTGGGAAGGGAGAAGACATATATTTGTATCCCTGCTCCAAGGACTCTTTACATGTTTTATCCAAGCAGTCCTTTCAGCAGGGCCTGGAACTCCAGTAAGTGACCCTTACTACTAAGGTTACAGTGTTAGAAGGCATGAGCCCGACACTCTCTGATCCAATGATCTTCCTTTAGGCAAAGAGGCACAAGTTCAATAGCAGGGATGGAAAGTGCCTTGAATTAGAAAAAGCTACAGCCCCATGTTTAGGGCAATTTCTTGGTTGAGGTAGGGAGGAAATTAAACTGAAGTCTTTCACATCTTACACAAGTATACCAATCATAGGCTGCTGTAGAAAGGAGGCAGCAGTTCTACTACTTTTATGACTGATTTTTTAAAAGAAATGAGACAACCCTACTCTGTTTTCTGAAAGAAAATACTTTAGAGACCTAACTCTGGAAGAGGGTTCAGGCCTGCAAATCCCCAAAGGAGTTAGGTACTTAAGCCTGGACAAAAGAGGTGGCTTAAGAAAAATCTTTGCCATTATTGTTTCCTATCAACTAGCTTGGGTGGCTCCCTGCTCAGCTTGCTGGCTGCTTTGAACCCTATTCTGAAGCATCTAACTTTTCCCATGCTTTGTGTAGGGTTCTCTGGCACCTGCCCGAGGGCTGCAGTTTTGTTCTAGGGGCTGTGCTCAGCATTGCAATGCCTAAATCATTTTTCTGATCTAACGTTTTATTTCTCCATGTAATTCAGGAACTTACAGGATTAATTTTTAGACACAATACAGAGGTTTTAGCTATACTGCTTCCCTGCAACACTTAGGACCACTGCCTAGGAACAAGTCCAATCTGATTGCTTCTACTCTATATGGATAGGGACAGATATTATACATAAACTGGTCAAAGTGATCAGAAACAGGTTTAAAGCTGTAACAGAACATAAGTTCAGTGCACAAAAATGAGTTTCAAAATGGCTGAAACTGGTTTAAGATAAACCTGGTTGAATGTAGTATCAGACATAACTGATCTGGGTCAAACCGGTTTATTTAATGTTTGTCCCAGACCCCTTCCTGGTTTAAGTTAAACCACTGCCCCCAGCATCCTGGCATGCTTTGCAACCCTGGACTGGGCTGTAGTCTCTGCTCCAGAGAACAGGGCTGGCCCTGCCCCTCTGCTCTCTAGCCAGAGCTCTGACAGAGATAGCAGGCACAGCAGGGTCTGCTTGGCTTCTACCTGCCCCACCCTCACCACTCGCTGCTCAAGCAGGGATCCCTCTCTCCCACCCCTCCCATTTCCCACAGCATGGACCCCAGAGGCAACATGTGGCATGCTAGATAATGCTGAGTGATGTCTCTGTGTGTGTGTGTCTAATTTCACTGGGACAGGAAGACAGGAAAATGTACACTTAGAGCTTTTTGGAGCTAATCAACAGGTCAGCTTGATACGTTGTGAATTCAGCAACAACATTCTGGACAGTCCTGGGTTGAATTAACTGTTATTTATTATTATAATTCTCTGGAATCATATCCAGGGTGGCTCTTAACAATTGCCCTCAGTAGATGTATGCAGAACTTATACTTGCTCTGCCTCCGACTTGACCCAGGCAAGTCCTGTGGAGAGAGAGGAACCAAGAAAGCCTCTGGCTCCTCATGGCAGAGCAAATGGAGTCCCCAGTGCTGCAAAAGTGCCACAAAGCAAACTGAACCCTGCAGTCCTGAACATGAGGGCGTTGGCCTTAAAGGGACAGTACAAGGAAAACACAATAAGACACAATATCCCTTCCCCTTAGTCAGCCAACCATTTGGGAGGACTCTGCTTCCACTGTGGTCTTCCCTTAGAACCAGACTCAGTGAGGGGTTCAGCAGACGATGGCCCTGTCAGCCTATCTGGAGACTCAACAGCGATGCTTCCTTCTAATGGTGATGGCAAAGGGTTTGCACTGGGGGAAACAGGTAGGCACTTACCCAATGAATCCATGTCTGTCAGTTGTGGATTGGTGCTTGGAGATTGTTTGGGTGTAGGGTCATCGGTAGAAGAACACCCATGTAGCTGATCCACATGATGGCTCCAAACTTGTCCGTCATCAGTCTGGACTACATATGATACGGGTCCTGTAGTGCTTACAATTTTAGATTGAACCCACAGTGGGCCTGTCCCTTAGTTCCGAGCAAACACAGACTCATGTGGAACAAAAAGATGTAAGGTACTAGATGCCAATGCAGAGTCCAACTCCTTTTCTGTCCTAAACTGCATGTCTCTCACAAGGTCTGGGTCGATATAGTCAAGGCTTGTCATGAGACGACGACCCATCAAAAGCTCTGATGGGCTGGACCCTGTTGTAGGGCAAGGAATTACATGTTGAGCAAACAGAAATCTGGCCAGTCTGGTAGTCCAGTCTCTTACAATAATCCTTTTCAGTGCATCTTTTTTGTGAGCCATTAGCTCAGCTTGCCCATTGACCTGTGGAATTATGACACGATTTCCCCACAAGAGGCAATCCTTGTGGGCAGACAGCTCATGCTGATGTGATGAAAATGGCCTGAAATCCTCAGCTGTCTTTTGCAGTCATCTTTGCTATCTGATCAGCCTGAAGAGAGGCTTCTGGCATGGATTCCAGCATAAGGACTTCCGCTGGTGGAGGAGTAGTGCAATCAGGTATTTGTAGTGGTAGGCGGCTCAATGCATCAGCACTTGCAATCATTTCCCCAGGTTTGTACACAAGTGTTTAGTCATATGCATTTAGCATGATGCTCCAACATTGCATACAGGGAGACAAAATAAGAGTTTGTTTGTCCATAGTAAAAATTACAAGAAGGGGTTTGTTGTCCGTATGGATTTTGAATTTGTGGCCAGAATTGTAATTGTGAATTTTTTTAGCTCCTGCAATTATTGCCAATGCTTCTTTATCAATCTGTGCGTAGTTCCTCTCGGTTGAAGTCATTGTTCTTGAGTAAAAAGCAATGGGTGAGTCCGTGCCATCAGGCAATGTGTGTGACTGAGGACAGTGCCAACACCAAATGGTAAGGCATCACAAGTAATGGACAGTGATGACCCCTTGCACAATAAACCTATCTAATGCTGCATCAATTTTTGGCCGCAGTGTGAACGGTACATTCTGAGCCTTCATAAAGATATCACAGGATCCATTTGGAATGTCACAGGTGGACGAGAGTAAGTTCCTAATTCCTCAGAGAATACCTGGGGAAACTCCTTGCAAGCCTTTCCAGACTTTCTGTGCAGAGACTGTGTATGCCTTGAAAACTGACTCCCAATGGTATGAACCAATTTCTCCCCAGAAGACTTTTGCAGGAACCCTTACTGACAATGAGGGGTAGGCACTAACAGATCCTTATTGGACATCTACACTGCAGCTACCCAAGGTTTCCACAATCAGTCCATTGTAGTCACACAGGCAACACTCAGGTTTCAATAACTTGGGGAGAGGGTACCGAAACAACTGAAAGAATGTGACGGATACTCCTGAACCTGAGTTCACTTCCATTTTTTTACTTCTTTCCATTTATTACTACAGTTGCAATCATCTCAGAACCTTGAGTTTCAACAACACCAACATTTTGAATGAAATATAGTTTTTGTACCTCATGTTCTGGGGAGGACTCTAATCTGTGAGTGGTTTGGGAGTGAATACATTTGCCACAGTCTTTTTGTCTCCTGGAACTGGCCTTTGAGTGGCAAACCCTCTCTATGTGGCCCTTCTTCTTGCAGGCATGACACTCCTCATTCCTAAACCTTCACTCCCTTTGTCTGTGTTGGCCACCACAACTCAGACATGTCTGTGGATTAACTGGTTTATGTAGTGCTGTTGGTGTGGGTATAATCCGCTGAATTTGCTGGTGATGATCTGATTCTTGATCTTTTTCGAGTAAGTGGACATTGCCGGAGAATGCCTGGTGAATTTCTCTCATGTTATAGGATGCTACTTCAGTTGCCAAGGCTTTTTCTTGTGCAGTAGCCAAGGTCAAATTTGGCTCAGAGAGCAGCAACGTTGGATAGCTTCATCTTAACCCCACAGATAAGATGGTCATGAAGCAGGCCATCCAGGAGATCACCAAACTCACAAAATTCTGCAAGGCAACAGAGCTCAGCCAGGTAATCTGCTATGCCTTCGTTGGCTTTTTGGTCCCATTTAAAAAAATGAAATCTCTGCAGGGTAACAGATGGCCTTGGGCAAAAATGTGCCTTTAGCATGGCAATCAGTTCAGCATAAGACTTAGTGTTTGGTAAGGCAGGTGCTGTGAGGGAACAGATAATGGCAAATGTTTTGGCACCACAGACTGTCAGAAGGATTGCATGCTTCTGTTTTGGGTTTTCCACTTTGTTAGCTTCCAGATAACAGGATAGCATTTCTGCATAAGAGCCCAAGAAGCTAGCTGGTTCACATCAAATTTTTCTATATACCCCAGTGTAGCCATTTTAACTAACATCAACTGTAATAAAGAGACAAGAAGAAGAAAAAAAACTTCTCTCTGATCACAAACCTCATCCTCACAGTCTAGGGGTGTCTTTTCGGCAAAGCATTCCATCCTCAGAGTGTGATAGCCCAGCCCCTGGCACGGATCTTTGAAAACTCCTGGCGCTCTGCTGTAGTGCCTGAAGACTGGAAGAAGGCCAATGTGGTGCTGATCTTCAAGAAAGGGAGGAGAGTGGATCCGGCTAACTACAGGCCCATTAGCCTGACTTCTATCCTGGGGAAGATCTTAGAAAAGTTTATTAAGGAGGCCATCCTTGATGGACTGGCCCAGGCTAACATCCTAAGGGATAGCCAGCACGGGTTTGTTGCGGGTAGGTCTTGTTTGACCAATCTCATTTCCTTCTATGACCAGGTGACCTATCACCTGGACAAGGGAGAAGAGATTGATGTCATATATCTTGACTTCAAAAAAGCTTTTGATCTGGTATCGCATGATCACCTCTTGGCCAAACTGGCCAGTTCTGGCCTTGGCTCCACCATGATCCGCTGATGTCTATGAAATCTATGAAATCTCACTGCCAGATGATATGTTGTGAATTCAGCAACACAGTCTGGACACTCCTGAGTTCAAGTAACTGTTATTTATTATTATAACTCTCTGGAATCATATCCAGGATGGATCTTAACAACTGCCCTCAGTAGATGTATGCAGATTTTGGTTTCATAGTTTCATAGTTAGCAGGGTTGGAAGGGACCTGAGCAGATCATCAAGTTCGACCCCCTGCCATGGGCAGGAAAGAATACAGGGGTCAAACCACCTTGGCAAGGTATCTATCTAGCCTCCTTTTGAAGACCCCCAACCTTCCCTTGGAAATTGGTTCCAGATCCTAGCTGCCCTGACTATGAAGTAGTGCCTCCTGATGTCTAGCCTGAATCTACTCTCTGTCAACTTATGGCCATTATTCCTTGTCACTCCCAGCAGTGCTTGGGGGAAGAGGGACACTCCCATTGCCTGCTGGTCTCCCTTGGCCAGTTTATAGATGGCCACCAGATCCCCTCTCAACCTTCTATTGTGGAGGCTGAAAAGGTTCATGTCCCATAGCCTCCCCTCGTAGGGCCTGCCTTGCTGCCCCTGAACATGCAAGTGGCCCTCGTCTGGTCCCTCTCAATGTTGTCCACATCCCTCCTGAAGTGCGGCACCCAGAACTGGACTCAGTACTCCAACTGCAACCTGACCAATCTCATATAGAGGGGGAGGATCACCTCCTTGGACCTGCTCATGGTGCATCTGTGGATGCATGACAAGGTGCGGTTAGCCTTTCTGACTGCGTCCCCACATTGGCAGACCATGTTCATCTTGGAGTCTATAATGACTCCAAGATCCTTTTCTGCCTCTGTGCTGATGAGAAGGGAGTTCTCCAGCCTGTAGGGATGCTACTGGTTCTTCCTCCCTAGGTGCAGTACCCTGCACTTGTCAGTGTTGAATCCCATCCTATTTTCATCTGCCCACCCCTGTAACCTGTCCAAATCCAATTGCAGCCTGTCCCTCCCTTCTAGCATGCCCACTTCTTCCCACATCTTAGTGTCATCTGCGAATTTGAACAAGGTGCTTTTCACCCCCTTGTCCAAGTTGCTGATGAAGATGTTGAACAGTGCAGGCTCGAGGACCGAGCCCTGGGGGACTGCATTGCCAACATCCCTCCAGGTCAAAAATGACCCGTCCACCACCATTTTCTGGGTGCAGCCCTCCAGCCAATTGGCAACCCATCTGACTGTGTAGGCATCAACACCACAATCTCCTAATTTTTTAATGAGAATGGGGTGGGAGACAGTGTTGAAAGCCATCCTAAAGCCCAGAAAGACTACATCCACAGCAATACCTGCATCCAAAGATTTTGTGACCTGGTTGCAGAAGGTCACCAGGTTGGTCTGACAGGACCTGCCTCTAATGAACCCATGTTGGTTGCCCCTAAGCATACACTCCCCTGCTTGCCCCTCGCAGATGTGCACTTGGATAATTATCTCAAAGAGCTTCCACAGGATCAAGGTAAGACTAACAGGCCTATAATTTCCTGGGTCCTCCTTCCTCCCTTTTTTGAAAATGGGGACCATATTGGCCCTCTTTCAGTCCTCTGGCACCCCGCCAGAGCACCACAAGTGCTTGTAAAGCTGTGCCAGGGGTACCACAATAACCTCTGCTAATTCCCTCAGCATTCTGGGGTGGAGATTGTCCGTACCTGCTGATCTGAACATGTCCAGTTCGACCAGAAGTTCCCTGACTAGGTCCTCTCTGACCCTGGGCCTAGCTGCATCTCCCCTGGGACCATCGGGGATCCCGGTGTGCTGGATGACCTGGTTCCTGCTCAGAAAAATGGAGGCAAAGAAATTGTTAAACATGTTAGCTTTGTCATCTGGAGAGATCACCAGATTTCCAAGCATGTCCTGCAGAGGCCCCATGTTACTTGGAACCTTTTTATATTTGCTCTGCCTCTGACTTGACACAGTCCAGTCCTATGGAGAGAGAGGAACCAAGAAAGTCTCTGGCTCCTCATGGCAGAGCAAATGGAGTCCCCAGTGTTGTAAAAGTGCCACAAAGCAAACTGAAACCTGTAGTCCTGAACATGATGGCTCTGGCCTTAAAGGGACAGTACAAGGAAAACACAATAAGATAAAACACAGCGGGTAATGTCCCCTCATTTCTTCTTTGGAAGAAGCTGTTTAAGAAGATCTTGAACTAATGATAGAGGGTTTTATTTTCTTGATGGGCTGCATGCTGGCTCCCTCACCTGTCAAGTTTGCAGACAGTATGAAGAATCAGGGAGAGGGAAGACTGAAAAGCTCAGTACCATCAACAGATGCATATACTGAACATCCCCCCACTCTGCTTCAGAGTGCTAGTTAGGGCCTGGGGTCTGGCAACACTCTCGCCTCCGGAGCAGCAAGCAGGAAAAAGCCTGGGACTGTGTGGGCCGGGTGGGTGTTTAAACCTCTCTCTAATCAGAGCATCCTGCCAGGACCTGGCCACACCCCTCCCTCAGCTCAGCACTGTGAAATGGAAGGCAGGGCTGCTCTAGCACCCCCCGGCTTCTAGCTGAGCCACTGCAGGCATGTGCTTGCATTTCTTGAGTCCAGAGGGAATGTCTCTTCAGTTGCAAACTGGTTCAACCTAGGCAGGTTAGATTAACCTGCAAAGATTGAATCAATTCAGGCTCAGGCTTTTTGAATGTCTGTCCCTAGCCTATATGTTGATAACAAGCAATTAAGCAGAGATGGCTAAGAGGGGTCTTGAGCATGCAGCCTGGCACCATTCCCAGATTCTCTGTGCATACTCAAGACCCTTTTAATACTCAACCTAATTGTTAGGTAGGAACAAGCTCAAATGAGTGGGTGGAGCTTGATTCTTCACGATGATCCTGTTCTTGGCATGGGTGTGGTATACACATACCCAAAGATATGTTAGAGAGAAGGCCGTAGAAAGGGTGTATTACAGTGCTATAGCCTCCCACAAGGCTGCAAAAAGAGCCTTTGTCTTTCCGACCTCTAAAGAGGGTGGCACAAAGCTCAATCATTTTCTTGTTCAAAATAACACATTGTGAGAGCTAGAAGCACAGTTGAACTCTGAAAAGTGATTCTGAAAATGGCAACTACTTATTTCTCAGATCTGTTCCTCATGTATATTCAGTCTCATACCTGGTGACTTTAGTGACAAAAATAATTTTCTCCTTTTTAATCCTATTAGTCTTGCAGAGTCAACACAGCTAAGAGCAAGCCAGAATCAATTCCTTCTTGTCATAATCAACAGAAATGTTTACTAAATTCTATTCCATTACATCTGTGCAACCCAACTGAACAGCAATGAGATTGCACAGGTGCAAACAAGAGCCATAATTTGGCCTGCTGCTCTGATGCATTGGAAGGAAAAACTCAGCTTGAGTCAGAATCCTGGCTGAATTTGCAAAGCTGCCAGTTAGAGAAAGAAAAACATCTTTTTGCTGCTGAACTGAGTGCATTTGATCCAGAAATCACTGAGAAACAATAAACATGGGACCCCATGATGCCATTTTTTAGTCACTTTTCAGAGGAGAACCACAATTTATTTAATGAACACACATTATAACCTCAATAAAGAACGTTAATTAAGAAAATGAGAAATGTTCTTTATTTAGAACAAGTATTCTGTCATTTTGAAAAGTACACTATGTACAGTAAATCTAGCTTGGCAGGAAGGTTTGGTGGTGCTCTGGTTAAATAGAAGACAACATTTGGTTCCAGTAGGATATGGAACAGATTTTGGTGCAGTGAAAAAACCCTCCATGAAATAAAAACCAAAATAAAAGCAGATAAAACACTTCTCAATCACAGAAAGCTGTAACACAGATGTAAAGAAATGGCACACAAGTCACAAAAATTAGCTCTTTATTTGCTGTTAAAATGGGAAACTGAGGGGGAAAAGTCCTCCTGTAGTGACATTGCCAATGTTAGCAACAAAATACCTCAGTGTTCATTTTATTGGTAATTGAAAAAGTTTGAGAAGAATAAAGACTTTTCATGATTGCATAGATTAAGAGATCTTTTAAAACATTGTTTCAAAAATACAGTGAATGTAGTTTCCAAATTTTCTTTTGGATTCATCCAAGGAAGAAATGATGATTGATAGTGTCTTGGGAAAATGATTCAGTAAATAAGTATATCAGAAAGGGAACAATAAAGAAAAATACCAAAGGAGAGTTCAACAGACAAAAGTGTATGTGTGTATGTTTCACAGTCACTAACGATAAGGAAGGAAACCTAGAGATTAAAAGAGAGTCTCTGTAAGTCACAAACAGATGAACATAAAAGGAGAAAGTAATCAAAGAGATGGGCCTACTTGTATCATTAAATGACAAGAAACAGAGAGTAAGCTTCTAAAATATAAAACCCAGACTTTGTGAAGGTTCAGAATTGGAAGAAAGAAGTGGTTGTTTTTGCCAAAGCAAACAGAAAAAAGCAAGCAGAGGGCTTCAGCCTTACTGCCTGTGGAAACATTGCTTATAGTTTAATGCACATAAATGTGCTTATTTTCAGAATAGAAAACTAACAGATTTTATTCTGAGCACTCAGCATTTCACTGATCACCTAAGCAGTTTGGAGCAGGAAAAGGGGCTGCTTTCTAGGACTGCAACCTCACTTGACCTGCCAAAGAGGTGAATCCAGAAAGCTATCAATACCGGGTAACTCCTCATTCTGTGGATGGAAAGGAAACTTGCCGCACCTGGCTCTTTTGCAGGCAATGCCTGGACTATTGTTCTGAACAAGGGTAACCATGCTTTGGAAACATTGTTACAAATGCTGTATTTCTCAGCTGAGTGAACAGGGTTTACAGGATCTTAACCCAATTTATAGCTGGAACTTGGGGTTCCCTTGAAGAGATGGGCATGCATTAACTGGGTTCTGAAGACAGTTTGCATCTCATCTGCAGAGGCAGATGCTGTTCTTACAGAAAAAGCATACAGAATTTGGTATTCTGGGTTTTAGACCTGAGAGAGAGCAATGGCTTGTAGACCTAACCCTGCAAGTTTGAGTTGAAACATATTAATAGGCATTGTTTTATAAAAAGGGAGTTGACTATATAAGGAACCACAGCGGCAGAAACAGAAGCAGAAGACTCAATTTCTCAGGGACTGTAATGTATATTTGTTGACTACATCCTTTGGGTGACACACTTGAGCTGTTGAACCTTGTTACAGAAAAAAACTTCACTTACTGTAAGAAAGAAAAGAAGACATTTTTGTCATCTTCATGGAAGGTGTAGCTACTCGGTATTTTACTCTGAGTAATTCTATTCTGAACCTATTACCTTTTATTGGGAAAGAACTCTCCTCTGTAGATTTCCTGATTGCAAAGGTATCCTTGTTAGAGATGGCAGCTTAGACCTGAAAGCTGGATTTTTCTCTTGTCTGTTAGCATCAGTATTTTATCATTTAAACAGAGACCGAGTAGGACTAGGAGGGAGAAATTATGTCCTACTGGGAAGATTGGATTTATTGGACTTGCTGAGTTATTTGGCTGTTGACAGTTTTTCTTGGTTTTGCATTTGGGAGAATTTTGCACTGCCCAAGTATAAACTTTAGGAAAGGCAGTTATTATTGTCAAAGGCAACATCAGAAGAGAAGAGCCTGAGGAATACTGAAAGGCTGAGACAATATGGGCATTAAAGAGAAAAACCTTCATGTCTAACACTATTTTAAGATGTCTTCTTGCCCTGAGAAGAGCATTTTGCTACCAACACATAAGGAACTGAGCTGGTCCATGCTAACTGAGACTCTCTTATTTATGATCAGAAACTTAGGTTTAAGGGCCCCTTAACTGGAAGGTGAGAGCATGATGTAGATGGATGAAAAGTATTCTAGTTTTGGTTGAGCTCATTCTCTGCACTAGAAGCATTTTCTATGAAGCTCTGAATGCAGCGTGGAAGGTAGACAAAAGATATTTACTTATCCTCTTTTCCTCTAACTCACTGTGCAATACTTCTTCAAATGAAAAGGAAATATAAGGAGGTAACTGAGAGGGGTATTGTGACTGCAGCTCAAATATTGCTGGGAATAGAAATCAGCATCTCCCACTGAATGGGAAGCCTTAATTTAATCTGTTTCATTCACGTTCATCTCATAAAACATAAAGGCTGTTACCTGATGGGAGAAAACACAGTTGTTCTCTGTCTCTGGCTTTATCCAGTAGGAAAGAGGCTGAATCTGTCAGCTATTTCCTGATAATTGGCTAGCATTAGGCCCCAGTCAGCCCACCTGTGGCTAATTTAAGGCATAGATTACAACAATAAGAAGTCAGTAGCCCTAGAGGCAGGCTGGGTAATTCAGC
Source organism: Crocodylus siamensis (assembly GCF_052110815.1). Lineage (NCBI taxonomy): Eukaryota > Metazoa > Chordata > Crocodylia > Crocodylidae > Crocodylus > Crocodylus siamensis. The sequence goes on along the minus strand of NC_143398.1, from coordinate 189,560,272 downwards.
GTTCAGCAATAAAGCTTTGCAGGCAGAAGCCTGGCTTTTAGCAGGGTTGGGGAAAATAAGTTTCCCCTAATTTTTTGAAAAAGACAGTCTACAGCCCCTCTCCCCAAACTTCGGGAGTAAGAACTGCTAAATCTGGATGCATTCTGCAGTTGGAGAAAGTTTGATCCTCATTTTGTTTTTCTCTTCCGTTTTGCTAACATCATTTTGTTTATAACTTATTTATGCAATTTTAGTGCACTTGCTCATCTTTTAGTCATCCCTTCATTCACTCAGTCAGTGAATATCCAGTATTTCCATAATCTGTATCTCCTATAGGTAAATATCTCTCCAGGTCTGGGCTGAAGCATATTAATGGGGCAATGCTTTCTAGCTAGCTGAAAAATGAACAGTTTACTCAGCTAAGTGAGCTCCTCTATTTGAGAGTTGTCAGTGTTTACCAATGGGCTAGCTATTAACAGTTGAATGGTGAATGTTTTGTGTAACCTAAAGCACTGTATGCAAACTGTACAGTCCAACTAGCCACTGAAGTATTTGAAATCATATGAGATGCCATGCTGTCTCAGGCCAAATGTCCGAGGTCCACTGCTGCATTCCACAGTAGGAAGAGAGCAGGTGAAATAATTTGTCCTTAGGGCAGAAGTGTAACCAAACAGTTCTGCATATTAGCCAGCAGCAGTGGCTGGGCCAGCAGCAGTGGCATTTGCTGTTCTTGTGAACCCTCTAAGTTGGTACCCAGGTCAGGTCCCCTGATCACCCACCACTTACACTGGTGCCCCAAGGAAAGTTTTCTCCTAGCCTGCAATAGTTACAAATAGGCCAATGCCAAATAAGTACCTGTGTCATCTGACTGATCACTTAAATTTCAGGGTATTGTTTCATTCCCAACTAAATGATCTGACAATGGTAATTATAAGGAACCCATCACGCTGGTGGCAAAATCTTAGATACCCGCAAAGCAATTCATATACCTTTTTCAGTAAACACTCCTGTCAGCAAAACTTCACGCATTTGAAACATTCACAAAAAGCAGAATGAGTTGCAAATACCCTAAATGGGAATTCAGTATTTTTATATAAAAGAACGTTTGAAACAGCAACAATGTATTTTTCGAGCCCTACTATGGTTTATATTGCAGCTCTGAGAACAGAGGCTGAATTTCACCCTTCTGCAGAGGACCAGCATAACTCTTACACATAACTTAAGTCCTGTTTTGATGGCTTAAGTGGGAATAAAGTAGTCTAGGCTAGAGCTCAACTCTCACAAAGGGTGAATTTAACTTACAAAGAAACATATGAGGTCTTTCTTTTCTGTTCCCTTTTACATTCACACACAGATATTTAATGTAGACTCAATGGATTCTTGTGTCCTTTTTTCACATTTTTTCTATCTGTTACTGAAATTACAGTTTTCTTGGATATGGTCTTATTCGTGCTATTAAAATGCATATTACATTAAAAAATAAAGAAAACTTCAGCTGTCAATCTGGAACTTTTCACCTCCAACTGACATTAATGCAGGTCTCACAGATGTAGGGAGCTGAATATCTGAGTAGAGATCTGCTGTGTGGATCTAAGAGGAGAATTTTGCTTTTAGTCACAGCAAGCATGCAAGCAAGTAGAAAAACGTTTTTCTTCAGTTTATTCTCTCATATTCCAATGACAAAGTGACTTTATTCTCTTCAAGATGCTCACCATGTGCTGAGTGGAAAAAATCGGGAATAATTAAAGAAAACATCTACTGTCCAAATTTTTATAGAAGCATCTTTGATAAATAATTCACACTGGAAATCTTAAGAGGGGTGTGTAAGACAGCAAATGAAGTACTCTTCTACAGCCTGCTGGCCTCCTTAGTCCTTTGGAAGCTTGAACTACCTCCTGGGGCATGAGACCAGATAATATCCTGTAGGGAGGTTAAGCTAAGATAATTTCAAAATAAAGGAAAATTCATAAAGGGAGCTATGATGTGTAGGTGTGTGTCATAATAATTAAGTATTTGCATACTTCACTGCAGACACTATTAAGCAATGTGCCAAGTACCAGACTGCTTTACATAATGGATGTGAAAAAACTCCACACATCACACACCCAAAGTGATGGAATACATTAATAAGAGTTTGCACAGTGTGTGTCCTTCATGCTGGATGTGGTGACAAATATCCATACAGTTACAAACTACATGACATTACATTGTTTAGTCCTCAGGGATCATCCTGCCAATTTTCTGTCTATCATTTATTTTTAGAGTCGGTGGTGTATACACTTAGAGTGCTCTTAACAGAAGGTCACAGCCAGCGAAGTTTCAGTACCAAACATTTTCCTGTCCTGAGTTTTGAACAGTTTGATTTTAAAGGTTTTAATGTACATCATTTTAGTAGGTGTTCCAGCAAGATTCAGAAAGGGGTCTTGGATCTAAATCTTCCATCAGTGTGATTTTTCTACTTCCCTGATCTTGTTCGGGTAAATGCCTACTGATATATTTGCTGTTATAATTTTGCTGTTTTTAACCTCTGTTTAAGGTCCTGAACTTCTTTCTTTCCTGTACAAGAAGATACCAATAAAAATAAGATCAAAATGTTATAATATCCCTTAGCAGAGAGAGGGATATTAGCCATGTTAGTCTGAAGTAAGGCAGAAGGCAGGATAGATTTGCACCTTTATAGACTAGCTAAAAACATGTGTAGAATACAATTTTGTAAGCAGAGGGCTTACTTCGTCAGAGGCTGTGAAGGGATTGTAGGAAGCAAAGCTATTAAATACAAAGCAGTGATTAGACTACAAAGGATAGGGAAGGAGAAGAGAAAAGTAGTAATGTGCTTTTATATTTATTTCTAATGGATCTAACTCATATTTTAACAGAATATCTCTCTATAGATCAGAACACACAAATGGTAGTGAAATTCTGGTTAAAAAACATTTAGCTTTTGTCTTCCTTTCTTTAATATATTGAATCTGGTTTAATCTGCAAGAATGTTTTTTGTCTTAGGGGGGAAAAAGACAAAGTTCCTTATTTGGATGTATTAGCACCAATCTGGAACTTCAAGATATCTGAAAGGGATGTCTTAGTACTATGGTAGACAACGGGTTTCAAAAATATAAGAAGTAACTTAAAGTGGGCTTATATGATGAGGCATACGGGGTCCTGTGGGCCAGATTTTGGTAAATGAAACAACAGTGAGACAATCTACGTAGTAAGATGCTATGCAATACGAGTAAATGTGTCAGAATATGGGCCATAGCAGGCAATAGATTCTTTGGTCATATACTGAAAACCAATAAATACTTTTAGTTACTTTTGATTTTCCTTTTCTATACTATAATGTTAGATACATTTAATGCCGGAATTCTTTCCATCTACTTGTCAGTGGCCATTTACTTACCATAAATAGTGATTCAACTGTCCTAATTCATCAAAACTTTACTAACAGACTATTAAACCACCTAAGCGACTCTACCAAAAAATACCCAGGGTTACCTAAATACTATTGCACTATTCTTGTTTAAACATGTAGGGATATTTCTGTTGTCTCCTCTTTACCAGAACAGGGGTTCAAGCAGGATATGTACTAATACCAGTCAGTCTTATTTGAATCTAGAAGTGTGGGTTCAGATTATTCAAGATTCCTTGCAATAAGATTTAATTAGTGCATGTTTTGGCTTTGAAAGAGATTTAAAAGACAGAGAATGGAAGAAAACTACTCAGATGTACAGAAAGGGTGGTGTGTATGTGTGTGTTAGGGAAAGAGTGGGGTAGGGGGAGGGCATACATGTTTGTGTTTAGTGTGAACTCTCTAAAAGCTTGTCTAGACTTGGTGGTAGTGTTTCATTATGTTTTAAAATACCATTTAACATTTTATGGTGACAGAGCCATATTTAAAGATGTGTTACTTGTTGTGATTAGTCTTGTGGCCTTGATTTTATTTTGATTGAGAAAATACATGTAGATTTTTTTCTGCCTTCAAAGCAGCACTTTGGTCTCAGTGCTAAGGTCATCTGTACTTAATGGGTTACTGGAAATAAGGTTCTGTACCATGCTATAGTGTTTTTTGGAAGATCCATTCTTGCCATCTTTTGGTAACTTTCTCTGAATCCTGCTTAAAGTTAAACTTTGAGACTTTTAAGGCATCCCCATATAGTTTCCTCTCTTTTTGCATTTTCATCTCCATTATAACTACGTGTGATGGCCTTTTTAAAAAGTCTAAAATAGAGTAGTGTATTTTTATTAAAGATCACAATATAATTTCCATTTGTTTTTTATCTATGGGCTGAACCAGCCTGTCATTAAGGTTGCATTACACAAAGATCAAAGCCTGCTGAGCCCCCTGCTAAATAACTGGATGATTACATGCAGTCAACAATCAAAATTAATGTTAAAGAAAAGTTCAAGACCATTAATAAAGGTCAAGAAATAAAAAGCTTTTGACCAGACAACTTGTATCATTTCAAATGTTTTGAATGTTACTATTTCAGCAAACATATTAGGACAGGCTTCACCAGCCTACAAGTCAGCTCCGGCCAGTGGGACCTTTGGATATGGCCCATGGAGCTAAGGGAATGAAAATGTTCCAGCAGTGGGAGGCTTTGCTCATGCCATAGCCTAGGCAGATGGTTGGGAGGGGCAGCAGCAGGGAGAGGTGGTGGCAGCCAGGTCCTAGCTCAGGCCTGCCTTGGACTGAAGCTGGCTCATTCCAGCCTGCCACTAGAAAATGTTGCCAACTGCTGTATTATGATGTGTAGAATCCATATTACTATTTTTGCTCCATTTAAATCTTGTCGTTCTGTTGTCATGTGGTGGTGATTTTGATGAAACACAAATTCAGGCTACCGCAGAACCAAACCTTTTTAAAAGTATTGTGAATGCTGTTCAAGAAATCTCTCCCCCTTCTTTCATAAAAGCTCCTGCGGCTCATGTTCTTTCAGCACTGAATTGTATATGTAGTTTAGAAAAAAAAAGAGGTACAATTTATTTAGGCATTTGTGTTTACAGCTAACAATTTATAAGAGAAGCAGGAAATACTGTATTTGTTCAAAATACGTTATATGAGAAGAGTTTCTATTCCTTCTAATCATCTTGGGAATGTTCCCATGTACTTTCAAAGAGCAGGCATCTGTGGAGACAGACAGAATTCTGGATGGAAATTAAATATTTCAACACAGAAAAGCTTCCTTTTGCCCTTGTGAGGACAGTCTGTAAGCTGAAGTTCAGGATATTTTATGGAAGTTACTGCACAAATAATTGCTAGCTTCAGTAGTTACCATTTTATTACTCCTGTACAATGCAATACAATTTAATTTTATAATGCATCCTTCATACAAATATCTTATTATGCACATAAGTTATGTTATACCAATGCATTATGCTGTAAAATCTTACAATGGAAAGAATGTAGCATAATGGCAACAGAAGATTAAGGGAGGCAGTAACACTAGTGTGTTAATAGAGAACATAGTGGTCTAGAGCAGTGGTCTCTAAACTTTTTTGATCACACACCCCTATTTTTGAGCATGCACCCCCAATATATGTATATTTATTTATTTATAAATTATATACATGTACTACTCGTGTACAGTACTCGTGTACCATACGTGACACGTGACAGTCTGACATATGGACTGAGTGAGGGTGCCAGTGTCAATCCATATATTAAATGTTAGTAAAACTTAATTTCTTTCTTATTTTTTTAAATAAAAAATAAATATAAATAGAAGTTCTAATATTTTCTTCCTGCACCCCAATGGATCGTCTTGCACACCCCTGGGGTGCACGCACCCCACTTTGGAGACTCCTGGTCTAGAGGGACTGACTGGCAGTGTCCTGCTGAGGACAGAATAGGGGACTTTAATTTAACTGATGTGTATGCAGATTGGAGGGTGAGTCAGTGGAACAGACAGACTACTGATGGGGGCGTCTGTTGCAAACAGCTGTAACTGGCGAGAAAGGAAAAAAAATCAAATGCAAGAAGAGGAAACAGTGGATGAACAGGAGGCCCCAGGTCTGGCAGAGTAAGTGATCCTATTGGCGATACCACTAAGGGTGAAATGAAATCACTGAAGCAGGGAGGGAGTGACTGGGGAGAGCCTTGGAGTTAAGGAGAGGGATTTTTTTTTAATGATGAAAATGAGATTGTGAAGAAACTGGGGTGTGCCTTTCAAAATCAAGGTTATGTTTTCATGTTTGTAGACATTTTCTCAAAGACCTACTTTGGATAGTGTGGTATTGTTGAAATTTTCTGACAGAAAGTTTTAGACACTGATGTTAGTTCAGTGACTTCCTAACGTCTCATGGAAAATATCTCAAGTTTGATGACATAAGACCTGCCTGGATTCCTGGTGCATTGGTTGTGGAGCAGGATGTGGTGGCAGAGCAGTTAAAGTATCTTACTATATGGCTCCAGAGAGAGAAGGCAAGCTCTACTCTCACCTCATGCCAAAGGCTATTCCCAGCTCCAAAATAGTAGCTGGTCATTCAGGCTGGGTGCCATTGGCTAGAAATGCCCTTACCCTTGTGAACTATTGGCTAAGAAACAAATGTGCCTTACCTACACTAACCCAACAGGCCATTAGGCTCAGACGGATCTTCCTTCTGTACTCTGGAATCCCTTCGTAATTGCTCAGTGACCTTGATATTCTGCTATTACCACTGAACCTGACAGAGATTAGCTAAAGGATATGGTTCGCTGAGTAGCTAAAGGATCTGGGAAATTTTGGATTTGTGGGTAATTAAAAAATAGGTCCAATTTAAACTGAAACCAAATTTTAAAACTATGTTTTTTCCCCACAAGCTTGATCTTGTACTTTTACATGTGTGACTGTGAGGCTGTTGGAAGAGCAAACATGAGATGGAATGATGAACAATTAAAAAGAATAAAGCACTCCTGTTTTCCGGAGTGTTTGGGAATTAGACAGTGTTCACGTGTTTCCAAAAACCACTTTTAGGGAAACTGCATTATGATACTGCTTTATGATATGATTGTATATTGATGTCATTCCCTGCAGTAAAGTAACAATTATGATATTATAAAGGAACATTCATCCCTCTGCCATTGTCTGCATTTGTCTCAATATCGTTCCAAACGTCAGCTGGAGAGCGTAGCATCAGTGAGGTGCAAACATTATTTGGGGTGGAGGGGGACTCCAAGATTATGAACCTGCCAAGTGAGAAGGCGGTCAGTTGGAGAAGAGGGATATGAAAGAGACCTAGATGCATGGTTGCACACACTTCTTTTGAACCACAAGACAACTGAATGAGATATATGTCATGTTTCTCTGACTGGTAATATGCCCAAATATTCAAGAGTGAATTCTTCCCACTTGGCTGTCCATTCTTAGTTAGCTCTATTTAAGACCTCAAAAGAGTTAATTAGTAGGTTGCACTCAGGTCAAAAGCACTTTACAGTGTCTTTAATGTAACTTCTTTAGCAACCATACAGCAGCAGAGAGCCAAAGTGATGACAGAGGACTTTTTGAAAAACAACTATGTGCCCTTGAGCAGGAAAAACATGCAAGGCGAAGGATGTTTCATATACAGCAGCAGTGGCAGCCTAGCTTATACATGCTGCAAATTGTGAGACAAGTTATATGTTTTTTGTGCATAGATCTTTACAGTGACTTGCTGTGATGGGCTCGGGTACTCTACCCTCCCTGGAGTCTGGCACCCTTAGGGGCCAGACTAGCCCGCCAGTGTTCCCCAACCTTCTCTGCCTCCTATCTTTCGCCTGGCATGATTTGATGTTGCATATATAAAGAGGGGCCTGGGGCAGCCTATTTCTTCTCTGCCATCACCCCATGGGTGTACTCCCCCTTTAAGTCTTAGTTGCCTTAGGAGTTTGAATCATGACCTCCAGTTGCCTCCATAGTCACACTCATGCCTCACAGGTACCTCATATCCTCAGGCCCTGTACTCTTGTTTGGGTTTCTGCCTCTTCTGCTCTTTTTATCTGGATGAGCCCCTAGGAGCCCAAATCCATTTCCTTGGACTCTGGGTTTTTGGGCCCCAGACCCACACATCTCTGAGCAAAGCTGGTCTCACAAGTACAGAGCACCCCTGGTACTCTACTCCATGGCCTCCAGACCTCATCTCCTCCTCCTCTATAGCCACAACTCAGTTCTCCAATCAAAAAATTCAGTAAAGGGAGGGGAAAGATCAGCACCCAAAGGGTTAGCCATCTGGTTCTAATTCAAACTCAATCCCCTAAGGGCCATAATTGCTGTCTCCTGCATAAGAAGTGGCCTGGATTCTCCCAGCCCTGGAGTACCTCCTTTTCCTTTGGCAGCCAGCTCTGCCTCCCAGTTTCTTCCCCTGCAGCCTGCAGGCCTGGACTGCTACCTCCACTCAGAGTGCAGGTTTATATGCAGCCAAGCCCTTACCCTTCCTGTCAGCTGACTGCTGCCCTTGAGGATGTATATTCACAACAGTTCCTCCTCAGCCTAATGAGTTGTTGAGCTGTTCCTGCCCTGCAGCCCTCCTGCAGGCCCTGTCTCAAGACAGGAGTTCTTGTTGGAGTTGACTGCTGCAGGTATCACAAGCCCTGCTCCCCCTCTGATTGCAGTTAACAGACTGCAGTTACACTTGTGTATCACTGAGCATGACTTAACTGCACCCATGAAAGCACTGGGCGAGTCAGGATGACAATAACATGGTTCTGAGAACCACCCTGATAGAAACCAAACAAGTTTAAGGCATCTAACGTAGGATGCTCAGAATGGAGGCATCCACTCACAGTAGACATGCTTGAAAACCTTGGCCTATGCTTTATACAGATTGCTTGAGGAAACAAATATCCCAGTCGGTAGAAAAGAACAAGTCCATTTTGACAACAATTGAGTCCTTGCTCAGGCAAAATTTCCATTTATGTCAGTTGTACTTTTGCTTGACCAGAGTCTGAGAGATTTGGGGTAAGGCAGCTAAGACAAATATATAAGGATTAGACTGCATATTTTCCCTTAGTATTTGAAAATCTGGAAGGTGCATTTTATATATTGATTTGTACTCCACCTCCTCCCTCCCTCTCTCCCCACTAGATGCTGTATACCTCCTATCTGAATTCCTACTAATGTGACAGCTGTTATAGTAACAAAAGTTTCCCAACTTAATAGCTAAGTAAATAAAAACGTTAAAAAAAAATCTCTGGTCTCCAATTTTTAATATTTTTTTCATACATATGAATACACATGAAGTATACATCGCTGCCCCTTTTCTGGCAAGCTTTGTTCTCTCACAATATTATTGATCCCAGCTTGCGTATAAATGAAGAATAATTACTGACCACTTACACAGAAGTGAAAAGAGACAAAAAGGAATATGAGAGTGCTTTTCAAAGCAAATTTAGAGCTTTAAAATATCAGACAGTATGTTCTGAAATACAAGAATAATTTTTAGATGAGATGAAATACGGCTATCATTGATAATATAGATTCAAGATGGTAAATTAATTTTGCATTTTGTGACGCCCTTTACAGATATTCCACTCCTCCTTTGAATATTGAAATAACATTTCTAAAGAAAACACAGCCATGAAAAATTCTTTAGTGTTCCAAATGAAGGGGGTCTTAACAGACACCCAAGCCCAAGGCAGTTAAAAATATTTGTTAATAATATATTTCAACTGTCAGGTTTTTCCTATTTTTGCAAAGCAACCAACCATCTTGAGATAAAAGACTGACAACTGTATTTATTCTATTTACATAAGTGTAATCTCACTCTGTAGCAGATGTGACAATTTCCTGCCAAAGTAAGTTCATCACACAATTAAGGATGTGAATGCAAAGTCTATTGTCTGTCATAATGGTTCTCTCACTATTAACAGTTAATTAGTGATATCCACTGTTCATATGGACAGACACTATAAAACTGCATATAGATATCTTGAACCCACAAAGGCACTGAACTACCCAACACCATGCATTCAAGTGGAGTACAATTTATTGTATTGCAAATAGGAAATATTTTGTAATGAATTCTGACCAGTTATCTTTTCTTTTGCCTCAGGCTTACTGCCTCAGACTTACTGAAGGAGAGCTCCAACATATTTGTATCAACTGAGGATTTGGAGCATTATTTCTAAATTTGGATTACTGCTTTATTGTTACACTAATGACTTTCCTATAAACTTTTATTACATCTTCTAAAATAATTTCATAAATATAGCTAGCTCAATACTTTTGAGTAAGCTGAAGATTTTATATATAAACCCCAATAAAGTAATGACAGGGAATCTCCAAACTGGGTCCTAAAAGTACAAAATATATTTTCATACCAATCTCATTCTTGCAAAACACAGTTTTGCTGTGGATATCATTCTAGTCACTAGAACCTTTTTTGCAGTCATCTATAGCTGCTTTCCTCAGTAAGTTAAGAAAGCATGCCCTCGTATAGCTAATCTTTTGGTTAGGCATTAGACAAGTCAGGCAACACAAAGGGAGCAGAATCTACTCTTGGGTCCTCTGCTGGGGATAATCCTGGTGTGGGGGAGTCACAAGTTGGAAAAGAATCAAATCCAATGCCTTCCTCCTTCTGACTCATTTAAGGACCACATTGATACTGGGGAGGAAGGATGGTCCATTCACGCTACTTTCTGGCTATCACCAGTTGGCTTAGGATTTATTTGTGCAGGTTATAGCAGCTCGAATTTGCACCAGGACAGAGAATGAAAGGAGCCATAACATATATTACGTTTGTTCTCTCAACAGCCAACTGCTAAAATGGCAAGAGTGGGTAAGGACATTACTTCCTTTGGGCTTCTCTATGTGCCAGTTCATACCAGTGCAAATTAGTGTGCAGTCATGTAAAATGATCTGTCCCCATATAATGCAATACCTCACAGTACAACTAGCAAACTGCCCAGGCAAATTGTTTTTCTCCTGTGTCAATCAGGAATAATTTAATTTAATCTTAAAACACTTCATATTATGTTTGCATGGTCACTTCCAGCTATGTCTGCTTATTTTTATACCCATTTACCATATCTATAACCTATAAAGATATGTAACTTCCTTCTCATGCCTTCATTTGGTTCTTTGCTGAAAGTCCAGATTTTCTCATTCTCTAGAAAGGTAAAGGAAGTCATGGGACCCAAGCATGGAAATGTCAAAATAGTTGGAAAAATTATCATAGCAGTGGCTACCCAGAGGCATAACTGGGATGCCATGTAGTGCAATATCAAAATAACTTACAAGAGGCAAAGGGCAAAAACTGGACCTGCGGCAGTGCTTCAGCCATCTGTCTGATTGGACAGCATTTTAGTACAGGATGCCAGCTCACCTCATCTGGGGCAGAGCAATGTTAAGAAACTAAAAAGATTAAATTTTGCAGGCATTTTTGGTTTTATTTTTGCCTACAAACCAAAGGGTTTCTTTGTAAAATTCGTAGAGCCCTACAAATGGTCTGTAACCATGGTGTTCAACCTTCATCCCACAGGCTGAATCCAAGCTATGGGACTGTCACCTGGCCTTAGAGGCAAAGGAATGGTGACAGCATTAATTTCCACAACTCTGGAAGCCAGGGAAATGCTGCTATGGCTTCCACACAGTTAAATTCTAAACGTGTAGGGAGCCCCAGGAACTGCAAGACACAGCCTCCTGCACTGGGCTGCCTGGGGGCAAGGAGGTTGATCACCGCTGGCCTACAAAACCCACAAAACAGTAACAGAATCCCTCCCCTCCCTCAGCACCCAACATCCATCATTCTGTTACATATAACTGAAGTTACACAGACCGTACAAAACTACCATCTCATAGCAAAGAAAAGTAGCTCTGTCAGCTCAGGAGGCCAAAACTCTGTGCCAGCATAGCCACCTCTGGCCCAGAACTCAGTGAAGTTCTCTCTCTGGCTTTTACAGATGTTATGCAGAAGAGAATGCACAGTTATAATTTGAGTCAGATATTTTTCTGTTGCCTCTGATCTTATAGTTCATGTGCCTTCTATCCTTCAACCTTTTACAGACTCTTTCCACAATCATTCTGTATCTATTTACATGACTGTTACACTGTCTTTTTCCTATGACCAAATGTTTATTTAAACTTTTCAGCAGTCATAGCATTAAAGTGTAAATGTAGCAAAACCCCCAGTTGTTCTTTTTTTTAAATTTAAAAATACATTCCCTCCCCTTCCCCTAACCATTTCTGACTTCTTATCTCCCTCTTTATTCCCTATAGATAAGTATAAGAGAGCTAAGACATAGGATAAGCTTCAGCATTTTATTTTGGTAGCAAGTTTTTTTTTTTCCCCTCCTATTCAAATAAGTGCCCTGTTATGGATATCCACTGTTTTATATTGTATAATTATTAGGTTTATATTGATTTTTACTGTTCTATATTACTGTTTTACTGATGCTATATGATTTAGGCCTGCATACGTAAGTTAGCATAAGTCATGTCAAGTTTCCATTTTGTTTGTCAAGTCTCCATCTTGCGTCCCCTGCCTGGGCATACCCTATTGTAACTCTGTTGTAACTGTGTGACTTATACCTACCTCTCATATGTAAATTGGTTCCTGGATGAAGGGGGATGAATGAGGGTACTTGAGAGACAATGGCAGTAGGTCTAAAAATAGCTCCCTCTGAATGACTGAACCATCAACTCGATGACCCAACCATCACCGTGCATTGACCCTCCCTGGCTCAAGATTTGGAAGACAAAGACTGCTGCAGAAATCAGTCAACCCACCATTACAGATACCTGAAACTGCATGTCCTTACCTAGGAATGCACTTGCTCAGTAGACAAGGGGCTGACTCTTGCCTCAGCACCCGCCTGGCACTAGGTTCATAGAGGGTCTGCCCCTGTAAAAGGGGGCAGTGAAGACAGACTCAATGGGACGCCTTATCCATCTGGACCAGTACCATGCCACACTACCTATCCACCCAGAGGCTCTGCCAGTGACCCCCCTTTGGACAACCCCCTGCTGGAGAAGACTCCGACTGGCCATCAAGGATCAACTCAGAGCCCTGGATAGGTAGCTATCACCCACCTTCCTTCAAGCAAAGTACTTGGACTCTGTTTCCCTTCCCTATCTGGATTCCAACCCTTACACTGAGTCTCTTTCTCCTGATACCATTGTGAGTGCCTGTGTGTGTGTGCCTGTGTGTGTGTGTGTGTGCGCGCGCGCATGTGTACAAACCAATAGCTTTATGGGGCTGTGTGGTGTGTTTAATAAACCTGTTATTGTGAAACCCCAAGTTGGGTTTTTGTCTGTTTTCTGACTGTTTCCTCCTTGGCACCACTTATCTGCCCTGGGATCTCCCAGCTTTCAGCCTCAGTTTCCAGCCCCAATCTCCCAGCCTTCTGCCTCTCTCTTTCCTGGCTGTCTCCTCCTTGCCACCAGACTTTTTCCCATGCTTCCACCCCAGCAGCAGTGACCTCGAGTAACCCTGGGGCCACTTGACCTTAAGTAACACCAAGCCTCAGTTCCTCAGCCCAGCTCCTCTCTAGTCTATCCGTTCTAATCCCCACCCCAGCAACTTTTACTCCCTACACTTTCTTTCTCTCACTTTAACCTTCCCCTCAAGTACCCCAAGCACACAGATACACACACATACACACACCGTACCATCCAAGTTAGGAACTCACCTATGTTTATGTGTAGGTGGGTGGTATGTGTGTGAACTAATGAATATATATATATGTCATCATGTGAGTGATATACGAATTAATGATCCGTGTATGTATACTGAGTGTGTGGGTATTGACAACTGATTTTTGTCTAATTTTTGGTGTGTGTAGGTGATCGAATTGGTGATTAGTATGCATGTGCCTAGGATGGTAATCTTGGATGTATAGGTCCCTGAGTTGGTAGTCTGTGTGTGTGTGTATGCACCTAATTGATTTTTGAGTGTATGCATGTGCAATTGTGTTATACCCTCCTGTCTAACAGTGCAATTTTGAGATCCTGAGAGTTGGCCTGACCCCACAGGACAACATAAATAGGGTCTGAAAGGATACAAGGAGGAATACTGACATCATGAATATCCATAGGTGTTAGCTGCACAGATGACCTGACGTTTACTTATTAGAGAAAACACCTAAGAATTACTGAAAATTCTACTATTGTGAACATTCCCAAACTGATTCATTTTGATGTGGGTAAGCCTACTATACAGATCAGTGATACCTTGGCATATAATGGAAAAGTATTCCATGCTAAATGATGAAGACCTAGACTCTACTGAAAGGAACAAATAATAGGAATGTGAACTTTGTCATTTACTCCAGTACAACTGGGGAAGTATGTGTGTGCATAAACATCAATAACTTTCTTAGGACTAGCAACCTTATAACATATAGTGATAACACTCCTTTGGAATAGCAACCCAGGCCTCCCTCAACACAGTCTCAGTACTCTGTCTATCCATATCAAATTCATAAACAACCATCACTCATCCTACTGCTTACTCCACTCACCCCAATGCTACTGCCGGGTCTAGATCTGGCCTGTAAGGCTCCTCGAGATCCTGATCTCACCTGGGTGAGTTTGAGAAGCAACTGCATCAAATAATTTTACATTACTATATCTCATCATGTTAACAAACTCTTCAAGACTCCCCTGTGGCTGCTGAACCAGAGGCCATTGGGGAAATGCTCCCCACACTTCAGCTTCAAGCCCAAGTCAAACATATACATTTAGAAACAACAAAGTGCTGCTCAGGGAAAGATCCTTGATTCATAAAGAAATATCTATTTTTAATGAAATTATCCTAAAGAGCCATAATTTCCAGTCTTCAGAACAAGTCATTCATGGGCCATAAGTGGGTTGTCCCAGCTGAAAAATTAAGTATCATGTTTTCAGAAAGCTCCTCGTTTAAAATTCTGCTTGGTAGATTATTCTGTTTCTTCCTCATGCAGAGGAAGATTTTCATACTCATATCCAAGGCTCTGCACTCTTTGCATCAATGTCTATCTCTTGTCTTTTTGGAATTAGATGCTCATCAAACATTTAAGAACAATGCCATAATTATTCTTATCTCCTCTTTCAGGCAAAGAAAATGGTTTTATAAATATTTTTGAACTCACTCCCCATGCAAAAGCATATGGGGCCTCTTGCTTTTACTGTTAAACTTAATACCAGATAAGTGCTTAGTTCATTGATGCCATTCAGGAGGCTTAACTAATTGATACATTTCATGGAGGCTTACATTTCTGTTTCTTTATTTCCCTCTTAGTTATGCTGTTTCAAAAGGAGTCGCATCCTTATACCAAGTTACCTAGCAATGGTAAACTGTCAGGTTTTTTTTTCTACCACTGAACAAGGAACTTTAGTGGAATAAAAGATTTTCCTTAAAACTACTCTCTGTCCTTTTGCTTCCAGGCTATTTCTGTAACTTTCCTCTTCTATCAGGCTTCTTGCTACAATTTCAAAGAAACAGTGCACAAATCCTCCCAGGTTCTTAACCATTAATTGTTTATAATGCATGTATCTGAAGGAAACAAGCCTTAATGATATCTCAAGTAAACATTTCATATTGCTTAGAACAGTAAGTGCTTTAGGAAGTTTGTACGAGCTGCTCCCATATGAACAGAAACAAGCCTACTTCATAGTTTTCAACAGTGTATTGCCTTGGGACTGAGTGCAGTAGACTTACATTTTAAAGTTACATAAGATTAATTTTTTATGCTATTGAAGCAAATTGACTTTGTAATTACATTTATTTTCACTTGCAATTTTGTTGTCCTACTACTTAGCTTATATTCACATTTGCCGGTTAAAACATTTTTTTTAAACTCCATAATATGATACAGTCTATAGTTAAATTATTTTCCAAAGAATGCTGAATACAGGTAACTGTAGATAATTTGAGACTCCTTCCTTGCACTTGCCCAAATTTTAATTTATTGATAGCATGAAAAAATGTTCATGCGCAAATGAAACCTGTAAGAAAAGGATAGATATATTTCAATCACTTTTGAATGTGATCAATAAAATATCATGTGTACTCAATAATACCAAATGAATGGAGGTGGCATGATAGCCACCTTACTCCTGAATTTTGTGCCTTTTGCTCCTTCAGACTGTGTATGGTTACTTCATGCTTTTGAATTACTTTTAATGTAGGGGTAAGAGTGTGAAACAATCTTTTTGCAGATGAGCTGCATGAGAACACTAAGCAAGAAAAAAAAGGAAGGGGACCTATCATCATCTTCAAGAGATCAATAGGTGAAAGTTAACCCTTAAAGAATAAATTCACATGTATGTAAATTCAGGTCAATTCTATCATTTCTTTCCCATATGTTATGGAAATATGAATTATATAACAGAAAACAGGGATAAAAAGTATGTTAGTTCATTTCCCTGCCATTCAGCAGAACCCTTATTTACATTTTGCCCACTGCTAGCTTTAAGTGTGTCAAAGAATGGGTCTTACCTATGTCCTTTGGGAGAATGAAAGATCTTAACATGAAGAAATGCATTTAGAAAGTTTTTTTTTGTCTTCCTTAATACTTATATCATGATAAATAATTCCGTTCTCCCCTAGGTATGAAGATATGTCAATATTTTTAGACAGTGTTGCACCTTCCACAGGTGCCAAGTCAGAAAAGCATCTTTAATTCAAGGCACCACTCATGCAGATGCTTATGCATTTTCCTGAATCAGGGCCAAGATTACCACTATCCAAACTACATACTTAGTCCTGTAAAAGATAACACTCCAAGAAATACTTCCCTCTTGAATAATTTCTGGAACATCATGGCTACAGCATCCCTCCTACACTACATCTTTCTAGGTGACACATATATTGCCATTTGAATAATTTTATATGTTGGTAAGATTCTCTATAATCATTTCAGTTGCTCCTCTCTGAACTCTCTCCATTTTGTAATTTTTATCATCAATATATTCTCGGAACTGAAAAAGACTGAGACTGTTAACATTCTTTCTACCTACTCTGATACAAACCAAAAAAGATGGAAATTTCTATGCATTTCATATTACAAAGGTATTCTCTTAAAAGTGGATCAATGCTTGCCACTGCCTATGCAGAATCTTCTTCCTTGTCCATTGGGGAAATCTGATGAGATGGAAACAGTCAGGAAAATGTGAGAAAGACATCCATCCCCAGATTTTTTCATGAATGAGGTATGAAAATTTAGAACATTCTTGGCAAGAAATAGTACCATTCTGTTAGTATTGGTCTTTGTTTATGAGGGAAGAAGTACAATATCTTCCAGAATTTCCACTGACCCTATTCATGGCATGTAACATACTTTTATTCTATAGAGTTAATTAAGCTCTGATTAAAACAAACTCAACTCAGCTGACTTCAGTAATGTTGCACCAGTTCATGGTGAGTTTGTCTTTCTCAGACATGACCTTATTCTTTTGTGTTTACTGTTCATGGATTCTGTAGTTTCTCTACAATTGGAATGTGTGAATTAGTATTAGTATTGCACAGGTGGTATCCCTTGCTTTAAGTTCCTTACATCTTATAAGAAATTGAATTCAACAGCTCAACTTTCTAGCTAGAACTTTGACTTTGCAATGTTTGTCTCCTGATGTTATTCTCAGATAGAACTCTACCAGTCATATCACAAGGGATTGGGAAATATTAATCTCAATGTTTGCTTGAAATATTAAATTTAACAGGGAGGATCAGGCTCTCAGTTCTGTGATTCACACCTTATGTTCATTTAAAAGTTCTTCCTTTAGTGCATATATTCACATGTAATGCCTAATTCTAAAAGAATTAAAATTTGAAAAAGATGGTGAATTAGTATTGTATTTAGGCTACAGAGACAACACTCCTAAAACAAATGCTTGCTTTTAGTCTTAAGACAGGCCAATAAGAAAAATACCACTACTTTTGAACTTTTCTTCAGGACACATTCATTAAATTAAAATGGGGGGGGGCAATCAATCAGCAAAAAAATAAGGAGTAAAAATGAGAGAATGAGTGTCATATTTCTCACAGAAGGTTCAATTGGCAAAAAATTAAATAGGTTATCAGATGGCAGATGTAGGAAGAAATGTGGTTTGCCAACTATTTGGACAATCTGGAAAATAAATGTGTGTTTCTTTCCCCCAAGGGTATCTTGATCAATGCAGAGCAGAAGCAATCAGAAAACTTATGAGCATATTTCTTTGATAATTAGAAGTTTTAAAAATCTGATATTTAGTGTCAAGAATTCACATTTAGGCACCAAAATAAGGGCCAGGTTTTATAAGTGCTCTTTAGCTAGCAGATCCATTTGTGACTTGCCATGCACAGTTTTCAAAGGAACTTGGAACCTAACAAGGTTAGTTCTTTAGAATATCTGGCTCTAACTTACTGAATAACCAATTAGTACAATTTTTGGTTTTCCCCCTGAAACTGAGATGCATATATTGCATTTTGGGTGAATATAAATACTTTCTCATTTTTGAGGCAGAATATGGTAACCCAAATTCATATATATCTTCAGTTCACTGACCTTCAAGATCTTTTTAAAGAACATGTGTATGTGACCTTTGGAAGTCTTTAAAGATGTGATACAATATGAAATACTATGTCTGCTTTCTGAGTATCAGTAGTCAATGTAAAGTTCTATAATTCCTTGGTAACAATATGCTAGTCTAGTGTTTGGAGGAATACACCCCAAATTATATATCCATTAAGAAAGTGAGCACGAGGAAAGATTAACAAAAAAGTGAAAAAGTAATCATCATGATTGCCTTTGAATATAAAGTGGAGACTTTATTCACTAAACTAAATCACATTGGCCTGTATGAAAATATAGAGGTATTGTTTAGGACATTAGAGTCTAGACTCTCATTTCATTTACTGAATACAGCTTATGTCTAGAGTTCAGTGAGTGCATTAATCTATAACAAGATCTATAGATATTCTAAATTTAATAAAGATGTGTGTTCGATTACATTAAACACTCAGAATATACATTTGCACAAAAAAATAAAGGAACCTTTTACAGTGGTTTTAGTATATGGTGAAGAAGTATGAATTTCCCTGTGCAACAAAAAGTACAAGTTTCATTGGAAGTATTATCAGGACAAAATTCCCCATTTCCTTTCAAGGTGCTAATCCTTCACTACCTTCAGTAGGAGCTTTGCCTTGGACTTCAGTGGACACCGGATCAGATACCGAGTGTCACTACTGTTTAAGCTGAAGTGTTCCACTAGTCCTTCTTCAAAGTCACCTCCAAATAGCTACTGAATTAACCCATTTTAGACAAATAGCTTGAGTGTGCTCCAGTTAATATGGAATGGGTCAGGAGGTCTGAGTTCTTTGCCACTCATGTTGGACCAGCTACTCTATTGGTTTATGCCTTTGTCTGTCTTTTTGTCTAATATGTCTATTTGAACTAAACTATTTAAGGCAGAGATGACTCCTCACATGGTGAGGCATACACAGGCCTCATTCTCAGTCAAGGACTCTACGCACTCCTGTAATGCACAATCTATGGTTTAGAAAGCCATGAATATTTATGCAGCACTATGCATTTAGGTGTGGTGTCATAACTATACAATACGGTCTAAAAAGATCAGTTTGAATAGAAAGTTTCTAGCTGCTTAAATTCACTCTCATATGTTGCAAAGGAATTACAAGTAAACTGAATTAGCTTTGCTATTCCAGAAAAAGTTGAAGCCAAGGATACTACTAAAATTCATTTTCAGGGTTCTTTCATGTTTAGAGGTGCTTATCTTCTGACATATTAGAAAGCTGGGTTGAAAAGAATGGATATGGTTTTCCTTGATTTAATAAACGTGAATAGTGCCAGCTAACATTAGTTACATGCCTCATTACCCTCCACTAATTGGTTTGTAGACTGAAAGTTATCCATGCTTACTTATTTATTTTTCTGGCTCTTGACTAAATTATAGAATGAAATATAAACTCTAGGAATCCAGGAATTTTGCGACCATATGAAAGTCTGACTACGTCCTCATTTCAAATAAAAATGTGTTTTTACTTTAAGACTGCTAAGTTAAGATAGTTATCCCTATGTAAAATCCAAGTGAAGACAAGGCACAGATTGCATTTATTTCAAGGTTGATGTCAACTAGCTACTTTTAGGTAACAGCTTCTTTATATAGCTGTGGGTGTTGACGTCTGTAAGTTATTTCAGGTAGCCTAGATTGGCATTAATTTGGGATCAACATTTCCCTTCACATCTGTTTTTCTAATAGGAAAATATAATTTAATGCCTTATGCCAATTTCACCCGCTTTTCATAAAAATCTATCTTCTGGGGAATTTATTTATCATGGAAATAAGTCAGGCTGGAGATCTAGTGATGTGGGAGACCACCAAAGTTCCTTTCTTGAGTGTGCCCGACTGTATAAATATAGTGGATTTTTGGACGACTACAGCGTGTATTTTATGGCCTTGATAACATTAGGTTGAAGAGAGCTGAATCATCAAGTAACAGTTACTGTATAAATTGATAATATTTTTTAAAAACAATGGAGAAAAAAATTAAAATCGATACTTGTGTTGTGCCCATAGAAGGTATATCTCCCCAAGAAACAACATGTGTAGGCAATGCGTGTGTGTATGTAATATACAAGTGAATAACTGCACATGGCAATAATTTGAGCAGGTAAAGGAGCTTCTGAACAAGCAGGGCCGCTTTCTGGAAATCAGGGCAAAACATGCAGCTCAACTGAAATCAAGTGAAATCTCTTTTTTGAAGGCAAAATTCGGAGGAACATAGGATTCGAAGGGTCCCTCTGGGTCATCAAGTCCAGACACCTGCATCTGCAGGCAATCGTTAACTGAAGGAATCTCTAAAATCACCATTTCCAGTCACCTCACAAGCAACTACAATACTAAACAAAATAAAAATACATACTGACCTAAGATCTACCAGTAGAACCGCTTTAATCAAAATTCCTCCAGTGCCAGAGCACTAATACAGTGTAGCACTGATTGATTTCTATCATCCAGTTGTAACTCACCCGGGCCTTCTCTTACTTTTCAGGCAGGATATAAAAATCAGTTACTAGAGAAACGTAAGAGAAGTCATAGCTTGTTTCTATTCTAAGGCGATAATTTAAATTTTCTTCCCTCAGGACCTCTAAAACAATATATTCTTTTCTCTTACGATCCAAACCCATGTCTTCCTCGCAAATTAGTTTTCTATAGATTTGTGCGCTAGGTCAGGGTTTGGCAACATTTTAGGAATGGCAGGTTGAATTAATGCAGACTGGTCCAAAGGCAGGCTGCTGCTGCTGCTGCTTTTCCCCCACTGCCGAATTGCTGTTAATGTTATGGCTTCACAGGCCGATTACAGTTGCGTGACAGGCTGAATGCAGCCTGCAGGCTGTATATTGCTGTAATTTGGTAATATTCAAGGCTCACTATATTAAATAGAGAGTCACATCTTGCACTTAAAGGAACCAATGATGATGGTCTTATACTACATCTATACATCTCAGGGACCCAAACAAGCTCAAGATAAAGAGGTACTACTGTTGAATCAGTCTGGTGGTCTCTCTGAGCTAATTAGCACTGGGTGAGAGCCACACAAATGCTGCTATACAGGTTTCAAGCCTCAAGTTAGTAGCTCTGCATGCCATTGCAGTGTACTGTATAGGCATGCCACTTCTTGGGGGCTACCATGGGTACCTCTACATAGTGTGTCATTGTAGATCTGCTTTTTAAGACTAAATGTGCTGCTGGTTGTTGATGAACAGTTCATTTGTGAAAAATTACAAAGTGTCTGAACTATGATGAACCTACTATGTTTTGGTGTTCATTTATTTCAATAGATAAAACTGCCCTTGGCTTAAATCTTATTAAAAAAGTGAAAGTATCTACTCTGAAAACTTGGCCATTCAACAAATATCTTGTGCTATGACTAAACAAGAAGACATTTTATCACCTCTGAATCCAAGAACATTGTGATATTCTTGATGAACATTTTACATTTAATAAAGGTTGAAACTCAAAATAAACATACCATGATGAACTTAAGAAATATTTGTTATAAACGTACCTTACAAGGATTTCTCAGGCTCGTGGTTGGAAGTTCTGTTAATGCAGTAGATCATGATTCTCAGCGAAAATGACTATACAAAATAGGGCAATAAATCCTATTAAACAAAAAGCCAGGTCATTCTGTGCTTTTAATCCAATTTAGTCTAGGGGACAGATTTTCTTTGTCTTTAACAACTCGGGAAAATAAAGTTAATTTTAATTAGAAAAGATTGCTATGGTGAAATTAAAACTAAGGAAAGAAACAAAGGCCTGATGAACACTAGCTGAATTCTGAAAAAAATATTTCTCCATTCCTTTTTATTGTAAATTAAAGTAAAAATGTATGATGAAGTGCAGATATGTAAAGAAAATATTCTGCAGGAGGACAGAGTTATGAGTTATATTGGATGTATTCTGGAAGTTTTAGTTTATTCTATGTAAATTATCCAACTGTGTGTGTGTGTGTATGAGTGTGAGAGAGAGAGAAAAAGCACTTTTTTTTCAAATCATTCATTCTTTCCTGCATGGTGTACCCCCTGTTGTGCTTTGATATGAACCCTTTCCTTTTGGACATCTTCTTCTACAATCACTACTCTCCAGCAATCACCTTGGGAGACAGCACACAGAATCTTTTTTGGCATGCCTGTCACCTAATGCATCCTCCCTCAAGGATAATGCAAATCAAGCTAGAAGAGGGAGTACAAAATTTGTAGTGGTTGTCTCAAGGCTAGGGATGACAGGACATTGCACAAGCATGTGGTGAAGGCATGCAGCAGAGGCATGAGGAAAGAGAAAAGGAGAAGAATAGTAGCTGCTAGGCATGTTTGTGTCCATGAAGGGCTACTGCCAGACAAAGAGAATGAGTGTGTGTGAGGACTTTCATACCCATGCAGAGTATGGCACTGTGTAGGGGCACATCTTCACTGATTTCCACTTCTGTTCCTAGAAAAGCCACTCCTATAGTCTGACCAGGATGAAAACTCGTACTGTTTTTTGGCTTTGAGTTAAAACAATGACAGGATTTCTTGCATTTTAGAAGAAAAAGACATTTTAAAGGGAGATTTATACATCATGAGTTATGCCTTCAGTGTGTCTTTCTAGAGATGGGAGGGAGTAGTGGCTATAGGTCTCCCATTTACCTTTGTCTTTGGATAAAGAAGGAACAGGGAGGGAGAGGTATAGAGACAAACAGTTTGAGGAATCCTTTTTTTCACAAGCTCAGGAGAAGTAAACCAGGGTCAGGGAAACAAAGCAGAAAAAAGTGACTACTTGGTTTTTAGCAGAGTGGGAGCTGTGCTCTTCATTTATTTTCCCATAAGGAGAAGGCAGTACAGGGTAGTACCTCAGAGACTGGTTGAGAGGCACAAAGTTTCATAGGTGACAGCTGTCTTCACCAGATGCTAACCTTTATACATCTTAGTAACCTGTTCTTAGTACACCATGTGCCCTTCCCATATCACAGAAAGCTTAACGGGTCTTGCAAAAGAGGCAAAGTAGACTTAAGAGACATGTCGGCCTTCTTTCCTTTTGAGTATTGAACACACCAGCTCAATAGGTGGCCGTACTTACATATTTATGTGTAGACCAAGGAACAGAATCAAAGGATTTGCTTCTCCACAATGACATTACACACAGGTATGCAAAGCTATAGGCCCAGATGCTGTTTAATAAAACTGTGTTTACTCTGCTGTCTCAAAATACTGTTTGGACAATGTAGCAATTTAGACAATACGTAGCGCATACTGACTCAGAGTAACTAAAATCATGGAAAAGCGTTCGCATTTTAGATGCCTCCAAGATCTTGCTTGTATCAGTTTCAGACAGAAATATAATCTGGTTTCATTTTCTCTTTCTCCCTACTCCATGCAGGATCGTGCAGGATTTTGCTGGTATCAATTTCAGACAGAAATGTAATCTAGTTTCATTTTCCCTTTCTCCCAATTCCATGCCTGTCCTTTTTAATTAGCATAGCTCTGCTTTTTCAGTAGCATACAGTCATCCACTTCTTCCAGATTCTATAGCTGAGAGATCTCAGTGCATTTGAGAAATATTAATGAAATACAGCAATGTACTAATTTGTGAAAATAAGAAATACACATGACTTGCAGGAGGAAGGAAATTTATTCTGATAGCTATGGAGTGTGTATACACAATGAGTATAAAATTAGAGCCCAGATTAACTGCTTCTTCAGTTAAAGTAAACTGACAAATGAGATTTTCTGCCAGCCAGAAACCACTCATAATCACTACTAGTAAACCCAAATTGTGATCCTTTGATGACTGAAACAAACCTCAGTTCATTTCTAGAAGCTGTCAAAAATGGGTTAAGAGGAATAGTTCTTCTAGTCCAAAATGCAACTTTTCTTGATTTACCTTTTTTTTTAGTAAAACTACATATTCACTCATACAGAATACAGATTGTGGGCTTATACAAAGTAATGTGTAATCATCCCTATGCCATGCAAATGTCTTATGAACATTAGATTGCTTATAGCACAAGCAACTATGAACTCTAGCAAAGGAAAAGTATTGTACCTACTAGCCCAGGGTAGGCAAAATACAGCCTGTGCCTGCAGGTGCCCACCAACTAATTGTACCCTGCCCAGCCCACAAGCCTTGCTCCCACCCTTGTGGGCACAAGGGCCTGTCTCAGCCAGCATGCAGCTTCCAGGCAGAGCTGCTGCTGCTGCCACTGCTGCAGCCGCCAGGGGACCTGCTCAGCTTCCCTGGCATCCCGCTCACTCCAAGCACCAGGTAGGGAACAGGCAGGGGGAAGCTGCAGCTGGGTGGAAGTGTGAAGCGTGGGGCTGGTGGCAGCATGGAACCAAGGGGGTGGCAGGAGCGTGGCACTTGAGCGAGAAGGGTGTGGGTGTGACACACCTCCCACACTCCTTTACACTTCACAACCACCACACACACACACACACACACACACACCCCTTGCCCCCATAACACCCCACATATACACACCGTCCAACATACCCTATTGCTACCACACACGCAGCCATACCCCCTCACAAATGCCCCGATGCATACCCCCCCACACCCCGCCATACACCCCCCCACACAATATACAAGAGTAAGACTTTATTTTGAATTATTATGCAATCACCTATATATACAGTACACAAACAAATCATGAGAAAAATATTTTTTGTAATAAAATTAAAATACGTTTTAGCAGATGTTTGACTTTGTGTATATGATCTATTTTCTGGTTTTAAGATGGAAACCCTCCCCTCCCAAAAGGAGTACTTCTGGGGGGCAAGGGGAGGGACTTCTGGTGGCAAAGTTCAGGGGTTAGGGGTGAGATTTCCAGTCCCATGATGGCAACAAGGGGGTGGGGCACCTGTCAAGGGGAGGGGCTACCCTTGTGGCCCTCAACAGCTCACCAAAACTCATTAAGCGGCCCTTTAGCCAAAATAATTGCCTGCCCCTGTTCTAGCCCCTAGAAACTCCTCTGGTCTTATGGGTACACAGCCAGGGGTGATAGCTCTCCATTTCTAGGTCATATCTCAGCCAGGAGGAAGGGAAAGGCCTATCAAAGCAAAAATTTTTCCTCAAGCCAAATGCAATGACTGGGAAAGGAGGGAGCTTATGCAAAAGTGCTTGGGGTGGTGGAATAACACTCTCTCAGTCTGTCTGGGTAGAGACAGAAAAGTCATCTACTGAAAAGAAAAGTGAGTGAAAGAGAGACATGTTCTTAAAGGAACATAAAAGTATCTGGGGTTCCTAATGTGAAATAATACCTTCAGGCTATGTTAGATTAGGATATGAGGATGGAGGATTAGGATATGAAGATGGAGGATAGCTTTGTTGGGAAGTGAGACTGTTAGTGCCAAAAGCATGCATCTCATTTGCTCAGGCTGTCCTTCCTACTGCTGCTGTCCTTCCCAAAGGCCAGCTGAAAAGGTGTAGCTATTTTCCTTAGTTTACTAGGCCAACCATCTCGGAATACCTCAGTCAACTGCAAAACCAGCATCCATGTCCATGGGGCCCTAGATATGGTCTCTATAGTCTACCTTTCTGAGCCAAACTCTTATTTTGAATGGATAGGAGTGTCAAAACCCAAATAAAAGGGCTGGAGTTGCACTGCCTTTGATGCAACTGAGGACTGACAGATTTTGAGGCCCAAAGTGGGCAGAGGGACTGGACGCAGCTGAGCCAGATCCGGAGGGGAAGCCCCCCGGATCCCTTTTAGCTGAGCTGGTAGGAAGCCACGCTCCCGAGCCACACTGTGCCGTGTGAACAGAGCATACAAACAGGCATGCTTTGTAAGAGCACTCCGGCATTTGTGTCGGCGTTCATGCTGGTGGGTGAACAGGTAGGGCCAGGAGGAAGACTCCTGCTAGGGCAGGGTGAAGGCACCGTACTAAGTCATAAACAAGCAGCAACTCCTACAATGGTGTCAACACAGAGTGCTGCCAGGGTCCCTGCCTGGGGGGCGCAGCCTACCCGGGGCTTGTCTGAGGCCTCCACCCAGACAGAGCCCATGTGGGAGCTGGCATCCCCCCACCCCTGGCCTGTAGGAGTTTCCCAGCAAGGCCCAGGGTGGCAGGGATTGGGTACCCCCACACCTATCCTGCAGGTGCCTGCCTTAGGGCCTTGGAGGCACAGGTGAGGGAGTTCCAGGAGGAGGTTAGCAGGCTGAGAGGAATCAGGGAGGCAGAAGATGAAATTGACGGCTATTTCCTTTCCCTGCAGGGCCACACACCCAAGGAAGCAGCACCTCGGGAAGTGCCCTCCACTGCAGAGTGGCAGACGGTCACCTCCAGAACTAGGGCTGCTTGTAACACAGCAGTACCGGTTCCTCCAGTCCAGCTGGAGAACAGGTATGAGGACCTGGCAACTCTGGAGGAGAAGGAAGGAGAGAAGGCAACCAGTGAGGAGGCAACTCCACACTCTCCACGATCCGAGCAGGCCGAAGGAGCTAAGCAGTCCCGGAGGAAAAAGTGTAATCGTCATAGACTCCATCCTGAGAGGTACACTGGGTCCCATTTGTCGCCAGGAACCCTTGACATGTGAGGTCTACTGCCTACCCAGAGCAAAGATTCAGGATGCGAAGGGGATGATCCAGGCTATGATCCAGCCCACCGATTACTACCCCATGGTCCTAATCTGTGTGGGTACTAATAATGTGGCCAAGAGAAGCCCTGATCACCTGATGGCGGACTACCACGCTCTGTGGGGCATGCTGAAGGAGATAGGTGCACAGGTGGTTTTCTCTTCTGTTCTACCAGTGAGTGGACATGGAAGACGGCATGCGATGTGCATCATAGAGACCAACTGGCAGCTTTGGGAATGGTGTCTCGAGGCGGGCTTTAGTTTCCTTGACAACGACCCACACATCATGACAAGAGACATGCTCAGATGGGATGGGCTCCACCTTTCCCCTAAAGGTAAGCGTGTGTTTTCTTCTAGGTTGGTAGATCTCCTCCGGTAGGCTTCAAACTAGGCTCATTGGGGGAAGGGGAAGATGAAGGAGGAGGAAGCCTTGGACTGCCAAACGAAGCAACACCCACAAATACAGCCCAGCCTAGACCAACGAATGGAACGTATATGCAGGTAAGCAACAAGGGCCAGGGTAATGCTGAAAGTAGGGGGCCAGTGCACACATCCTCAGGAGGCCTCAAATGTCTCTACACAAACGCTAGTAGTATGGCAAACAAGCAAGAGGAACTTACCCTCCTGCTAGCTGACACCAATCCAGACATAGGGCGGCTCACTGAAACGTGGTGGGATCCAACGCATGACTGGGTGGTGAATATCAAGGGCTATAGGCTATACAGGAGGGATAGGACAGGGAGGAAAGGTGGAGACATGGCGCTCTACATTAAGGAGGAATACACATCCTCGTCAATTAGCAAAGAATCAGAGGAGGGGCACTCTGAAGTGCTCTGGGTCAGAATACAAGGCAGTCGAGGGGAAAGAGATTTAACAGTGGGGGTCTACTACAGACCACCCAACCAAGGGGAAAAGCTAGACCAGGAATTTGTAAGTCAGCTCACAGAGGTAGTTAGGTCAAAGGACGTGGTCATCATGGGTGACCTGAACTTTCCAGACATCTGCTGGGAAGAGCAGTCAGCCAGGTCTGACCATTCATGTAGGTTCCTAGCCCAAATGCAGGACCTCCATCTAACTCAGGAGGTGCACAGCTCCACCAGGGGAGGTGCCTTGTTGGACCTGGTGCTGGCCAACGGCAGTGACCTGGTGAGGGGGCTGTGAGTGCTCAACCACCTGGGCAACGGTGATCATTGCCTGCTGGAATTCACCATCCAGCGCAAGATGGCAAAGGTCTACAGCAAGGCAGCAGCCCTAGATTTCAGAAGGGCAGACTTCAATGAGCTAAGGAGAATAGTTGGGGAAGCACTGAGGTCCTGGAGGGGAGGGGAGCCAGGTATCCAAGAAGAGTGGTCACTCCTTAAGGAGGCGATCCTCCAAGCCCAAAAGGAGTTAATCCCAACATGGATCAAAGGGGGCAGGAGGGAGCAAAAGCCCCCATGGCTCACCAAAAGCATCCAGGAATGTCTCCTAGCTAAAAGGGAGGCATACACCCAATGGAAGGGATGGGCCATCACCAGGGAGGATTATACTTCAGTTGCTCAGGGATGCAGGGGGGCAGTCAGGAAGGCCAAGGCAGAGACGGAACTGGGACTAGCTTCCTGGATCAAGGACAACAGGAAGTCCTTTTTTAAATACATAGGGGAGAAAAAGAAGGTTCCGGGTAATGTGGGGCCCCTGCAGGACGCGCTAGGAAATTTGGTCATCACTCCAGATGACAAAGCCAACTTATTTAACGATTTCTTTGCCTCCATTTTCCTGAGCAGGGGCCAGAACAACCACCCCCACTCTGGGCCCCCCTTAGACTCCAGGGGAGGCGCACCTAGGCCAAGGGTTAGTGAGGAACTAGTTAGGGAACTTCTGGAGGGACTGGATGTATTCAAATCAGCTGGTCCGGACAATCTCCACCCTAGAGTGCTGAGGGAATTAGCTGAAGTCATTGTGGGACCTCTGGCACAGCTTTACAAGCACTCGTGGTGCTCTGGTGTGGTGCCAGAGGACTGGAAGAGGGCCAATGTGGTCCCCATCTTCAAAAAGGGGAGGAAGGAAAACCTGAAAAACTATAGGCCAGTTAGTCTTACCTCAATCCTGGGCAAGATTTTTGAGAGAATTATTCTGAAACATGTCTACGAGGGGCCAGCAGGGGAGATTATGCTTAGGGGCAACCAACACAGGTTCATTAGAGGCAGGTCCTGTCAGACAAACCTGGTGGCCTTCTATGACCAGGTCACCAAATCCTTAGATGCAGGGGTAGCAGTGGACATTTTCTTCCTGGACTTTTGGAAGACCTTTGACACTGTCTCTCACCCTGTTCTCATTAAGAAACTGGGGGACTGTGATGTTGACACCTACACAGTCAAATGGGTGGCCAACTGCCTGGAGGGCCACACCCAGAGAGCGGTGGTGGACGGGTCATTTTCGACCTGGAGGGATGTGGGCAGGGGGGTTCCGTGGGGTTGGCCCTCGGGCCCGCACTGTTCAACATCTTCATCAGTAACTTGGACGAGGGGGTAAAAAGCACCCTGTTCAAATCTGCTGATGACACTAAGATGTGGGGGGATGTGGGCGCTCTAGAAGGGAGGAATAGGCTGCAATCGGACCTAGACAGGTTACAAGGGTGGGCGGATGAGAATAGGATGAGATTCAACACTGGTAAGTGCAAGGTGCTGCACCTGGGGAGGAAGAACCAGCACCATATCTACAGGCTGGGGAACTCCCTTCTCATCAGTGCAGAGGCAGAAAAGGATTTTGGAGTCTTCATTGATGCCAAGATGAACATGGGCCGGCAGTGTGGGGATGCAGTTCGGAAGGCCAACCGCACCTTGTCATGCATCCACAGATGCATCTCAAGCAGGTCCAAGGAGGTGACACTCCCCCTCTATGCGGCACTGGTTAGGCCGCAGCTGAAGTATTGCATCCAGTTCTGGGCGCCGCACTTCAAGAGGGATGTCGCCAGCATGGAGAGGGTCCAGAGGAGGCCACTTGCATGATCAGGGGACAACAGGGCAGGCCCTATGAGGAGAGGCTACGGCCGCCAAAAGAGAAGGCTGAGGGGGGATCTTGTGGCCTGTTATAAACTAGTCAGGGGGGATCAGCAGGCATTGGGGGAGTCACTGTTTTCCCGAGCACTACCAGGAGTGACCAGGAATAACGGTCACAAGCTGGCAGAAGGTAGATTTAGGCTAGACATCAGGAGACGCTACTTCACAGTCAGGACGGCTGGGATCTGGAACCAACTTCCAAGAGAAGTGGTGCTGGCTCCTACCCTGGGGGTAGGAGGCTAGATGTACACCTTGCTGGGGTCCTTCCTGCCATAGCAGGGGGTCGGACTTGATGATCTGCTCAGGTCCCTTCCGACCCTAGAAACTATGAAACTATGAATATGTTCAGTAATTCTGGCCTCTTTCACAGCATAGGTCAGAGAATTTTACCCAGATATTTCTGTATCAAACCTATAACTACCTCAATAGACTTTGGTCCAAAAATGTGTAAGAACCTTAGTTAATAAATTAGTGATCTTTTGTTAACTTACTGCAACAAAATGAAATTAAAAGATTAAAAATCATATAAAATTGACAGCGCCCCCATTTTTTTCCTGCTTTGTTCTAAAGCTAGATTTGTGGCAAGATTTATTGTGATGCCGAAATGTACAGTACATGCTGATCAAAGATATTATATAGCGCAACGTATTGAATTTTTAAGACAGACACTGATGCATCGCTTCAACAGGACATTTTGCACTTTTCTGAACTAAACCTGTAGTGCAAAAGCAATTAAGCTAACATTTAAATTGAGCAATTTGGTGAGCTGCCAAAGCAAGGAAAGAATAACCACAACACAAAGCCTCTAAGGCTGCTAACAGAGATGCAGAAAAACCAAACCAACACTGTATCGGAAGAGGAGGCATGTTAGTTTGACCTGGCTCCCTAGTATCTATATAAGCTGGATGCTTCAGTGGGGCTTTTAGGCACTTTTATCTAATCAGCTATTAGATACAAGCACCAAAATCCCCTGCTGAAACGCATGATCTATATAGATGTTGGGAGAGCTGGGTGAAAGTAATGTGATGCCTCTTTTGGGCATATGCTGTGCTTGGCATGAGGGTGCATTGAGCTGAAAGTAAAACACCATTTGTGGTTTTTTTCCCACATCTGTAAGCAACCTAAGTGGCCAACTTTGTTTTGGTTTACAATAATAGAAACTTGTTCATACCACTGGAGTTGCATCCTTTGAACAGAGCAGTCTGTCCCTCTACTTCTTTAATTGACATTCTATAATTCTTATCTAGAGATAGCTCCATTCCATTTTCCAATTGTTAGTTTTATGCAAAAAGACTTTCACAAGTGAGCACTATGGAGAAAATAGATGACACTCCACTCACACACAAGAATCCAACCAATTGCTACTTCTCAACAACAGCAAAAATAGGATGCTTATCTCTGAAGTTCACAAAGCTTGAAAGTCTCTTTCCATTCTTATTTTCCAATAACTTCACCATATCCCTAATCATTTCATGAACGATCTTATCTTCTTGTTTTAAACTCTCCAAATATGTTCAAAGGTGTTGTTAATAGTGGATTTTTCTTGTACTACAGTGTTTTCTGTTCTTCCTATTAATCTGATGATAGATTTCAGCTGTTGAAAATCCATACAGCTCCACTGAAGTCCCCAGTTAAGAATCTTCCCCTATTTCCCACTTCTTCTCTTTCAGTTTTACCACTCTCAATAACAGAATATTTTCCTTTTTTGCTCCTACCTTGCAGTATATCTTCCTCATTGGCTTTTCAATTCTTTTCAAATCTCCTCTGCTTAATCGATTTCTTTCCCTCTTTTGCTGTTCCAATATCAGCATACAATTTAGTCTGTATATCATTTGTAAACTCTTATCCTTTAGATTTTCTTTCACTTTGCAGCCACATTTTATAATTCTGCAAAAACATAAATTTCTGAAAAGAAATGTATGCATAAAAGACACCTTTCAAAATAAAAATGATTTAGTAGTTCCCTAGACACTATTTCCCTTTTTTAGACCTGTTATTCAGGAAGGCATCCCTATTTGGGAAAGAACATGTTCTCTTACAATGCTCATTCATTTCCCTAAAGAACCTCTTAATATTTATAAGTTCGGAGTAAAGTAGGAGTGAAACTTAAAAAAAAAATTACCTATCAGCCACTGATGAGAGAAACTTGTTTGTAACCCAAACAAACATATACAAAAGTAAATAAGAGTTCTTTTTATGCCTTACATTATTTTCAGCTGACAGAGTATAAAATAAAAACAAATAAGAGTTGTGGTCTTCTGAGATAGGTGCTGCATTTTATAGTATTTTAATATATCTTGTGCCTCTTAACTGACTATACTCCATCCTATAGTATGGGCAATACTAGAGTGTTACCAACTCAAAACGGTGTCCCATGGATGAGTTTTAGAATATGGAGTAAAATCCACTTTGTTTCATATGGATGTGAAACTCTGTGCTGAAAGCCAATTGAATAATGCTTGCTTATACCAGAACTTGAGATGGCCCCCTGGATCTAGCTAGAGAAACACAGAGTTCACACAATATGCATGTACTCACACTTTGAGAAAGACACAGACAAATTGAAGAGAGTCCAGGAGAAAGCAACAAAAATGATTACAGGTCCAGGAAGTACGACAAATTAATAAAGGTGAGAAGAACGGGCATTATGTAGTCTAGAGAAAAGATTGAAGGGATTTGATACCAGCCTTCAAATACAAAAATAGATTGTTATAAAAAGGGTGGCTATCAATTGTTCCCTGTACCCACAGGGGACAGGATAAGAAGTAATGGTCTTAAATTGTAACAAAGGAGATTGAGGTTACTAGAAAGAACTTTCCAGTTAGTTAAGCAGTGGCCCGGATTACACTGAGAATTTGCAGAATCTTTGTCAATGGAAATTTTTAAATTCAGGTTGGGCAAACAATTATGTCGGATGGTTTAGAAAGAAAAGACCTTGCTTTTAGAAGAAGGATGGGCTAGATGACCTCCTGAGGTCCCTTCCAGCTCCATTTTGGTACGTGGGTCTTTCTTTGATTCTGTTTTCTTTAGGTCTGTAAAAGTCCAGAGAAACCAATGCTCAGAAGTAGCTGTGCTCTCAGTTGATTTTAAGAAAGAATTTCAGTCACACTGGTGTGCTAGAAACATGCACTGGAGATTACTATTACCTAAACGGTTTGGCTAAGTACAGACAGTCAAAAAGCCTGAGGCAGAATCGATTGAATCTTTGCAGGTTTCTCTAAACTGAGTAGATTGAACTGATAAGGAACTGCACTGACATTCAGATTTCACTTGGGAAAGGCAGGTTGAGGCCTTTACTGACTCATGCCAGAAGGTGGGGGCTTCTGGAGCACACTTTCCAGCCTACCCCTGTGAGGGGGGGAAGAGCCCTCCTCCCAGTACTGGAGCCCCACACCTCTTCCCAGACCAGCCTGGGATCCCTATAGCCCTGGCCTGCCCAGCTGCAGAAGAGGGACCAAGGTAATTCCTCCCCTGGGGGCCTAGGCCAGCATGAGTTACTGATACACAGGGGAAAGGGGGAAAGGAGTCCCCCTTCTCAGGGCAGACCCCAAGCCCAGTGTCTCCATGCTGGGGATCCCCCCAAGTCCTGGCCTTTCCAGCTATGTGGAGGGGATGGGGTGCTTCCTATAGGCAGTGGAAGGCTAGGGCTAATGGGGCTTAGCCCCCCAAAATATGGGGCAGTGGTGGCAGTGCATAGGTGTGGGCTTTAGGAGGCTGCAATGGGGGGAAACGCACGCACAGACACAGAGGCAGCTTCGCCTGCCGCAGCCCAGCAGTGTGTAGAGCACTGCACACCACAGCAGGTCATGGGAAAGGGGCATGGGAGGGGCTGATTGAGGCCCTCATGGTGAGGGAGGGAGTGGGGCAGGGGCAGGGGTGAATTGGGCCCCAGGACTCGGGCAAATTGTGGGACACTTGGAGCTGAAGTGGCTCAATCAGAGGTATGGGGGGTGTAGCTCCTGCCACTGCATGCACCCTGGCAGAGGCTCAGGAGGCACATACCCCATGGATCTGTGCGTGGGGCAGAGGTAGGCTGCTGCTGTGGGCTGGCCTCTGCACCCTGCTGCTGCTGTCCTGGGCATGGCATGACACCATCTGCCTGCTGTGCACTGACTGTGCCACATCCCCTGCCCACCTGGCGGTGGCAGGTAAATGGCATTGTGCTGTTTTCAGGGCAGCAGTGGGGTGCAGAGTCCAACCTACAGTGGTAGCCTGCCTCTGCCCCGCACACAGATATGGGGAGTACATGCCCCCTGGGCCTCTGCCAGGGTGTGCACAGCAGTGGGAGAGCACCCCCAGACACCTGGACAAGCCACCTGGGCTCCTGGGGCTGCCTGGCACTTCTTGCTGGCTGCTGCTGGTGCTGGACTCCAGCAGGATGTACAGGGTGGTCCAAGTGGTTTGTGCCGGTCAGTGAGAATGGGAGTGCTCCACAGAGGGCAGGATTGGATTCTGCCACCCGATGCAAGCCCCTGGGCTGCCCAGTACTTCCTGCCTGAGCCCAGCACCAGCAAGAGTGTACCGAGCAGTCCTGAGGTCTTGTGCCAGGTTGTGGGGCCCTATCCTTCTTTCTATGGAGCCAGGAAGACCCACAGCTTGGGGGGCTGAGACCAGGGTGGGGAACTTCATTTCCCTCTCCCCTCTCTATGACAGTGCTTCATACCAGCCAGGATGCCTAGAATGGGGGGGGGGGAGATAACCCCCTCACAACTGGGCAAAGCAGGACTCAGAGGGGATTTTAGGCCAGCTGAGGGAAACCCCACAGAGCCTGGGGCTCCCCTGACATGGGCCGATACCTGGCTTGGGGCTATCCCTAGTGACTCACAGTGGCCTGTCTCAGGGTTGCGGGGGGCAGCTCTCATAGATCAGGGCTTGGGGGGGTGGAACTGGGGGGCTGTATTTTTGTGCCTCCTCCCCACTGCCCCACAGGGTTGACAAGCTCTAGGCCTGGAGGGGGGGGCTCTGTTCCTCCCTCCCTCCCCTTTCCTGAGGGCTGACAGTTATAGGTAGAACCAGATTGGAGAGCAGAGGCATTCCTACCTTAGCTCTGCGACAGCGGTGGGGTGCAACTAATCCTGACTCAGCCACAGCGGATAGCACAGCAGAGGCTAGCCTACCTGCTCTGCAGGGGTGGCTGGTGGTGGTGGAAGTGGGGTGAGATTCATCCTGGGGTGCTGGGAGACTGGGATATAACTTGAGTCAGGAAGGGATCTGGGACAGCAGTTGCATAAACCAATTTAACTTAAATACTACATCCATCCAAATTATCTTCAACCAGATTCACTCATTTTTAAACCAGTTTGTGTGTGCTGAACTTTTTTTCTGTTATAGGTTTAACTGGTTTCTGATCCCTTATACCAGTTTATATGGTATGCTATACCCATGTGTAAGCATAGCACCAGGAATCCCAACTCTGTTTCCCACACACCATATCTCAGAGGCTAGAGACAGGTGCCCTGCCACCCAGACCTAGCCTGCCCCCCCCCCCACCTGAATAGGAGAGTGTGGGCAGCTCACCTCTGGTGGTCTGGTTGGCAGGGGGCACATCATTGGGACTGGACCTGCATAGAGGGAACCCTATGACCTCCATGGTTTAGCCACTGCCAGCAGGTACCCAGGCCATGGGTACCTAGGGTGCTGCAAGCCTTTTTTGGCTTGTTGATACAGGGTCCCAGACTACTAGTTTGGGGGGTGGGGTTATAGAGGCATGCTTGCCTAACAGCCAATCAGAAGTGGCCAGGGTTCTTGGGTGTGCTTGGTAGTCTCCAGCAGCCCAGGGAGCATGTGAAGCATGCTGGATGGTGTGCAGGAGTGCCCCCAACCTGCAGGCCTCAGCCAGTGCAGGCAACCTGCGCGCCCCACCCCAACCAAAGGGCAAATATATATACTGTTCACCACTGATCTAACTTATGACAGTTACAGAAAACCACACAACTTAGATCGATTTGGCCTCTGTTTTTTTAACTTTTTTGTACATAGCCTGAATTTGTTATTTGGACCACACTTGGTAACATTTGTGTGTACAGACTTACATTTAGCCAACTAGAAAGAGTGTATTTGTACATAAGGAGCCTTATTAATTCCCCATTTGGAGTGATCAGTGAACAGAGAGACAAAAATATTTGGGCAGAAGGAGAATAACTCAGGTTTTGTCTTCTTTTCTGCCTAGAGGGAACAGACACCTGCTTGTGCAGTTCCAGTCCTGAAATCCCTTTTGCTTTCATGTGGTTACTCTGAGTGTTCTCTCAAGTCTTAAATGAGAGGACTACATTACAGTTTTAAACTTTGATGCCCCATTAAGATGAATATGCACCTAATGAGCTGAGAAATTACCAGTGTTGTTTTTTGTAGTATTGCATAAGACTACCTAATCAGGACTAGGCCATGCTCATTGTGTTCTTAACTCAGTAGCTATGAAATCTGGGAGAAGATCATGTTCAAGCATATGTTTAGTATAGCAACAATAAAAGCAGTAATAGACCTTACTATTAAAACAGTGCTAAAAGGAAAGTTTCATCTTTTTAATAAGAACTGTACTAACTACCCTATGCAGTTCAGAGAGAATTCGGCATAAAATTTAATGAGTATTATTAGTATGCCAGATGTCCTTATCAGAATTGTCAGCATTTTAATGTCTCAAGACACAAACAAAATCAAAAGACAGAGAGAGAGAATTTCCCAAACCATAGAGTGTTTTGTAAAGCAAGCAGCTTAGCCTAGTAATAACACTTCAGCTCTATAAAAAAAAAAACCCCAAACCAAAAAACCCAAACCAAAAAACCCCCTTAAACCTTAATGCAGTGATTAAAGCCAGATGGAATGTAAAATATGTCCTTGTTTCTTAGGTCAGGCTCTCTAAGAATGAAGCAATTTCTGGTGACATAACATGAGACGCTAAAGCCAATTATATTCCAGTGTTATTCGCTGATGTTCTCTACCTGACAACTGGAGTGTGGCAAGTCTTATTCATACTGTGATCTATGAGCATGGCTATGAAGCTCCATTTTCCCTCTAGGGAAATCTTGTAACAAGCAGTTGACAGAGCAAAACAAAATTTTGAAAGTAACAAATGAAAAATGTAATAAATATGATGCAAATAAAGAACATGGGAATTACGGCATTGTATAATGCCTAAATCCAAATACTAAGTTTGCCTTCCTTTCAAAGTGGAAAACTGTTATTTAAGCCATCAGAAATGACAAGCGTGTATCATTGTGTTGGTATATTACCAAAGATCACATCTTGAAATGTTTTAGAGTATGTTTGTATGGTGTAAGGCAATACCATACTGAGACACCTTGGGCTAGCTTTTTATGTGCTAGCTCCCAAAGTGAAAGCAGTGGCTTATTTGCTTTTTTCCCTGTCATTGCAGTGGCAGGATATTGGCAGTACCTTTGTCTCCTCTGGTTCTATTTATGCTCTGTTATAGGGTGTTTTTGTACTTTGGCTATTCTTATTTGTACATTTGGGTGAGGGTTTCAAGCTGTGATTTTAGGGATTTGTTGATTTGATGACTGCCTGTAAATTCAGTGGATTGGATTCAATGGCCCAAGAGGTTTCTTTCAGTCCTGTGTTCCTACATGTACAATAATATAACTGAATATAACTATACTGCCTCAGGTTCAGGAACTAGCATGCACAGAGCTAGTATAGTGTCCCCCAGCATGGTGGTTCCTTGTGGCATATAGACATACCCTTAGTGACCAGGAAAAGTTGTCTAGTTTTATAAACTTTCCCTGAATGAATCTAATCTGATGCTTCACTTTTTCAGATTGAGTGACAACATTGCCTAAATTACTTGAACAGCTCATTGATGATCAGTGATCACTCAGCAGCCCATAGCTATTTAACAAAACTCTCAAGGTCCTGCGGGTTTCATTGGTTTCAAAGTTAATTATGCTGCTGTTGAAATATGTTCCTGAACTGGTGAATTAGAATTAAAGTTCTGAAGTGAAATCCTGGACCTACAGAAGTCAGAGTTTTGCTGTTTACTTCAATAGTGTCAGGATTTCACACCACTACAGTTATTTAAACTTATATATTTTTATTTCTTACAACTGCAAAGGTCTAGTCATACTGAAGATGTTCTCTGAAAGGACCGCTGTTGATCGGATGTGCAGGATGTCAGTTCTTGTTAACTTTTAGAACAGTTCAAAGAAGATAGCACGTCTCTGTTTCAGACCTTGCTGTACTAGTATCAACAAAACATAAAGAACAATAACTGTTTAGTATGTCATTACTAAATCATAATTGCACAACTGTGTATGTTAGCAGCTTTTAATATCAAATAAAAGATAGAGAAAAATTAATACAAATATTACTGAGTTGGACATTGTTAGTTTGGAAGTTGGCATGTTCATCTGAAATCAGAAACTGGTCATTATATATTACCTTGGAATATGGACCTCCAAATCACAATGAAGAATGTTAGTCATGTTCATAACTTTAAGTGTTAGACTATTTCCATTAAAGTCAAGTAGCTTCATTTTTTTTTTTTCCGAGGGTGCCTTTCCTACCTCAGATAGCAATAGCTCTTCCTGTCTTTGTATTAAAGCATATAGCGGAGTGACTATATATATTTTTAATATAGTACTACTACTATTACTATATATTACTATAATGCAGGAAAATATGAGAATAAAATAAACTTTTCTTATTTGTCTTTGATGAAAAATTGAAACATTTTCAGCTTTTAGGAATCTATGTCAGGAAAAAAGGATTAATGTTTGGTTTTCAATCCTGAATCCAGAAACATTTTGATAAAAAAATAAAACGTTTGTATATTTCTTTTATTTTGAACAAAAAAAAATTTGTTTTAGAAAACAGTTTCTATTGAAGAAAGGAGGGAGACTAGAAGCAATTTAGAGCATTGGAGAGGAAACTGGTCA
The DNA here is from genome assembly GCF_052110815.1 of Crocodylus siamensis. Taxonomy (NCBI): domain Eukaryota; kingdom Metazoa; phylum Chordata; order Crocodylia; family Crocodylidae; genus Crocodylus; species Crocodylus siamensis. Next base: position 189,521,383 of record NC_143398.1, on the reverse strand, counting down.
TGCTCCAGAACAGAAATGCCACGTTGAATGAAAGGATATTGGGAAGCAATAAGTAAAATTCTATATAATAAACTGTGGTTCTACTCTGAAAAAGCACCACTTCCTCACTGAGCAATTCTGGTTACTCTGTACATCCAGGCTCACATATAGTTGCTGTAGGGTAAAAACCATTTTATTTAGGACTAGGAATCCTGCAGAGCTAAGTAGTCAAGAGAGGTGAGAGAGAGGAACTCTTTCCTCTTACGAATCTGAACAGAATCGTTCAACAGTTAATTAACTGGGGCAAAAAAGTGCTTGTTTTTAATTTTAAAAATTAGATTTTTTTTTTCAAAGCTGAAATGCATAAAACACTTTGCTAAGAAAAACATGACTGGTTTTCATTTTCTTTTCTTGCCTCTTTTCTTGCCCCTCCAAGTCCCTTTCTAAGAAGAATTTTTGTTGAAATAAAGGGGTAACTGGGAAGAGAAATAGAGAAAAGTAAAAACTTGAATATTTAATTTTTAGTTATTAGTTTAGAATTTCAGTTTTTAGTTTTCCAGTTTTTCATTACAAAAATCAAAACATTTCAATGGAAACAATAAAATAATACAGGAAAAATTTCATTTAGAAAATGTTTGTTTTTATATCAAGGTAGCATTAGAGTGATGTTGTAGCTGTGATGGGCTAGGAATTACAGTAGGGGCATATGCAGTTTGTCTAATAAAAGATATTACCCTAAGAAATTATTGCCTCTAACTTTTTTTATTCTAAAATATTTTTTTAAAGACTTCAACCAATATTGTTGTTTAGTAATTTGCAGCAGATTCATTCAGGTGTCAGAGGTACAGCATAACTGTAGGCATAATCTGGTTTGCAAAAGTTTATTACTAGCAATGATGTACAAAAAAAAATGTGACTTCATTTAACTCTTGTTCTCTGGGCTGGTACCAAGAAAAAGAAATCTTTTTATTGAGAAACTGAGCAGATCTGAGTGAAGCTATGCTACCCTACAATAGCATTTTTTCCCGAAACCTATTTCCTGAGTCAAATCATTTTATAATCTTTGTAACAAAGTTAGAAAATTCTTCAACAGATTAAAACAGTTAGGCTACATAGATGAATCAATTTATTTGTTTTCAGCTGTATTTTTAAAAAGTTAAGTGTGACATCCATGGCTTTAAGAAATTCTGCCATTTGTGACTGGTCATTGTGGAGAATTTTATTTATTTATTTTGTGATGAGCTTCAATAACTCAAAATAGATCTACCGGAATGTGGTTGTTATACCAGGATATTTCCATGGTATAACATGATGAGTCAGAATGCATGATTTCCTAATGCCAATTTATAATGGACATTAAATCATAAGTGTTGCCTCTGAGTTAACATGTAACGATTCCACTAAGTACCTAGGTGAAAGAAGCCTTCAATGGCCACCAGCACTCTTCTTTCCCCAGTGGCTCACAACAAATCATCTTATACACCACAGCACAAGGCTAGAAGCTAAAAAAATGAATACACCAGTAATTTCTTTTTGACAATGATTTGACACCCGGCTGATGGAAGGAGCTAACCGTATGACCTCTAGACTGTAAGTTCTGCTAAAAGAGATTCACTTGAAACACCCATGGGGTTATGGATTCCTGCTAATAGCAGCAGTAGGATGGATGATAAAATTATGGCAGTGTAGAAATGCGCTCTCAATTAATTTCCCATCATGTTAAGGCCATTATCATTGGATGTCATCTAGTGAAATGGAAAAAAAATCTAAACCAAAAAAACCCTTCAATACCTTTGAAAGTTCCACTCACTTAGCACATCATATAATTGTAGATTATGGCAGACCAGCCTCTTAAAACAGTTTACCTTCAAATAAAACTTTAATGGTATCGATTTGAAAGCACTGACAACTGAATTTTGGTCGAAAAATATGCATGGGGGAGTAGAAACAAATTATGCACAATGGGTGAACAGGTGGATTTGCCTTTTCCAAAGAAATTGCAGCCTGGTCCAAAACTCATAGAAGTCATGGCAACCTTTCTAATGACTTCAGTTATCTTGGTTTGGCCCCTCTTGCTGCTGAGCTCATATTATTTTGACTGGTATTATACAATTGCTTCTCTAAAGATGCTGTTCCTAACCAGAGGTTTATAACTTCAGCAATTTGTTCTATGGTGGGAGATTTTAAAGATGTCTTTTATTTCCTTTTCTAAAAGTAGTATTATAGTCACCATGGAGATAACTGAGCCTATTATCCCTAAAGAAAGAGAAGATCCATGCCTGGGAGGTCCTTTCTATGTATGTAAATCTGGGGGTATGATACTGGCCCCAACTGCAAGTGAGACACAATTACAGTGTATGTGAAAAAAGAAGGGGTAAAAACAGCCAAAGAGAAGGTGGGGTGGGAGGGAGTGGGGGAAAGGAGGGGCTGTAAGAGAAAAGAATGTGGCCTCAAGAAACCAGAGATAATAGTACCAAAGGTTTCAAAAGTTTTTTCCAAAGATACTGAGTGATATTAGATCCTAAATGGGGATGATGATGACACTCTTTGGAGCCATATTTTCATTGGTGGGCTCTAGCTGTGTGTTCCTAAAATTGTGCATGGTGTTTTGTACATGCTGTCCCTGCATTAGGTGAGACAAATTGTCACTTACAGTAATTTTTGCACCTATCTTCCTGATTCATTCACTCCAAAAGCATCTGGTCCAATTCCCGTTCAAGTCAATGTCAAAACTTTAATTAGATCAAGTGAGAGCAGGAGTGGCCCCTGAACTCTGTGTACAAATGTAGAGTCTAGAAGAGGAGCAATGGGAAATCTAGCACAAAGTAAGTGAAATTAGTCATAGGAAGTACCTAGTTGAAAGGATCTTACTGAAGCAAGATTTTTTTTTGTTCTCATCCAATAGCCATAAAGAGGATTCAATAGTTTTAAACTGATGTTGTTGACTAAATACCACCCCCCTGTTAGGAACTCAATCCAGAACTGAGTTCTATCAAATGATGAGTAAAACTGTGGAGAGAAAATGGATTGTTTATATTTGAACTCAATTCACACTGTTGTTCTACCAAAGGTTACATGAAACAGCTTTAACAAAGGAAACAATGTTTCTCAGTTTGAAATGACTGCCTAATACCCCTCAAAATGGAAGAACTCCCCTCTCTTTTGAGAACATCTGTTTCTCAGCTGGACCAGGCAATAATAGATGCATTGAGAAAAGAACTAAAAATGCAGAAGAATGTGATTTTCTCCTTTATTTCCCCTCACACCCCCCAAAGTAAAACAATTGGTAAAAGGCCTGAATGACAGCTTGGGGAATTGGAGCCCTTTAAACAGAATCGTTGTAGCTCTAGCATGAGCACTGAAGTTTCCTCATACTACGCTACGAAGTTGCCTTAGGGACCATATTTAATAGTGAGACAGTAGTTCAATCTCCAGTCCTGTTTTGTTTTCAGCTTTTCTGTCAGCAGATACACAAACTGTAAGGGATGCTTGCACAACCGTACAAGGTAAATCTTTGCAAAATTTTTAATTACTAGTTTACATGATTAAAGCTCTGAAAGAGACATTATTGCCTGTGAAGCTAAACCCATGTAATTTTTTAAGACCACAAAAGTTTGAGCACTTTCTGAAGTGTTTACCATTTTTTGTGACAAAAATAAACTGAAAAAGAAATTTGGCAAAAAAAATCCTAAGAACACTTGCTTCTCAATTAGAATTACAAGAAATATACATATAGATATGTGCATATATATCACTGAAGTGAAGAGGAAAGTAAAAACATCTTTATCTATATGTATATATGTATATGTACGTATGTGTATATATCTATACACATACATATACATACACACACACACACACACCCCAGTAATATTACTAGTTAATAACCTGATAATATCTCTTTTATCACATTTTAATTACATGTGGAATTTTACACAGGCCTTTGTTTTTATCTTCTAGATAGTTTAGCTGTGTCTGGGGTTTTTTTTCAGACTTGATAGATTGTCCTTGGTACTTGAAAGCTTGTCTATATCCCTCCCAACTGTACTGTTGGTCCAATAAAAGGCATTACCACAGAAAACCTTGCCTCTGACATGGGTTTCCACTTATTTTTTACAGTGAAATTGCAAAGGGTTTGGGTTTTTTTGCTTCCAATCAGAACAAAAGTAGATTTTGAAATGTCAGAATCTCACATGAAATAGAAATTCAAATGGTGGGAAGAGACACACAGGGTTTGAAAAGCTATGTAAAGGCATATGAAGTAGGTTTGCAAAAGCAAGCACAATGACTTACATAGTGATAACATCTACCTAATGTTGAGAAATTACAGGAGGAAAAAAACCACCTGATCTTTTTAGTCAGTAAGAAAACAAGAAATCTAAACATAAAAGTTTGTCACAAAGTTTTGGTGAAACTTTTTTAGAATTCTCTAAAACCTTGCACATTAATGGAGAGTTTTAATCTGATGAATCTCCACTGGAAACCAGATAGCTTGTACCCATGATCTACCATAGCTTGGCTGGGGCCTACTAGACAGCTTGAATATCCAGGGTCTTTTGATCTGGACCAGGCTATTGTGGAGACTGCCCCAGAGCCAGCAAGCCCAGAAAACCAGCTGCCTTTGGAGTCAGAGAATGAAGGGAGCTCTGGCTCCAAAGCTCCTAGACTCACTGGCCCCTGGCAACTCACCAGGTGGGCTATGGCAACCCCGGTATTTCAGAAGCTTCCCGGTGCCCTTTAGCTGTCTATGTACGTGGTAGAGAACCAAAATTTCTGGGTTCCCCAGTTGCCTATTTTTTGTCCTGCGTTAGACCTGCTGACTGAAATTGACATTATTCTTGTCAGTTTCACTACTACCCACCACTTAATTTTGCAAATTTCTTTCCATATTAAACTTAATGTCAGTTTCATTATAGCAATCCAGATTTGGGGGTGGGGGAGCAGGGAAGTAATGAAACTGGTAAGAACTAAGTTCAGTTAATTTATTTTGGGAACATTACATTTTGGGATCTTTGTAATGAAATCTTTTGGATTTCAGTTCATGAGAACTTCAGGTTTTGGCAATGGTTCTGATATTAAATGGAAATTTTTATGGAACTGAAATGTGATGTCCCAGCCAACAGCATTTAAAATTAGCCTTTATTTATTTGTTAAGAACAAAAAACGTACACTAAGAGTTTAAAATTCATTATAGCTTAGTCTCTAAGTCCATCCCACTAAACAGTACAACTGGCAGGTGTGTTACAAATCAGTAGCTTGATGAGATAGAGTACATACTATACTATACTATACAAATTCTTTATAGGGTTTGATAAGTCCATTACACCTTTGATATTTTTAACCTTGCAGAAGTTTATTGTACTGAACATTTGCAAAGTAAATATTTAGAAATAATTACCTGGTTAAACACAGGCCCCTGCACAGTTTTGTTCAGATGACATACAGCTACAGCCTTCTGTTAGCTTTCAGATAACAATACCTTTCTCCAACTTAACCCTGACTATGAATAAGGGACCATGGTTGAATTAATTGAAAAGAAAAGTTAATTTCTACTAAAATTAAACAGAATACCTTTACACTCATTTGAAAAGGCTAATTTACCAGTGTATTTTCCCCCATTTTATTTTTCATTTTTGCACATTGCTGTGATCTGTGGTTTTGATACTTTCTGGAAATTAAAATAGTCAAATATGATAGAATGACTCTTTCATAACTTTAAACTGAGACAGAAAGCTCCAGAAATATGGAGTGAGAATCTTGTGAGACTTCCATCCCAGCTTTGGAGACTCAAGAGATTTGGACAGTTCCCATCAGGGCTTAGGAAACATCAGCATTCTGTAAACCTTCTCACTCACCAACTCTGACTTAACTGAAGAATGAATTATTCTCTTTACAGAGATGCACTGAAGAACTGAGGTAATGATCAGTATGTAGCCATTTTTGCTTTTGTTTCATATGAGGACTGCATAATAACTAGAAGTTCTTTGTGTGGAGCAGCTGCAATCCGTGAATGTATAGTGCCTAGCACAATGTGCTCCCAATCTTGATTGGGTTACTGGTACTATTGTAATAAATATGATTAACAAAAACAACAGACCTTGAGTTTGGAAAAAAATTAATATTTTGCTGAGCAACATGAAAACTATTCTTATAGTTTTTAAGATGAAGGGGTTGTTGAGGCATGCTATATAAAATTGTTTGTAGATAAATCATTATTATAAAGTGTGCCATCTACTGGCATATAAGAATAAGTAGCATTGTTAATGAATTAGTAGGTTCAATAACATTGTCATACATTGCAAATGGCTTCCTGAATCCTGTAAAGTAGCCTCTACTGAAAGCTAAGTGCATTTTAAATTGCATAATTATATATATGTGAAGAGAGAGAGGAGTATTGGCTTTTTGTATGCTTGGGATTTAGGCTTGTCATGATAATGCTGGCTTCATAAACACAGATCAACATATCTTATTATTTTCAAAACATCCAGACCATGCCTCTGGCAGGAAGAGCAACTGATCTTTCATTGACAATTTCATCTTACTTCCTAGTGGTACCATCTTGTGAGGAAAGTGAATTTACCAGCCTTTAATCACAACTGATGTACCTAGTGGATGACATTGCAACCTCCAAGTTGGTATCTTTTGTACATCTGTGATATCACAGAATCCTCATTCCTCCAAAGGCCTATGATGAACTAAATGGCTCCTATTAATCTTAGTAAGGAGGAGGATCATCTTGAAATACTGTATGATATCAATCATGGCTGATATCCAAGAACTCACCTTGAAATTTAAATAAGCACTGTAAATGCATTGTCATTTTAACTGAAAAAGAGAAACCCCAATGTACGTGAAAGTTTCACCAAAGCAAAATGGTTTGGCTAGAGTATATTATTTGAAGAAATGCATTACATGCAAAAGGGCAGATCTTGAGTATTTCTAACCTCTAGCATTTGTTACAGCACTGCTTAACCCTTTTGTGCAAGAGCAAGATTCAAATCATTGGGACTTAGAGGACTAAGCTACTTTGACTCTCTCGAAAATACCAGTTGGTGCCTCCTCTGATCCTAAGTACCCCATCTGGTCCAAGTCAAAGGAAAAACTGAGAGCAGCAGAAGTTCATTTGACTGCCTTTAAATGCTGATCCATGCTCCTTAATTTCCCCCTGCTCTCTCTAAACACCCTTCATATTTAATTCTTAAAATGTTGCCCAAATCCCACAGGCTGCAATTTAAGCCTTAGTTTTTGTCCTGTTTCCTGAAGACACAGAAAACTATGTATTGTACTTAGGAAATTCTGAATCTACCCAGAATGGCATCACCCCTTAGACCACGGGGGCAAGGGGATGAGATGTGGCTGGAGCTCCTGGGTCAGCAGGAGATACTAAGGAGCTGGGCAAGGAGCAGGTACACAAGTGGAGAGGGGAAATAACACTTTTGTGCAAGGTCCTTGGGCCTGCGCTGTTCAATTTCTTCATCAGCGATTTGGACGACGGGGTGAAATGCAACCTGTTTAAATTCGCTGATGATACCAAAATTTGGGGTGAGGTGAGCACGCTAGTAGGGAGTGAAAGATTGCAGCAAGATCTGGATAGGTTACAGGAGTGGGCTGACATAAACTGGATGTGTTTCAACACTGACAAGTGCAGGGTGCTGCACTTAGGCAGTAGAAACCAGCAGCACACTTATAGAATGGGAAACTCCCTTCTAGAGAGCACTGAGGCAGAAAGGGATCTTGGAGTCATTACTGATTCCAAGATGAACATAGGCTGACAATGCGAGGTCACGGTTGGCAGGGCGAACTGGATCTTGTCGTGCATCCACAGATGCATCTCAAGCAGGGCCAGGGAGGTGATCCTCGCCCTCTATGCAACACTGGTCAGGCCACAGCTGGAGTACTGCATTCAGTTCTGTGCGCCCCATTTCAGGAGGGATGTGGACAACATTGAAAGGGTCCAGAGGAGGGCCACCCGCATGATCCGGGGACTACAGGGCAGATCCTACATTGAAAGACTGCGGGACCCAAACCTGTTCAGCCTTCACAAGAGAAGGCTGAGGGGGGACCTGGTGACTGTCCATTAACTCACTAGGGGGGACCAGAAGGGTTTGGGGGAGACACTGTTTCCCCTAGTGCCCCCTGGCATGACAAGGAACAATGGACACAAATTATTGGAGAATAGGTTTAGATTAGACATCCGCAAGAACTACTTCACAGTTAGGGCAGCTAGGAGCTGGAACCAACTTCCTAGGGAAGTGGTGCTGCCTCCTACCCTGGGGATCTTTAAGAAGAGGCTTGATGACTACTTGGCTGGACTCGTTTGAGTCCAGTTTTTTCTCCCACCCAGGCGGGGGGTCGGACTTGAAGATCTACAAGGTCCCTTCCGACTCTACTTCTATAATTCTTTGATTCTATGAACCACTGCTCCCACCGACACCACTACCACTGTACCTGGCTGACTTGGGGGACTGGGCAAGAGGTCAGGTTTGCCTCTGCCCTGCTCCAGCCAGGGGCTATGGGGACTAGCTATGCAGGGAGCTGGGCATGGCTAGGGACAACAATGGCAGCACTCAGTTTCCTCCTGATTTGGAAACATTTAGCATATCTTACCTATTTCTACTCTGTTCTCTCTCTGTTCTACTTTGAGTACCTATCCCTATCTTTGGAGTTAACTTTGCTCATCATCTGAGTGTTGCACTAAATCATTCTGCACCTTTTTCTGTAAAAAGAGGTATTATATCATTCAGCCTCCTGCTCATCATCTACTATAGCTCCTCATTTAGTAAGGGACCTGCACTTCCCATTGTCTTCCTCTTACTTTTAAACTATTTATAAAATGATTTTCCGTTACCTTTTATGTCCCTTGCTAAATGTTTGTCTTGGCCTTCCTGATTTTGTTGTTATATTCTTGTACTAGGATCTTACATTTATCCTTAATAATATTTACTTTTTGTCAGTTTCTACTTTTTTAAACTTTCAAGTAATTGAAGAGCTTATTGTATAGCTAACTATGTTTATTGTTATGCTTTTTATCTTTAATTTTAAGAGATAAACTTAAAAATATCAGTAGCAAAAACTTTTGCCCATACCTACTGTTTCTAACTATATATTTAGAAACAAAATATTACCTTTAGGGTTATTGAATATGGAATGTATACTTAAATTTACCTTATAGTTTATCACTGTTCTGTTCAACATACTGTAAAGCCAGAGCCAAAGGCAAACTTGTGAAACTGCACCTAAAAGACTAATATCTATAAAAATTTATATAATTCAATAGTGAAGAAGTGATTAGGAAAAAGGTGAAGGAAAACAATAAAATATGAAACAAACATTTGTATTCTAACTTCAATGGCTTCAAAAAACAATGTCTCCCCCAAACTTCTAAGAACACTACATGCCAACGGCCTTTTTGAATTTTGACTGGAATCCAATTGCATACCTCCAAAGAGAAAAGCTAAGTGGCATTAACCTTTTATCCTGTGTCTTTTTGTGTCTCATAATTCAAAATTAATTTTATTAAGAAAAATGTATCACCTATGATCCCATATACACAGAAATTTTAATCCTGAATCTGAAGGAACCATTCACAGTGGACATAATTAAGGAACTATAGATTACTTACAATTCTGTACTGAAGTCTGGGCAGGAAATGTCAAATTTATTTTTACAGTTAGAAAAAAATATACTTTTAGGTATATAAAAAGTGTATAATCTCTATTCTATAGAGCAAGATTAAGGGCTTAATTCAACTGAGCCCTCCTTTCATTCAGTTCAATGGGAATTTTATCACTGACATGAATAGGAGCAAGCACTTGGTCAGTTGTTTAACCAAAAAACACTGTATTTTCAAATGGCACTATAAAAAAATAGGATGAACCAATCCTGGCATTAGTTCTCCATGAGAAAACCCCTGAACAGAGGGGAAGAAATGGCTTATTTTCTGAAGTTCTGATGAGATCAGAGCTAATCACAAATTCAGGTTGGAATGAGCATTTTGATAAAAAATAATTCCAAAGCCAAAATTATTTTGTTTTGACATTTTCAGAACTAAACATTTTGATTCTTCATTTTGAAATGATGCTTTAATTCCAAAACTTGCTAGAATTGAATAAACAGGAAGATAAAATTGAATGTTTTGTTTGACCTAAGCTTAGCTAGAGTAGTTAGCTGGGTAAAAATACCACTAGTGTTCAAATAAGTTATCTTATCATACTCCCTCAAACTTTTAAAGACATGAGTCATTGACAAAGGAAATGCTATAATGGTTCAAATAATTTTGGTCTGGTGTAGTTCAGGTGGCTACTGCCTAGTTTGAACTACTTGGCAGCCTAGCCCCATGGAAGGTGAAATCTAGGAAAATAAGATGGCTACCTTGCTTTAATTAAAATTCACACACTGAGCACTGATGACCCCAAACTCCTTTTCCTGAACACGTTCACAACAAAGATATTTTCTATCTGTTCCTGGCAACAAGAATTTGACCTTTATTTTCTGCTATGGACCTCACTACTACCATTCATGCCTTTGTAACTTAAAGAACGTACTCTTGCTCTGATTTCTGCATGGGGGTTGAATGCTACGTACATGTATAACTGGACAGCCAGTCATTTCATGAGTTGTGTATCCTAGAGGGAACACATGGAACAGATATTGTATCAGCCATATTGACTCCTGATCAATTTCCATGTATTGGTTTTAATTTAGTCCACCCTAAACATTTGTTAAATTTTGAAAAATGCTCAGAGGATGTCACTGAAAAAGATAAATAAGTAATAAGAAAAATGTGAGCTTCCCTTAATCATCTCAATGCAGTACTAATATAGAAGCTGCCTGCGATAACTCTGTGTCCCTGTTGATCACTGTACCATCTGGTAACTGAGCTTCTCCAGTGTGCCTCAACGGGCCCCATACAACTTGATACTGCATTTATTTGTAAGGATTAAGACAAGAAGTAAGGCTGCTGATTTAAATATTGAGTATGATTATTCCAAAAAACAGACTTGCAAGTATTCCTACCTGAATGTGACTTGGTAGGAAGAAGAGGCAATATTTCTGAATGGCCCTTTTTTAGTATAAAATTTTGTTTTAGCCGTAAACAAGTAGAATACCACAGCAGATTACAACTACCATGTCCCAGAGGCGGGAAATGATTGTCAGCCTTGTGAAGGCATGCATGAACATCAAAATATTTAATACAATTTACACAAATATTGCCATTCTGCCTCTGACAGTCCCATATGTCAACAAGATCATTGTTCTTAAAACAGGCAGTTCTATCATGAACATGTCAGCCTGGTGGACACAACTTTACAGATATCAGAGAGAAAGTAGAAGAGGAAACATACAGATTTTTGCTTTGGAACAGATTCCAGGTTTAACAGCAACATTCTCTACTAGAGCACACAGCAATTTGGATCCTGAATTACAGCAAATCACTCCAGCATTTCTGAGATTTTTTTTCAAGAGCAGATTTCCTCCCTTCTGGCCTACCATGGTGCATTTAGAGTCTTCCTTCGTGCACACAGGTGAATAGTGCTACATATGAGATTAGCCCTGCTGAAATCAATGGCACTTCTGAGATGCATACTTACAGGCATACATTTCTGCAGGATTAAACCATTTTACCGTGCATAAATCATACTACAGCTAGATTCTCTGGTCTGTTAGATTTCCTTTATGCAATAATAAAGCAGCTGGAGAAAACTGCTACATAGCTCCCCCTCTTGCAGAAGAAATCTCCAGCCAAGGGAAAGCTGGTAGAGGTGGCTATGCTACCTCTTTCACCAACTCTGCCATCCACTATTTGCAATGCTGCACAGTCTGATGAGAAAGACAGTCCAATTTCAGAGTGAGACAAGTTATGCGCTACATCAGGGACTGGGGAATGACAGTAAGGGCAAGACCACTACAAAATGTTCTCCTGAGCTATGACATGCAATACAGGTTTCTCAGTCTGATGATAAAGAACTTCTTCTACAGTATAACATTGCCTACCTACAGCATAATCTATTGCAATGCTCATTGTAAGAGGAAGGAGAAAGAGAACTGAAAGAGTATGAAGGGACTTACAGCAGAGGGATTATCTACAGTATCTGTAGAGAATCACTTTTTGCCACTGATGGCAAAAAGTTGTGTAAATCACTCCTTGCAGTTTTAAAATGAGCCCATGAGGCGCAACAGTGTCACAATTTAGGTCACTGACAGTTCCCCTCCCTCCACTGCCACTTGACCACTGCGGAAAACGGATGTTCTTTATACAAGATGATTTGGAATCACGGGAATAAGCACAAATTGTCTCCACTTTTCATAACTCCAAAAAAGTTCTATAAAGACTTCAGGGGTATTGGTTGTAGTTGTATTGGTGTAAGGACATAGGCAGACAAGGTTGTTTGGGTAAATCTGATATCTTTTATTAGACCAACTCAAATAGTTGGAAAAATTTTTCTTTGCAAGCTTTTGGGTACAAACACCCTTATTCAGGCTGAGGAGGTGTCTGAAGTTGTTTTGTGCTCTTCCTGGATGGTTTTTTCACTGGCATTCTTGCATACTTGTCTTGGGCTTCTGTTCCATTCTATCCCATCCAGAAAAGGCACAAAACAACTGCAGATGCTTCCTCAACCTGAGGAAGGGTGTTTGTATTTGAAAGCCTAAAAGGAAGACCTTTTCCAACTATTTAGTTGGTCTAATAAAGGATATCAGATTTACCCAAACAACCTTGTCTGCCCATGAAGACTTCAGTCTTGATCACTGAAGGCTAGGTTAGATGCTTGTTTTTATTCTTTGGGAATTAATATATTGTACCTAGAAGTAGGCTGATCATATCTTTGTAACTTTGTGTGTGTGCTTGTAAGGAGATGGGGGTCCGTAGATCAACTTAACTCGTGGAGCTTAATGATAGCTCATAATACTTTTTCAGATTAGAGCTTAGAACTTCAGGTTAGAGCTTCCAGAAAGGTCCCTCACAACAGAAGAAAAATGCTTGAAGAAAAGGATTAACTAAAATATGGACCAAAACTAGGGTCTGCAATCTAATACAGGGCAGGAATATCTTCTAACAATATCACTAGGACAGGAATATTCAGATTCACCTCAATCACTCCTACAAAACAACTGCATCCCTTCATAGAACCTCATTATCTTTTAACACTAAAATGCTTTGGTCACTGTATAGCTTGGTGGTTTGGGGAAGTATGACAAAATGTTTTTTGTTGGAAAAATGCTGAGTGGTTGAAACCATACTTCACAGGAAAATCTGTTCTAATATTGACTAGAATAGAAATTGCAGAATTGAAAGAACCAGACAGACCTGCTCAAGAAGGGTAAACAACTAGGTTATTTAGGATGCAGCTGAAATCCTTTCTTGACCTTCATACCAGGGACATTGGCACAACCCCAAAAAGTATCCTAACAGGATGTTGGATATTCTGGGCTGAGTCTCTCTCTCCTCCTCTGAAGGGTTGTAGCTTTGTTCTCAGTAATGTAAAAGTGGTAAACAACTGGGCCAGTGTTTGTTCTGATGGTGAACAAGAACATTTTTGAAATCTCAAAACATTTCACGTGATTGAAAAACTGTTTCTTACCCAGCTTTCCTTTTCCTCTGGGTCTTCTAATAGCAGGGTTTTCTTCACTTGTCTCCATTGAAAATGTGGCTTAAACTGAAGACTGTATGCAGATGGGATGATACAAATGAAAGGGCAAATGCTGAGTATTGCTATTTTTATTTAAGGAAGGAAGTATGTAGCACATTATACATGCAGGGTGGTTACCCTCCTAAGAACAGCTTCTGATTCTACTTTTGATGAGACTACATAAAAAGGTATTTTAGGAATAATTCTTGGAATTAACAGATAGATGTTCTTTTATTTCTCATCTATAGCATGCACCCTACATTGCTACCTACCTACCCACAGTAGTCCTTTCTAGATAGAAAAAAATAATTTACATTCTCTCAGTATACAAAGATCTATATTCTTGTGGAGATTTAAAAAAAATCTATGCATAGCTTCAGGGTGGCTGTGATCTCTTAACTCACATTAGTCAATTGATTCTGAGTTAGGAAGTCTGCAGTTATTATAAAATCAAGTTCAAGGTAAAATTATCATGATGTGTTGGAAAGTGTGTCTCTCTTTCAACAAATAGTTATCCCATGTCATACTTGATTTCTAGTACTACAGCAGTCAGCCCTTGCATCACATTTCTATTATAAACAGCTTGCTTGGCACTGTGGTACCATAAATGTACTATTAATATTAAACAGAGCAATCACTACTTATAGAGACTCCTCAAAGACCATCCACCTCTTGGGCATTATACTAAGGGCATAGTACATATCGCTAGAAAACATTTCAATGATATCTAGAACCTCCCAATAACCCATCTGATTACCAAATGCACCAAGGCCCAGGATTCTGCATGCAGAGTTCTCCTATCCAAACCGAGCCGTTGTCCAAATTTCTATTCTGCGCCATCTGGGGAGAAGCAGAAGTGTAAGTGATTCCTAAAATCACAGAATCATAGACTCAAAAGAGGTGGAAGGGGCTTCAGCCTACAACCCCTGGCCCAGGAACATCAGTTGTTATTTCTAAATCATCCCAGATAGATGCCTATCTAGCTTCCTCTTGAAAACCTCTAATGAAGAAGAGTCCAACAACTTGTCAGCAGCAAGTGTGATTAACACTTACAGTGGTTTGTGCACTTGCTTTGAAGGTAGGGTCCCAGGTACACTGAGAATGGCATTAGAAGAGAAGGAAGCAGCCATAACGTATCTAAAAGGCCTTTTTCTCATTCCCAAACTAGAAGAACCAGCCTGACTTCAACTCTCCTCTTGTTCTCCCACCTTCTACTTTTATAATGGCAGCCTGTCCAATAGGCCTACTAGTCTTAGTTAGGAAGCTTTTCTTGACATTTGATCTAAATCTGCTTTGCTACAGTTCAAAGCCACTTCCATGTATCCTGCCATCTGTTGCAGGAGAGAATAATTCCTTTCCCCCTTTTTATGGCATCCCTTCAAATATTTGCAGACTGCTATTGTGTCTCCTCGTGGTGCCTTTTCCTATAGAATAAAATGTGTAAAGGGAAGAGATCTCTATACTTAGCATAGTAGGCATCAGATTAGTTTGAAGCTCATACTATTCTACCTGCCAAAAGGGACCAGAACTTTTGCCCCATATGCCCCACTGAAAACTTGATTATTCCTGCATGTGTGTCTGGTCTCCTTCACCCTTTCTTATGTTCTGGCTGCTGAAAATAGGGGGGGAAGGAAAGATTCTCTAGTTTTCCCTTGCCAAGCATCGATTTTTGGGTCATCTCTTCCCAGGACAAGTTCCATTTTCTGTCTTTGCTGACAACAGCTTAGCCAGGCTGCATCAGCTTGAAACTGGAACAGATTCTGACAGTGTCACTGGTGACCACAGGGCTCCAGTGCACCAGTGCATCTGACCAAAATCTTGTTAATTGCACTCTGTAGTTGCTTAAAATGGATAGCAGGGGCACAAAAAACTGTCTGTTTACAGAATTAGTAAAACAGAATGACATCAAATTACAGTCTTCTGTTTAAGTTAGTCACAAGGACTACATAGTTTAAAAGATTTTAACTCTAGTAGAATTTCATAGTATAAGCCCCCAGTCCCCTCCACAGGTAATTTCCTAACTCCCATTCACCTACCTCCCATGGTCATTCTACTGTCCTAGCAGACATTCTGATAAGTTTCATAGAGGGTTCCTTTGAATCCAAAACCTAAATTGTACCAAAGGAGTCTGATGATTTTATTTCCAGGAAATCTTAATTATAAGCTTCTCTAAAAAGTCCTATCATTTCATTTGTTTAGAGCACTTACTCTGAAGAGTGAAATCCTGACTCCTGTCCTTTGATTAAGTAGCTTGTATATAGAGTAGCTATTAGAGCAGCCCAAATACCTTGAAATATTTTCCCACTTAAATTCAGCTAATGCTATCCTTTCCTTTTCATCCCTTCAGAATACCAATGGAGGAAGGGAGAAGAGGAGGGAGTGTGTGGATCTACAAAGGGAATATACCCGTGAAGCTCAAGTTATAAGTTAGCAACTTTCCACTCTCAGAATGCATCTTCAGGTCCCTCCTCTCAGAAATGAAATCCCCCAGAGAAGAATCACAAGGTGTTTAATTAAATTCAGCTTAAAAACTACACGCCTGGGGCTCTTGTACACATGACAAAAAATAGCCATTTTTGCAGCTTAATCACACCACACTGTACACTAGCAGAGTTTTTAATGATATAAATGAGTTTGTTACATTGAAAACTAAACCACATCTGCATGTAGTTTAGTTTGCAGTGTGGCTATTTGTAACATTGCAGCTTCGTGCCCAAGAGGTAGATGATCTTTTTTTTTTTTCCCCATGGAGCCTGCCCTCATCTTCTGGAGCTGGGGGGCAAGCAGCTGGTGGGCCGAGCAGCCCCTGAGCTGCAGGGGGCCCTGATCCTTCCCTTCACAGTGGTGGCACCCCCTGGGCAGGCTGCTAGCAGGTGGGTGCTAGCTGCCTGCCTGGGTGGTCCCAGGGGTGCTGCCACCATGGAAGGAAGATTTGGAGGACCCTGCAACTCAGGGCCTGCCAGTAGCTTACCCATCAGCCACAGAAGAGGGGGTCCAGCTGTGCAGGGGGAAAAAAGAAGGATCAGACCCCTCGCTGCTTTTTTTTTTTCTTCCTCAATGAAGCCTGCCCACATAAGCTGTCACTGGGCTGTACAGACCCTGAGCTGCAGGGGGGACCCAGTCCTTCCCTTCATGGTGGCAGCGTCTCCTGGGGGCACCTGGGCAGGGTGCTAGATGCATGGGGTCCTTCCCTCTGTGGTGGTGAGGGGCCTGATTCTTTTTTTTCCTATGGAGTCTGCCCACCTCTCCCATGGAAGCCCCTAAATTGAAATGGTAAGTTTTAATCATCGCAATTAAAAACCCATCATTTCAACTTAGGGGACAAGCCCCGATCACGTGTACAGTGGTCCTGGAATAGGAAATGTAGTTACAGGAAAGATCAAGCAAAATCTACACTCATTTGGATCTGGTTTAAATCAAAGCTGAAGAAATATAAATTATAAGTTTCAATTTCTAACATCTCATGGGTTTGGTGTCTAGTACAATGCTGAGTGTACAAAAGGGAAAGTTACCAAAAATGCCTCCACCCTGCACCCACCTCCAATAAATGGATGATGTAAAATAAAGTGATGGGAAAGAAGCCACAACCAAAGTTGAGTTTCTAAGTTTTTAAAAAGACTGAGTTGGAACAGAACAGAATTGAAAAAAGGAATTTTCTGTATTGAGGATTGATATAAAGCATTAAATATCTGTTCATCAAGCAGAACTGCAACGAAGCAAAGGGCTGAACAAACCAGAGTTTCAGCAAGACCTCTATATACAACATCCTTACTACTTGTTGCAGTGGCTGTTAGATCAAGCTTCAGACAATGAATTCCTAGCACTGTTATGAGAAATTAGATCAAATTTCATCCAGACTACTTAGTCAATGTTTTTGATCCAAAGCACTCACAACTGTTCAAATCCTTTGGGGAATCAGATGTGGGAAGAGAGAGAGAGAGAACCCCCCCCTACAGAACAGCGATTTTTAAGGCTGGTATAGGCACCCTTCCATCTGCCTTCCCTGCCCCCCCATCCCCCAATATCTATTCTCTACTAATGGACACTAGTGTGACATTTTAGAATGGATAATATTGCATAGATTAGAGGGGGTGCCATAGCAGTACACTGGATTATTGCTAGAATTCATTATTTCTATGAATGGATTTATAACTTGCAATAAAAATACATCTATACCTTCTTTGGGTAGCTGAGCGTAAATGTTAAAATAATAACAACAAGAACAATAGCAACAATAATCATCATCCTGGATACCAAAGCCATGCAGAAATCTTCTGACATATGCACGTTCTGAGAAACCTTAGTGCTGCACACAGCAGGTGCTACAAAATTACCCTCACATCTCTGCTGTAAATCAGCACATTTCCACTAAAAGTAGCATTAAGGGAACCACTATGATTTACATGCGAGCTGGACCATAGCATTCAAAGCTGTGTGTAGGCAAAATGAGGGGCATGTGTGCACAATACTTTAAAGTGGGCTAAATGCTTTTGCACTGTTTCAATGGTGTCAGCATTTGCACGTGTCGGCAGTGTATTGTGCATCAATTACAACCGCTGTAGCAAATTTGGTGGTATAATGCGCCTTAAATGACTTGGAGTGCAGCAAACTAAAACTCCGAGTAGGAGTTTAGTTTGCTGCCCCTGCAGCCACAGAGTGAAGCACTGGTTTCTGTGCAGCTCAGGGGCTCTGCAGGAAGCCCGTGCAGGCAGCCTGGCAGCAGCCTGGGAAGGCAGGCTCTGCCCAAGAAAAGTGGCTAGCTTGATCTTTTTTATGTTTTTCCCCCTGAAGCCTGCCTGCCTGACTTGCGCGGGGGCCTGGTGTTTCCTTACACTGCTGTGGTATCCCCCAGGACTGCCCAAGCCAGGTGCCTGCAGGCAGGTGCTGCCTGGGGGGAGGAGGGCCTGCCACTGCCGCAGAGGGAAACATCAGCCCATCCCCTCAGCCTAGGGACTGCTCCACCCGCTGGCAGCTCGCCCTCCCCTCCCGCCACCAGAGAGGTAGTTAAGTGTGTGTGGTAAGTGTGTGTGCACAATATGGGGGTTTAAAGGGCCCTAAATTGAAGTGGTATTTTTAAAAACCCACCGCTTCAGTTTAGGGCCCCGGTTTCATCTACACACACCCCAAGTTAGTGTAGAGTTCTTTGAAAACTTTTGAATGAATTGCTGTCTGTTTTAGGGTATGTCTATCCCACCTTCATGGTCATTTTGAGATTGGTGCTGAGAAATAAGCCCTGCCCTCTTTCTCCGGTCCCACATATGCTGCTTACTGAGAATATGGTATGATCACCATTAGAGCAATGCCAGATGCTTCTGGCACAACCTTCAAAAGCAAAACTGAGACTGAGATCCTGAAAGCGCATTCCTGGACATAGGCCAAAAAGTGATGACCCAACATAATTTAGCAAGCAGTCTATGTAGAATGGGATTGAGCTGGTAAGGCTAGTTTCTTAGCAGTGGTTTTCAGACCACAGCAGAGGCAGTATAAAGATCACCATAGTTTCACAAATAATATAATTAATTTCAGTGAAATTAGTTCCATTTGTCCTACCGTCGTCTAATTTACATGCAAACAAGTTTTACTGAAAATTTTATGAATAAAATAAAAAAAACCTAACTATTTTTAGAGATAGGATTTGGGTATATGTGTTTATATTATGATTTGTGTGTGTAAAATTTATATTAATGTGCAAGATAAAAGTTATTGTACTCCAGAAAGATAAGGATTTTAAAAATACAGACATTCACACTTAATTTTTCTTTTGGTGACAAAAAATTCTCATCTTTCATTATTTGTAATTTTTTTTCTAAATACATTTGACAAGTCCTGACTTTCTTCAATACAGATCAATTTTTCCTGCCACAGCTTTATGTTTCTTACATGAGGTAGGGATTTTGGTTTATTTTTCAGTATTTATGCCCGTATTGAAATACTGGCATAACAACTTGCTCCTCTCACAGTGATTTTCAGTCAGCTTTCCCAAGGAATAGTGTTACTTATAGGATTCTGGCTTAAGTTTTCTTTAAAACTGTTGCCATTTATCCCATTTTGCTCATCCCAAATTTCTACATCTTGTACAGTACTAGGGCTGTTACTAATGAAAACTGACACAAGACTGACACATACTTAAATGAAGCATTTCAATATTCTGGGAAGGTCCCAATATTAAAAAGCCAAATAAAGAATATAGATTTTGAACATAGCTCGCTTAATCAAATTATGAAGGTGAGGACATATACTCCATAAAACTAACAAAAGTAGTTTTAATTTTAGTTATTGAATCGGCTCTTGATATCAATAACTTGATATCAAGAGCCGATTCAATAACTAAAATCAGAACTACTTTTGTTAAAGGGAAAAATAGGATTCCTTTTGTGGATGGTAAGAAAAAAGAGGCCCCCAGTTCACATTGGGAACAACATGCTTGAAAAATTGACTTCAGCGCGACTGCTGTTCTGAGGGGACACTACTTCAGATCACCACTTTAGAGCACATGCACATGTTAGCAGGACTCAGTGTATGATCACAAGACTTACTTTGAGCCCATGATCACAGATCAGGACCCTGCTTGTGCACACATTTGCTAGTGATGGCAGCTGCACCAGGAACATGATCTAAGTAAGCTGGGGTAGGGGGAAAGGGGCAGGAAGGATTGAGGGTGTTGTTGGGTGTGTGTGTGTGTGTGGGGGGGGGGGAGTTGTCCATCTGGGTCTGGAGGAATTGGGGGGCTACAAATAGCTTAGTCAAGGTGGGGAGGAAAGGGTAGAAGTGCAGCCCCAGGGCTGGGGCAATGGACTGAGCTTTCCTAGCCCAGGTGCTGTGCTCTGAACGTGTACACAGGTTAGCTTGATCTATGTAGTGCATCACCTTAGATAAACAAAGTTAGATCAGGACAGCCATTTTTTGCCTGATATAAACTTCCTAAATAAATGCACAGTTCAGCACTTAGATCAACCTAACCCTAGTTAGATTGATCTAAATGTAATGTTTGCATGTACCCTTATTCATTCCTTTATATTTGATATGGTAGATAAAATTTCAAGTGAACATTCACAGTATAAAAGTAGTAACGCCAATGGTTGTGTCATGCCATATTTATTCTATCTTTCTACCCAGTAGATTAATATAAAGATATCATTTAAAAACTCTTTTCTTTTTATTTTTTTTCTTTAAGTTTTTTACATGGCTTCCTCTCTATGTATCTGCCACACAGATCGACAAAATAAAAGATAATATTTCAGCAGATTCCTAGAATATCAGATAAAATAGGCCAAAAAGGGTTATTGATGTATATCATGCAATCCACCTTCAGCTCAAATGGTCAATAAGGGCTCACTTGAGATCAAAAATGCTTTACTGAATATAGAGGTCTGTCATTAAGAGGAAGTGGACATTTTGTAGAGATTTAGAGTCAGTATACGTATATTCATACTAGCAACAACTACTCTTCGAGGGCGCAGTGCAACACTAAAGCCAGTGAAAAAATTAGGCCTCTAGTTGGAAGGAAACTTGAATAGATTCAAAGGTATTTTCTGTAAGTAATTATTATGAAGGCATATAAAGTTAATTTTATATTCATGCATTCACACGCACACACATAAACACATTTAAAAAAACCCAACAGGTTGGCAGTACATAACTCAAGAAATAACTCCAGGTGGAGTACTGGACAATCTTGTTCTACTTTCTTTAATTGTACTCTCAATGTACTGTTTCCCACATTTATTCAATGTACAAAGCCTGACTCTTACCTCATACAAGAGACAGGATGGAAAACGATTACTCTATTATGAAATGGGAGGATCTGAATTCTCTGCTGAAACTGATGGAAAGTGTTTTAACTGCACAACCTTTCATCATGTTAATGTCTTGATTACCTTCTGGAATTCAAACGAGTACATTAGGGGTAGGTGGAGATTCCTAATAAGAAAACAAGTTTACAGCTAGAGTTGTAATGGATAGCAGGCCATTGCTCAGGAATTAATTTTTTCTCAAAAGATACAGTAATTTCAAAAATCTGTATTTACACCGATGGTACTACTTTTTTTGCAAAGAGTAATATAAATTTCACACATGTTGTTTTAGGGGTAAAACTCTATATAAAAAAAGACAACCCTGATGTGGACTAGTAAACATCTGAGGATTTACTTCCAAACCAATTTTAAAAGGCTCGGAAAGAAATTTTCTTATTGTACTACTTTATCCTCAATTTCTTTACTTACCTATTAGATCTGGAATGGAGACCAATGAAAGCACCACATTCAATCACATTTATCTCTTTTTGGTAGCATTCAGGTACACACATTCTAGTAGATGGAACAATGGCTCTAGACAGCAATATATTTTGTTTGTTAAGTTCTTATTTCTGGCTTTCATTGGCAGTTCTTTGTAGAATGAGTTTCTCAACAAGTTGATATTTTTAGCACAGGGGGTGGAGTGATACTGCACCATGAATGTCTTTTTAGAGGGAAAATGTCTTTTACAAAAGATCCTGTGACATACCTTGGGACTGCTGTGTACAATATGTCTTGATCCTCCCCTCACTACTTCATTGTTATATCAAAGTAACTTCGCTGATTGCTGTGGACCCAGTGCTGTTTCCAGCAGTGTGTATAGGACATTTTTATTATGGGACAATTAAACTGCAAGGCAGCATGATCTACTGGACTGGGAATTGATTCTATTCCCAACTCTGCCACTGAACTTCTGTGTAACCTTGAGCAAGGTCACTTCATTTTCCTGTACTACTTCCCCACTCACATTTTGTCTGCCTGCTTATACTGCAAGCTGTTTATAGTAGAGGTTGTTCTCCAACTGTGTGTTTATACAGTGCCCCGCACAACTGATGCTTCTTAAATTTGACTGAGTCACAGAAACTAGCAATATCTTTTAAAAAAATGGTGCAAGCCCAATTATTGTTTTGCTTCACCTGTTTTGTGTATAGTATTTCAGACCTGCAGTTTTATAACTCAGTCATATGTGTTGGTCCTACAATAAAATATCTTAACTTTATAACTGTAGGAAATACTGGTTCAGAAATAGCCTATTGATCATGCCATATTGTATATATAATATGATGCAGAGTTTAGATCAATATGATGCCATGTGCGCTACTACAGTATGGAATGCAACTGAATCATTATTTTTAGATATTAATAACTACAGAGGTATGATTTCATTGCATTAAGGTGAACAAAAGTGTTTGGAAAATGATCTTATTAGGAAATGCTCAAGCCAAGAGTAATATGCAGCATTTTACACACACACAGTTCCTTTTCATGTATTTAAAATATAGACAACCTACCTGTTCTTCAGCAATCCTTTTAGATCAGGTCATCTAGATAGAGTGTGTCTCTGATAGGTGTTTGGAGTCAAAAATGTTCCTGCTAGATTTTTTGAGAAACATTGAATAACTGAGTGGGATTTTAATCCTACTTTTGTTGATCTCATCAGGGAGCACTTTGTGAGACATTTTCAGTCTTGACAAATTATATTTGAGACCTTTCAGGGCTAAATCCTATTGCATTTTATACACTTAAATGGCATATGTGCACCTGCATAACTGCAGTTTTGGCATGTGCACACTATCATGATTCAGCACTGGGAAGGCAAACATGGATATGGCCATTGAGCATGCTACACTGTGGCCAGACAGACACATGGTGAAACAGGATCTCTCAAGTACACATTTAAGGCTGGGTAAGACTTAAAGTTGTAGTAACAAAAAACCCATAATGACGGTGTATTAGATATCAGAGGAGGAGTAGGGCCCTTCTATGACGTAGTCCACTAGTCTATGGTTAAGGCATTTGAAGAGGACTCATTCAGAGGGGGGTTCATCTGCTTCCCAGCAAAGTGATACCACCAGGCCACAGGTGAGGCATCCAGATGTTTTGCTTGAAACTGGCTCATTAGGCAGTCAAGAGGGAGATATGTACAATGAGGGCATATGTGGCTTAGTAAAATGGATGCTATCTAGGATGGGAGGAGGCCCTCGTTTTTTTCACGTGGGTCCTTGCTCCAAAGGGGGAAGAAGCTTTCCCATTGTTATTTATTCAAGGAATATTAAATATAAGGTGCAGCAGGTCAGTTTTGAAAGGAGAGAGGTCTGGGCTATACATAGTCCTTGGTCGGGGGTTACAGCACTTTGATACAAAGTAGACGATGCACATTTAAACACCCAGGTGAGCAGAGATCTTGGAAACCAGGTCTTTCATATCTTAAGTATCTTAACCATGAGGTTATTGGGCAACTTTCACCTCTACCACCTTACTTATGAAAGGTAAGTACCCAAGGTGATTTTGCTTTGCAAAACAGAATCCCAAAATGTGTATAACTGCCAAAAAATGTCAGTGATACGGCTGTCTATATGAGATTTATGTGTATAAAATGAATCTTGGATTTAATAGATTTCATAGACTTTAGGGCTGGCAGGCAAACAAAGATGCAGTGGGGCCTAAATTTAAAATGCCAGTAAAAAAAGAAAACAATATTTTGCCTTGTCTAACATAGAAGACAGTTTTTATTTATTTAAAATTGGTCTCAAGTATCCATCTTTTCTATTTTTCTAAACATTCATGTCTAATTTTCCAATGTACTAACTTCAATTAATTGCTTTTTTAATCTTCTGCATGTTCTTGGTGATGGAGAATAATAAATGTAAATGTAGCATTTAGGATAGCAGTAATTTATCCTGGGAGAGCAGTTCAAAGGAAACATCAGCTTGAAACTACTATTTGGGTTGTGAAGTTTGAGGTAGGAGACCCAACTGTCTTCATACTTCAAGGAGCCTTTGTATGGGACTAATTATAAGACAAAGCCACCAGACTGGTACTGATTAGTTATTTATACATTTTGATGAAATTATCTGAAGCTGTGTTTTGATGTCTAATTAGAGATGACCTCTATAAGCAAGGCTTTTCTTTGTTTTTTACAGGAGAAGCTAAGGAATCATTTAATCACTCACTTAAAATAAATACTGTGGTGATCTTAGCACTCCCTGGGGTTAATTTTTAGTTAAAAAGAGAAGAAAAACATCTGATAAGTGCACAAAGCTGGCTCTTTAAATAACTGAGGGTTATTCTTGTATGTTACACAGACAGATAATATTTCCTTACTATTATATCTAGAGTAAGTCATGACATTTTCTCTTAAATCCTTCAGACACAGTGGTAAGGAATTAACAGTTCTTTACAAAGAACAATAAAACCAATGGGAAGGGAACAAATTTTGACTAATCATATTCAGACATAATGGAGCTGGGAAAGAAAGGGTTCCATTTTAGTCATTTAAATTGTCAATACAGCTTGACAGCCACTTGTCTCCCCACCACATACGCTTTTGTTGCCTCAGTCGTATTTTCTGCTTCTCAGCCTAGAATTAGCTGATGTTAAAGTAACAAAAGCTCATCAGGAAAATGTTATTTTCTAGGTGTAGATCATTTGGTATTGAGAATGATTTACTCATGTCAATGTCTTAAGCAGTTGCTGACTTCTGTTTCCAGATCTAATGATGACTCAATAACTTTCAACATGAAAGGTGTATAAATACCTCAAAAAAATCTCTTTCAAGTGCTTTCAGCGGTAATAAAGGTCAAGTATGGGGCAGAACAGAACAATATTCTTTTGGTCACAGTCTATAAAATGGTTGCAACTCCTGTTACTAGAATCCAGAAGTACCTTGCTTTAGGAAAACACATGAAATGTCTGCTGTCTCAACAAGCGTAGTACATTTTCAGAAGTTAAATGAAAGTCAGTTGGATCCTAAGTGACTTAGGCCTTGTCTAGAAAGCAAACACATGGGCACAGACAGCAGCCCCCGCAAGTCCAGCACAATACTCATGTGCAGGTAGGTCTGCCGAAGCAGTGTAGCTGTATCTGTGTAGCACAACAGGTGTGCTAAATGGGACTATTTTTAACAGTGCCAGAACTTCCTCCTGATTAGGCAAGTCGTAGAGGCCTTGTCCTTGTCAGCTGTGATTGAAAGTGTGGTAAAGAATGTAAACATGATTTTGCTGGTAGCTAGACAAGGTAATATGTGTTTTATAATCATCTTGAGCACAATTCAGTTCTGTTTAACCATGTTGTTTTCAACTACACTTCAATTTATGATTCCCATGTGGTTAACCATGACCAGTTAATACATTTTTAACTCTGCTATCTATACCTACACTAAAAAGGCAGTCATGCTTAACATATCACTTAACTGGTTTTCTAGTGTAGTTCTCTTTCCTGGGATAGGTAAAAACTTCATGTGAAAACCTGTCCACAAACAGTTAATCTTCATCAACAACTTTCACCTCTAAAAACGATTGCAAATCTCAAGTCTGCAATCCTTCAGACACTGCAAACTATTATCTTTACTCAGCCACAAAGAAAAATAAAAGCTTCCTCTTCAGAAGGTGACAGATGATCTACCGTATCTCCCTCCTTGCTCTGCTAAATGAAATAGGAGAACTATAGTAGTTGAACATCTTTAGGAATTGTTCAAATGCTGACTTGACCATAGGTTTAACATTGATTTCATGCATTGATTTTATCAGCATTTCATGACCGTTAAGACACCAAGTCCTCAATAAAAATCCAATAGATGTTAAATAAGAAACCATATAAATTAAATCTGCTTGTGTCTTGCTTATTAGTTTTCCATATAACTAAGAGAAAAGGGTCTCACAAGATGCTGGACGCTTTCTTTACTCCTAATTCAGCTTGGTTCAATGTATTTAAAACAAGCCCAGTTTGCCAAAAGTTGCAAATCATGGTAGAATGCTCTTTAAAACCCCTGCCATTTTAATTATAAATCTATTTTAAAACAATATTAAAAAACTTAAAAATTATTTTTGGAGCTTTTTCATTGTATTTTATAACCCAAGTGCACCAGCTGCAGGGAAATCTATGGCCAATACAATACAGGCCATGCCATAGGTCAGAAACTTTAGTCCGAGTTGATGTATAAGGACGATTTGGTTCTGGTTGTATGTATGAGATAAATTATTGCAAGGAGAGCTATTTATGTTGGTTCAAACCCTACTTGTGTTAATTGGATCAAACCTGTTTCTGTTCAGTGAAGGAGTTATGAGGATCTGACCTGTCAGCCCCAGGAACAAGGTTAGTTTTAAGAGGGAGCAGCCAGACCTTTTAAATGCTTGTAACAATTAAAAACATATAGAGAAGCAGATAGATCAGATAAGATTGACTTTGATTGCTTGGTTGAAAGGGATGTGAAGGCTAGACGTTCTGGGACTGCCAATCCAATGGGGAGTCCTGGAACTTGTGAACTGTCACTTCCAGCGTGTTTCTCTTCAGAAGGCCACCGGATCAGCTGTTGAAGAAATGGGGAGATGAGGTGGCAGGTGGCAGGCAGGATTCTAATGAAACCCAGCATGGCAGGCAACTTTCCAAATGTGTGTGCCTTCTAACAAACCTTTATTAAAATCAAACAATTTTAATGAAGTATCACTCTTCTGTGGAAAGCCTCCCTTACAGAGAACTTCTGACCATCTTTACTAATGAAGTATAAACACAAGCAGAAAACTTGTCTTTTGTTTGTTTGGCTGGTTTTGATTTTCCTGCAAGCTTTAAGTACAGGCAAGAGTCCCAAAAGGGCCATAAACCCTGAGGTTCATAAACTGTTCACATAAACATAGGTCATGGTTTTGCATGGATGTCATACAGATTTTGAAGTTAGTCTTAGCTTTGATGGGCAGTGGTATGCAACTGGATACTTTTGACTGGTGTTTTAAGCAACTCAAATTAAAATGAAAAAAGACATGCAGTTGCAGAATAAAACATTGAACATTATTTGCATGAAGCCTGTGCACATGACTTAGTGTGTTGCATAACTTTAGCAATTGCTGCATTAGATCATGTTCCCTAGAAATGTCTGTACAAATAGGCACTAGATGATAACTCAGTTGTCTAGTTGCTGGCCTGAGAGGACGAAAGACCTATGTTCTGTCTTTTTTTTCTTTTCTTTTTATACTTGGCTAGACAATAATGCTTCTGAGAGGGATCTGAGGATTTTGGTGAATGACAAACTCAACATGCATCAGCAATGTAATACAACTGCAGGAAAAGCAAATGGAATTTTGCCTCCATTAAGAGCAATGTTGTATGTAAGACACAGAAAGACATAGTATCAATTTACTCAGGGTTGGTTAGACTTTGACTGAAGTACTATGTGCAGTTCTGGGCACTGCATTTTAAGGATATAGATAAACTAGAGAGGAGGCAGTGATGAGTGGCAAAAATGATAAAGGACTTAAAATGCAAGTCATACCAGAAGAATAACTGCCACAGAGGGCAGGGCACAAAGCAGCAAAGCATATTTAGATTAAATCTCATGAAAAAAAACCACCCTGTGCTGTATTAACAGTAGGACAATGGGACAAACTATTCAGGGGAAATTTGGAAGCTCTTTCACTGGAGATTTTCAAAAAGAGGCTATATAAGGATTTGTCCAGGATAATATAGGAATAGCAGCACATCCTGTATTTGTGAAGGAAGTTAGGCACAATGACTCAGAAGTCCCTTCCAACCCCGCGATTCTCAGATTTTCTTTTACAGTTCTGCTAAATAGTCAAGGCCTGATAAAATCTGGGAAAAATCCATCCAAAACTTGCTGGAAAGTGACTGCATATAACTCATGCAGAGCTGTAAGTTAATCTTGATGTATAAAGGTAGTGCTTTGGGATACGTTCCTATGAAAGGCAAATTCAAGATATTATAATAAACATAAAAAAGTCTTTATACTTTTATACTTACATCTCACCTTTACTTTACAAGGATCCCAAAGGACTTGGTGACATTACAAATCAGATGTTCAGTATATTTCTGCATTTGCTTTCACTATTCCCTAGACTTTGGAGGGGAATATTCCAAATACAGCAGTAGTGTAAATTATTGCAGAATGCACAGCAGAAGACATTAAAAAGTCAATGTTTTCCACAGAGCTAGCATAGTTATTTCCTGTGGTAAACATAGTAGAAAATAGGAGTACTCTAAGTTACCACTGTAAGATAAGTTTTGGCAAATGTTGACTCTAAAGATGCTTAGTGTAAATGTTAGTATACATTCTACATAAATGTGTATCATACACACATTGAGACCGATGAAAAAATATATATACAATGTATGAAATGGTGTTGTTACATAGATGTTTTATCATCATGACTCATAGATGGCAGGATTACTCAGAAATAAAGGCATTAGTGAACTATTCAGATCACCTCAAAAAACTATCAGTAAAATTTTACAAAACCCCATTAAATTTTCTGTGCATGATACACAAGAGAAAACAACAATTTAGAGTTTCCATCTTTCCATATGTGTGTGTGTGTGTGTGTGAGTGTGTGTGAATGTATATATGTATATATGTATATTTATATGTCATTTCTATATGTATATGCATTTTCTATATGTATATGTCTATGTGTGTAATTTTAAATTTCTGTACTTGGAAAATAAGTTCTCTGAGTTACCAAAATGAGCTCCAGTTCTAAAATACAATCTCCGTTCTTCCAGACTAGAAGAAAGTACCTAATCCCACTACGTATCTGCCACCACTAGTAATAGAGAGTTGAGTCGCCTGTTATCAAATTAAACCTGCTTTGAAGATGGATTACATCATTTTTCTCTTAACCACAATTTTTGCTTTTTCCAGCAGTTTAGGAAAAATGTATTTTCAGTATTTAGATATCACAAAGATGCTTGGATGTAGGCTACTAATTTTCAGGGAAAATTTGAAAGAAGCAGGCAGAATGTTTAAAAAACAACAGGTTTACCCAGGTAATTGGTGCCTAGTCACAAAAATGTATCAAATACAACATATTCCACTTCTATGCATGCCAAATAAAATGCCTGATTTGCTTAATTGCATAACACAATGTCCTAATTTTTGTCTACCGCTTATATTGTAGCAAATGTCAGTTATCTGCAATCTGTGAGTAAACTGCTTAAATGCATAGCATTTTCTAGCCCTGCTGTCTTGTAATATAATAGAACTCCATTCAACTGTGTGTACTAGTATTTGGCACCAGAAATGATAAAGGGGGAAGCAGCTGTCAAAGGTTTGCTATTAGAAGCCTTACATGGAAGCCAGTTTTATACTGCTATATCCTTTCAAGCCTTCTTATAGCAGCCCTAACATGAGGGGTGTATCAAGAAGGTTCTGTGGCCTGGGTGGCAGTGGTGACAGCTGCTGTGGTAGCTGGACCAGAAGTGGTGGCAGGTTCATTTGGCATACCTAAAAGCAGCACTCGGGGTTCATGCCCCATTCCCCTGCCCACAGTTATACTACTGCCCCAAACTGACTAACTCCTGTTGTTTTCAGGGATTTAAGGTCTGCCATTAGAAGCCTTGAAAATTATAAGGTTTAGTCACTTTTGCACCTGCTAATACCATAGCATTGACAGCTCTCTGTGCTTAGAATTGCTTATATTGAGGGTATGTATAGACATTTGGGGAGGTTAGATTGAGTTAAAAATGGCCATCCAATCTAAGGTAATTTGGGATGGGGCAGTCTCCAGGGGAAGGATTGAGGGATGGGGGGAGTAGGTTCTACAGGAGATCAGGGGGGCAAGCAGGGTCTGTGGGGGAGACCAAGAGGGCAAACAGGATCTTGGGGGTTTGGTAGGGTCCTTGGAGGGGCTTGGGAGATTGGGGGCTCTCTTCCCACCCACCTGACCAGGGGCTATCTTTAGGCCCCCAACCCCCACCCCCAGATGAACAACCTCCCCCTGATCCCTAAAGGTAGCACATGTGGCTGCTGCTCCATTTGCCCCCTCCCAGTTATGCTACTGAGCAGAAAGTTTGTAGGGGTTGTTTCCTAAATGAATTCAAGGGGAGTCTTTCCATTGGTTTTACTGCTTACTCACTCAGATCCCAAAACTTCACTCACATTTTTCAAGTCCAGCACTGTGTAATTTAGCTCTACTGATATTTAACTATACAGAAAGAAAGTTCTATGCACCTGCACACACAACGTGACCAACAAACTGTTAGCATTATTGGGAACTACTTTTCTTTAAAAAAAAACCCAAACAAAAACTAGTATAGCCCTTATACAAAAGTCTTAAATTGCTTAATTGGGAATGAAAGTAGTTATTTCTTGAACAACAATCTGAACAACTAAAAGATCAGTGGTATTACGTTTTTATGTTTATAAATATCTCCATGTAATGTTAGCATTAAAGCAGAGTAAATTAAATTCATAATATACTTTGTGTTTCCATTTCCATATGTCTGCTTCTACAGTCAAGAAAGCTGTAGTGGATTTGCAACATGCAGGGACAGAAACATCTTTTAAAAATTTCAGTTTGGGGAATATCTTAAAGTTTGCAGAGAATCTTTATGAGGCCCTCCTAATCTTGGAATTTATAGTTTTCCCTCACCTGTGTCATTCTAAGATTCAGACTGTTGGTTAAATTGCTGCATATCATTGTTTCATACCTTTAGTGTGCAAAGCTAGATAGGAGGATGGATTCGCTATTCTGACTTCCTTTGAAAAGCTACTTCAAATTACAATATCCTAGACTGCTTGTCTCCTATGAGGCACTCACTTAACAATCTATACTTTTACATAAGTCAAAGAGCAATTCAATCCTAGAACTACAGACCTTGAAATTTTACAACTAGTGCAATTATCACTTTAAAAAACCTCATGATTTAGCCACTGAAGTATTCCTAATTAGGAATGTCAAATCTGTCTTCTTTACATAAATGCTATTTAAATCAATGAAATTGGCTGGTTCATAAGATAATTGTATATAAAATATAATTATACGTATATATATAAACACACACACACACATATATAGACATACACACACATATATTAGACACATGTAAAATTTTATATTCTTAAATATTGGACTTTATACTTATACTTTTAACCTATAACCCATTTTCTCTCCTGCCAAACTATATTGGTGTGAGGTGCTGGACAGCTGTATTCTTTTCTGTATCAGTTATTAGTTTAAAATCTACCATCTTGTGATTAAAAAATGGAATTTTTATACCACAAAATCAGAGTGTTTCTTCTCATTTTACATGGCCATAAACAAAGTTCTAGTAACAGCTTTGAAATCAGCTAGAAGAGACCATGTACAGAACTGCCACTGTAAGATGCATTTGAAATACTAGCTATATCTCTTCCTATCAGAAATCTCTGTTATTCAACTCTGGACACTAATTAGTGGAGAGAATAAAATATCCAGTAAAATCATGTTAAGTTCTCAACATATGTGGAAAAAAAGTCAATATTATAAATGACATGGTATGATAGAAATGTTTACTGCCAACTATCACTAAGTAGAATTAAAAAACATGCAGAGAAGAACAACCAAGACGATCAGGGTCATGAAGCAGTTGCCATGCCAAGAGGGACTAAAAAGGATAGGACTCTTCAGGTTGAAGAGGGGGCATATGATAGAGATCTATAAAATCACGAAGGGCGAGGACCAAATGGATACAGAACTGTTGCTGACTGTGTAGTTGTTACTGCTGTTACTGCGCAGTTCTGGCAGTGCACAGGCCATTTCTGATCCTACTGCACAATAGCTTGTTGCTACTGCACAGAAGCTTTGACGTCATGGTTGGTGCCTGCCGACACTGTGTTGCCATAGTGACAAGCTATTTTACCATAGCTTGTTGGTATGGTGATGTATCATCTTGTGTAGATGCACCCACTGAGTCCCAGAATACTAGAAGTTGGGAACGTCACTGAAATTAGGTTTAGATTATTAAGAGAAAGTACTTTTTAACATGATGCATAGTTAACTTGTGGAACTCATTGCTACAGGAGGTGGTGGAGACAGATAGAATAGCCAGGTTCAAAGAGGGACTGGATAAATTAATCAATGATATATTTATTAATAGCTATTGAACAAAATGGTTGTAGATGTTTCCTCTTGCATTTCTAAACCTATACCAGGGAGGATTTTGAATAGGGGATAGATCACAATAGGAGATAATCCAGTTCAAAGCTCTCTGTTTCTTCCACTGTCAGGTGCAGTATACTGGGCTACATGACCATTGGACTGACCCAGTATGGCATTTCTTATGTTTGTACTTGCACAATTCACTCATGGCTTTGCCTCACCTATGCATTATATAGGCACCCAAATGAGAGCAAACCTCTTCTCTATTAACCCCCCCCCCCCCAAAACTAAACTAAAATCAAATCAAATCTTTTAGGGTCAAATTTTCAGATGGACATTAAATTCATGTATCCAAAATCAGAGGTCGTATCTGTTTTTCAAAACTCATTACACTCACCTCAAGCAGCACATTTACCCATTGAAACTAGGTATATGCATGCATAACCACAAACAGAGGAGACAGAGGTGTAATCTGGACAACATTTGAAAAAGTACCTGTCCTTAAATTTATAGAATTAAAAGTGACTCTAAATTATTCCTAATTTAATGCCAACTCATTCTGTTCTAATGCATACACTGTGCCCTGTTCCCTTATAAATATGACATATTTGTATTAAACTCCTTATGAGAAAAACTGCATCAAGATAAATGCTTTATTAACAATGGATATTACCATGCAGAAAGAGAGTAACTTCCTAGTGATCCTTATACTGTAACTTCTGTTCACATGCAGTCCTTTGTTTTTAATCTCACCAGCATGCAACACCTCATAGGAAACACATTAAATTTTTACAGATGACATAGAGGAAGTGTTACAGCACTGCATAAGGACTTACTCCAAAGCCCACTGTCTTCTTTTGGTCCCTTTAAAAAAAATCCATCTTAAATACCATTAAGCTAACAAGCTATAACAGAAAAAAAATGGCTTAACCACCCTCAAGTTTACTGTAACACACCCTTAGTTTTCTCAGTCTTGTAAAGCATTTCAGCAGCCTTCCTGATCTGCTAAACCATTTTTGGTGTCCTTATCAGTGACATACTGCTCAGTTTCCTGGTTAATAAGGAGATCAGTTTCTGAATTATTTTCCACTTGTGTGTCAGCTCTCACTTCACCTGTCTCTGCTAAGTTCTTATGTATCTGGAATAGAGGCTTATGAGTCTTTTATTACAATTTGCCTTCATCTGTGTTCACAGAGGGCAAGCAAGCTGACTTTTCTTTGGCCACTTCAGCTTTAATGCATCAGTGCCCATCTTGCCAAATTCTCACCAAGTCTTAATTTTTCTAGCTCTGATCCTTTGATGTAATATTTTGCATTTATGCTTTCCTAGCTTTCTGCCCGTCTTTTTTCAGTATCATGAATTCCTTCATCACCCTTTGTTTTTCTTCCATATCAGCTAATCAATATTTATATGCAGAGGAGTTTAGCAAGTGACTTTCCAAATTTTGATCCTGAAATTGCATATCTGAGTAGTGCTACATAATGGATGCTCTGTAGCATCTTTTCCTTTA
Source organism: Crocodylus siamensis (assembly GCF_052110815.1). Lineage (NCBI taxonomy): Eukaryota > Metazoa > Chordata > Crocodylia > Crocodylidae > Crocodylus > Crocodylus siamensis. Next base: position 189,487,389 of record NC_143398.1, on the reverse strand, counting down.
TTGTGCAATTTCCTTTCTTGTGCAAATTCTACACGGAGCACATTGTAAATTCAGCTAATCCATTGGTTTGAGAACATTTTGGACAAGTTTTCTTAGGAAAAAGTCATACATTTTAGCAAAGTCCAGGAACTTCTTTTTCTTCAGCTGTGATAAATTGACAGTTATTACTGTTTTGACATTGTGGTTGGAACTTTATACCATACTCCTAGACTTTCAAAAGTAGTTGCTGTATCCTTGGTGATGCTTTCTCAGGTCCCTTTGGTATCCTAAAATCAGTGGGGGTGGGTTTTAAACCATTTTCTACCTTGAAGCTATGACCACAGAGAAAAGCATGAAAACTCATACATGTAAGAATATAAGTACCATACTGGGTGAGACCAATTGTTCATCTAGCCCAGTATCCTGTCTCTGACAGTGTCAGAAGTGAATACTATACAGGGGGAGCACGGAATTGGATAGCTATAGAATGATCTGTCCCCTATTTAATACCCTCTCTGGCATCTACCATTGTTGGTTTAGAGAAGCGAGATGAAACATAGCCAACTGTTCTGTTCAATGGTTTATTAATACATTACTAGATCTATCATCCATGAAAATATTTTCTGCATAACTTCTGATGCATACAAGATTGGCAAACAATCAGTTTTATGAAACTGTAATGGCATTCCTTTTGAGGTATCTATAAGGAGTTGGATATCTTTTGATGTATCGAAAAATTGCAGCAATGAAACTGATGTCCGAATTTGCTTCAAATTTTTGTCATGTTTTAGCATTCACATCCATTCAGTGACCTTATGGAGAAGATGTCTTAGACAAGTTACATGAATTTAGGCATGAACTTGTTGACAGAGTTTAGCATGCCTGACAGCTTTTGAATTCGCTTATCTTTAGGTTCAATATTACCTAAAACTCTAATTCATCAGGAAAACTCTCTTTAAGGTAGACACCTTTCTTTCTAGTATATTTTTTCTTTCTTGTATAATCTTGCCGTTTTTTGAGATGGAGACTTGCCCTTATTCAGTCTGAGGTATTAATTTTAGCATTTTCCAGTATCTAATCCAGTCTTTCTTGATGATCTTTGGTAGCATAACCCCATATCTCTTTCATTAATCATACTGAAAAATCTAGTGCTTAGCTTATTGTATGGTGAAATACCTCTACAGAGAAATATATTCTAAAAGGCAGTTTTAGAAAGCAGTATCTGCCAACTGACATGTTGAAAGTGCAGATCTTGGAGTGCTCTGTGTTCAAGAAAATCTGCCAAAATCCTACTGATGCATCCAATTTGCTGAAGAATTTGGTTCCTGCCATCTGAGGAGCCCTGTAGCAAAGGAAAATGATTGCTTTTTATGTTTTAGTTCAGCCCAGTAAGGTCCATACGCAACCATAATCCCCCTCCTTTTTTTTCTTTTGATGACTAAGGAGTGAACTCAGTCTGTTGGTTCATTTATTATCTGAATGATACCATCTGCTGACATGTTTTTCAGACTTTCTTAAGGCTTGTGGAACTTTGTATAGCGTGCATTACTGTATTTTCTCTTAACAATATTGCATATTTTATTTGGAGGCAACAATATCCTATTAATATATATTCATATGTTGCTATTAATATATCCATGTGTAGCTCTAGTTTGTCTTTCTGACTATCTGGCCACATCTACATGAGACTCTACTGTACAGTCATTACTGAGCATTTATTTTGCACTTGTTTATACAAGTACTAAATAAATGTGCAGTAATCTGAGTTACTGTGCAGTAGTGCTGGTGAACACCTTTTCTGTGATGCTACTGTGCCATAGTATTGGGCTACTGTGCAGTCAGTGTCTCGTGTAGATGCACCCGGGTTATATGTCCTTTTGATGAGACCACGGACCTTGCGCACATCTAGGTCCAAGACTAGTTGCCTTTGTGACTCTCAAAAACTCTTTTTCTGTTATTTTCCCCTTGTAAATAACCTAGGCTCCAAACTCTGCATGTTGGAGCTCTTTCTGTAGTAGTTACTAACACCTTTGTCTCTTCCATTTTTATGCTCTCTTTATAGCTCTTTATTTCCGTTTCTCTTAGTACATCTATTTATACTTCTATATTTAACTTGCATGTCATTATTGCACCAGTTGTGTACATTTAAAATTTTTTTGAGTTTGCAGTTTTCTCTACCATTGGGCACAAGAACAGCCCTTTACTCAATAAATACCTTTACTTAATACATACATACACATTTCTGTTTTCTCTGCATATTTCAGATGATGGGTAGAATTATTACAGTTTTTGTTTGTTTGCCCAGTTTTAAGCGGTTTCCTGTACTGATATTGACCTCATATCTGTCACATTGTTTTCTGCTTCCGTATTTCTGCATTTGTCCAATTTAATTTCTGTAAACTTTTTCATTACTGATTTGGCTATGATGCCTATGGGCTTGGTAGCTTTCTCTAGAGCTTTTATGCGTTTCTGTTTGTTCTACTGCTTGGCTGGATAACGATGAGATAGGCTGCTGTACTGCAGAAAAGAACCTGGGGTTTTAGTGGACCATAAGCTGAATATGAGCTGAACAACACACTCTTCTTGAAAATATATATATAGCATATTGGTGTCACTTACAAGTTAAGGGGAGTTTTCCTTCTGCATTCAGCACTGGTGAGACCACATCCGGAATAATGTGTTCATGTTACACAAACATTTGTCTAGTATGGTTTAGACAGAGATGATTCTGCTTTGAGCATGAAGTTGGACTAGTTGATTGGCCTATATGTTGCCAATGATAGCTATTTGTGGACTTAAATCTCAGAACAATCATCATACTAAAAAGATCTCTTGTCATTCACAGGTGAAGCTCATTCATTGCAAGTCTGTGACAATCTCTTCTACTGTTTCCTCTTCATACCATGTTCTCATCCTGAAGATCGAACTTTCAAGAACTATTTTCTAAATTTCCACAAAAATATTTTTTTTGCCCTCTCTTCATGGACTGCACTGTACATGTTTGGAGCATCCAAGAAAAGCAAACTTCAGCTCATCTTTCAGTTTCTTTGCTGTTTTGGTTTCATATTGGATCAAATTGCAATTTAATTCATTTCCCAAGATCTTCAGGATTCTCCTTGCTTCTTTGAGACGGCGATTGTTTTATGTGGAATGACACGAGCTGTACAACACTATCATCATCTTTCTCACTGGATCTCTCAGAACCTCCTGCATTCCACATGTACAATATGTTCTCGATGAGCACACCTTTTTCAAGAAAAGAACTGAATCTATATACAAGAAAGAGTAAGAAACTTTCAGCTGCTCTTTAGCTATAACTTGGCTTCAGCCACTGCTCTGCACTTCTTTGTTTTGCTCTTAAACAGCACATAGTGCCTCCTAAGAAATTCACAAAGCTTGAACATAGGACACGCAGGACATAAGGCATTTGCATGTGTTGGAAGTTACTTTGTGGCACAGCATTCTTTTTTATAATGGTAGTCTGAATTATCATTTTTCAGGTATGAACTGAAAGAAAGGCATGTGTATACCAGAGGTATAAGAGCCAGGTATAAGGGACAATTTAGGTCAATAGGAATCCACATTTATCCACATACAACCAGTGTGATTCCTGTTGTCTTTTTTGCTCCAAACAAAAGGAGCAGCCAAATATTCTAAGTCTAAATAATTTTAAAGGAAAACAACAACACTAAAAAAAACAAAAACAAAAACAACCATAAGCAAAGTCTTTATAGGAGACCGCAGGGTAAGATACTGCATCAGTTTTGGCTTGCAAAATGGCAGCTGTCCATTACAGATAAGCAGATTCTTTAGAAACAGGAAGTTAGAAATACACTTTAAGAAAAATCATCATGAGATACATGGCTACATATGCTCCACTGATATGTCTAAATTCTTTATATATTGTTGAATACTGAAATATATTGTATCATATGCTAACTTTAGGATAACATTTATTAAAGATAGTGTCTAAAATCCACCAATGTTTTAGGAACAAAACATCTTAAGATCCCTGCATTGAAAATTACAAAATAATAATACAGTATTTCTTCTGCTCCGGGTGATGATTTTATTCTTTCAAATGATGAGCTGTCATGATTTTCTTTATTACTTCTTTTCAGTGAGCAGTTAGGTGCAATCTAGCAGATGCCTAGTTTAGGCAGTCCCCAAAGCAATATTTGATATGCAAAATACATCTTATTAGTTTTCAATTTGCCACTAGCTTAGTTAGAAGATGCGCTTAAAATTCTTCAGCTGCAGTTAATCAGGGTTCTGTGTCCCCAGTATTCTTTTGTGCTATAAAATAGCATTGTATCATGAGCGACATACGAAGGAAAATCATGATATAAATTTAGCTTCATCACCTTGACCCAATTTGCAGAGTTTATTACTCATAGAAGGTGCCAAAACAAACTCTTCTTTGTATTCACAGAACAGAATTAACAGCAACATTATGAACGTCTCTGTGAATGTGAAGTTCCCTCCAAATCCTAAATCCTATGTTTTTTATGGGGAAAGAGGCAGTTAGGATACCAGACACAGTACAGTATTTTGTACTAGGTACGCACCTTACTTTGAGCTCCTAAGTCCTTTTTAGACTTCTAAATATTTTTCTTGATCTTCAAAATTGCTAAGACACCAGTAAGATCATTCTTTCAATAAAATAAGTGTTCTCTGATGCAGCAGCTACTAGTGCTCAGAAATTCTTATCCTTGTTTAGGCAGCTAAAGGAGTCCATGTGTTAAGTGCTGCCGTAGTGTTGCAAAGTTGTTCGCTTTCCAGTGAGGATTATCTTCTTAACACATACTAACTTTAATAGGTCACTACATCACAATGGTTTGCAACTGTTGCCAGTGAATCTGTGACAAGGCCTATAGGCTACAACTAGACAACTGGTTTAATTCAGAACTGACTGGTCCAGGATATGACTCACATCAAAACAGATGTGGCACAGTCATTTGTTTACACATGAGGCTTAAGTGGCAATTAATTTGAATTAGCTGGGTATGTGTTGAGGCAAAATGATAATTTGGGTAATGTACAGCTAAATGGAAATGTCTACAAGATGTTTACTGTGCAGTAGACTAATTAGCTGTGCAGTAAGAGAACAGCCCCAGGCTGGCAGGTTGATCCCCGGCCCCCACCCCCTGCAAGCTTGGGCTGCTCTGACCCGGCTTTGTGTGCTGCGTTCCTGGGCACACGTTGAAATGGCAATAAACTCTGGAATTTATTGCTATAGAGTATATTGCTTTGCAGTAACAGCATGTGTAGATGTGCCCAGTGGGGGACAATGGACTTGTCCATATATAAGGTCTGCTGAAAGATAAAGTGCTCAAATTCCAATCAAGCCTGTTTGCTTTTAGCACAAGTTTCATCACCAGTAAGGGTTCCAAATTACTATTTAGCTCCAAATTTTCTGGCTGTTCTTTTCTGATGGGAACTCTACCTCAGTTCACATTGAATAACAAAAGCTTTCAAGTACATTTGAATCATTGAACCTAGGGGTTAAATGCACCCACTTCTCTACTTTCGCTCCTTGAACATTTACTCAACATAGCTATCGGTCATGGAAACATCCTTCTATGTGAAGTACGCTATTTATCAAGGTGTACCATGCATATTGCTTCAACAGCTAATTAGCAGATGATGATACAGCAACATAATGCCAAATGTTCCGTAAAGTCAGTTTGAAAATGAAAAAAAAATATAGTACTGTATAAGTGATAGCTCCAAGGCACAATAAATACATTCCTTCTACTAGTTGTTTACACTGTGGCAATAACATGGTGCACTATATATAACATTGTATATGACTGCTGCACAGAAGATGAATTGCCACAAGCCATTCACAACCAGCACTCCCAGCAAAACAGCATTAGCAATATGAATTGGCATATAAAGGGCCCCAAATTCATTAAATATGAAATGACACATGACAACTCAATAAAATATAGGATGTTCTCAAAATGTCAAGTTTGCCTGCATCCTGATTGATTATGATAGCCACCTCTATGTGCTGCACCTGTACCAGGTCATTTTCTTGGTAGAGTAAGGGCATAATTCTTGTTTTGTATAGGATTCAGCACAGAGAGATAAAATCAAGAATGAATTTATAGTAAGTAAAGGACAGAATAAAGATTACTAAATGATTCGAGGTCATAGCTACTGTGCTTTGCCAGACCAGGCAACTTTGTCTTTTCTGATATTATTCCCAAAGTTATTTTGTGCAAGGTGACTACAGATACACAGAGCTCAGATAAACATGCCTGAGCATCCTGCCTACCTCTGGAGAAGAATGTAAGGTTTCACTTACACAATCCTCTGTAGATCTCATCATACTTTACAGTTACATTATACAACACCACCGGGACACAGGTTATTATAGCGATTTTGCAAACATAGAAGTTGAAGTGTAGAAAGGACTGAGTGACTTGTCTGAGGCAATATAATAAGTCAGTGCCAGAACTAGGAAAATGATAGTATCTTGTTAGTCCATCAAAAAAAATCAGGAGGCAATGCTGCCATAAGAATATAACCTAACCAATATTGTATTGTGTATATCTATGAAACAGAATTGATCAGAAAAAAACAATTTGCACTCAACACAAAATGTAGAAGATGTGTGTATTCATCACTGTATCAGAAGTCCTCATATGTAAGAACAGAAATTTCCAAAATACAGTGACACATTCAGAAATGTCATTTTTTAAAAATATGTTTTTTGGTCAAAACATTTTGCTTAAGGTTGACCAATCTCTGCATCCTACTGAGAAGCCAAGTTGCTTTATGGGAATTGAAATTGTTCTACTCCCTATGGCTGAGATGCTGTGCTGTGTCATGAAGGTCTCATAAACAAAAAATATCATGGGAAGATGAAATCCAGCTAGAAAGCCAGTACCACATTGTGAATAGGAGCATGAGGAACCCAGAATTACTATGCTGTCAAGAACCATGATAGTTCAAATATAGGTAGAGATGGTCTGACTTGGTACATTTTGATCTGTAGGATGTTTTCAAATTTTCATTGTGAAATTTTAAAAAAACTTGTAAAAATGTTGACAGGCATTTTTCCACAGAAAAATGGGTTTGTTTAAAATCATCTCTCAACCAACACTATGATGAAAGAAATCAAGATTTATCATGTTTCCAGAGTGCTCCGCAGAAAGAAGAGGGCATTAAATCTACACAAATTCCATGAGTATTCAAAAACCAGAACAGCGTGTCCACAAGTATCCAAAAACCATAAATCAGCCTCCAAAACCAAACAAAAAAACTGCACTAAAAATCAGAGCAACCCCAGGCAATGTGGGGTCTTTTTATTCATCTTGTGGTTTTGAGCCTTCAAGGTGTTATTGAGTTTTTAGGACTAACTCTGATAGAGAGAAACTGAATTAAAATAAATCAGAGATTCCCTCCTAATCAATTACTCTCAGCATCTGGGTCTTTAAATAAAATATCAGCTATCATGAAACTCAATATAAAATCAAAAGAGCTGGCAATAACGACTTCCACTCCTGATCCAAATTCAATGAAACCAGCATTATATCACTGATGAATTTCAGGCATAAAGGTATTGAAAATCTATTCACCATAAGCTGCTCTTTGTCCTTGAACTAATCACATATTTACATGGGCTGGTCATATGGGACACCATTACTATAACTTCTAATATTTAACCTTTCATTAGCTTCCTAAATACCTAGATCCAAGTCCCTAGAGAGTGTGGTTCCAGCATTCAGGGGACTGTGTTCAAGTGCTGCTTCCCCTTGAAAAACTGGCACAGGATAGTATATATTGGACTTTTTTTTAATTACTTCATTTATGTGCAAAGCTATGTGCTTCACCATTTACTCATCAAGTTAATGAAAGTCCATCCTTCATATTTAAAGTCCTTAAACTACTCAACTAACAATAAAGTCAATGCCCTCTCAGCTACTAATGTTCAAAATTACTTGATGATAGCAGTATGAAGTTCTGGTGTTCTTACTAGGCAACAGGAAAAGAAACATTAAACAACAAAAGGAATGAAATTAGATAATCTTGCTATCTTTTGACCAGGGTCCTTCCTTTCAGCAAATGAGACTTCAATCATTCTTACTTGGACCTGCCTTTTTTTTAAAAAAAAATCTAATTCTCTATAATAGGAAGGACCTTATGAAGCTGAAAATGATAAAAAAATGTAAGAGGGTCTCAAGGGAAAGAGAGAAAGCTTTGTTAAAAACCAGAGGGCTAGACACAAATCCAGTGAATCTAATCTCGGCATGCGATTTGTGGGCAATGGGAGCAGGAAGAAAGTATCACTGAACATAATTTACTCGTGGTTGTTTGTAGACATGATTGTTAGGGTCCATTCCACAAGCCCAGCTTTTGCCTCCACATGCCACCTCTCTGTTCTTTCCCCTGCTCTTTCCCCTTGCTGGGAGGTGGAGAAGTGAAACCAGCTCGACAATAGCCCTATACACTCACTGCCCTCTCATACAGTTCTCCACACATTTGTTTTGCTAAAACCAAGTAAAGGACAGGATTGTGAGGTCGAAGTCTGGCCATAGCATTGACATTGTCAACTTTTCTGTGTAGAGATACAGTGTTCTTATGAGTGAGACACCAACTGTAATTTTTGGAGAAACATAAATAATTGCTATTCTGATGTTGAAAATGTTTTAAACACAGCAATTTTCAATGAATTTTCTGATGTTTTAAAAACAGCAATTTTCAATGAATGCTCTCAAGGAGAGTTTTCTTACATTCATTTCAAGACTGCCAATTGTAATCTGACTTCCAATTATTCTTTTTATTGTATGTTATACACCTAAAATATTTAGTGATTTGTGCTTTCTTTGTAATGAATTGTAGACATTAGAATATATTTTATATCACATGGCAGTTTCCATTTAATTGTTAGTCCACTGAAATTTCCCAGCATTTGTTATTATATTTTACTAGTGCTGAAAATTAAATTTGATATAATATTTGATGACATCAATGGAAAGTAAATTCCATAAAGGACTTCAATGAAAATAAATGCAAACCAAGGAGGTGCATTCAGCTAATAAGGTAACTGGAAATATCTTGGGGATTTAGAGTCATATTCTGTATTATATGTGCATGTATCTGCCTGTATGTTAGTTCCACTTTCAAGGTAAAAACCTCAAGAGCAATAGGAAATTGCCTCAAATAGAAATAAAAATAGAAATCTGAAATACACAGAAACACTGAAATAGAAATCCAGGTACCTGAAAAACCTGCCCATTGAGACACTATGAGATTGTTCTGTGGGTTTTTCGTTCCCACCCAAATATTAAGTTCAATTAAAAAATAATACTCTGACTGGGAAGTTACTTTGAAATGAAATAGAAGCCCAATGTTGGCTTGAGTTGGAACCAGGCTCACTGGAATTATGCTGATAAATGCCAAAGTATGTACTCTACATAATCCCTGCCTAAAAAGGTTGAACAGCAGGGAGCTTCACTGAAATCTGGACAGGAAACAATTGCCTCTCAGGGGGTGAGCAGCAGAAGAGACACTATAAATCTCATCAATTTAGTAGGCCCTGTGGTTGACCTGCCTCCTAATAAGGTACATGTGGTAAATATTCTTTCTGGATTGAAATAAACTTATATCTACCTCTATTTCAGCAATCGTGGGGGACAGGAGAAGAGTAATGCGTTCAAATGGCAACAAGGCAGATAAAAGAACTAACGATTGTGATGCTGGTGCCACCGAGAAGGCTTTGGATTCCTTGACCATGGCGTGCACTTCAGGGAGAGAGGACCCCTGGGAAGGGATGGTATCCACTTCACGAGGAAAGGTAAGTCCCTGTTTGTGGCCAGGATGGCCAATCTTCTGGACAGGGCTTTAAACTAAGATTGCTGGGGGATGGAGATACACAAATTCATACATGTCCAAGGACTAACATGCAAATAAGCCCTATAGATACAGATAGTGGGAGTGCCACATCTGTGGGAGCTGAGGGAATAGTTCTCCATCAGCAGGACAGGAAGACGAAGGCCTCAGTAGGAGGACTCAGGTGCCTATATACTAATGGCAGAAGCATGGGGAACAAGCAGGAGGAGCTAGCCCTCCTACTCTCCAGTGTGCATTATGAACTGGTAGGGATTACAGAGACGTGGTGGGACTCCTCACACGACTGAAGCATAACTATAGAGGTTTACACCATGCATAATAGGGACTGGGTGGGGAAGAAAGGTGGAGGCGTTGCTCTCTATGTGAAAGAGCAGTACTCCTTCTTGGAGGCCAACATCAGCTCCAAAAACAGACAGCTTAAACCCCTCTGGGTCAAGTTGCAGGGGGCATGGCAAGAGAGACCTAACTGTAGGTGTATACTACAGACTACCAAACCAGGGGGAGGAACTTGATCTGGAGTTCACCTGAGAATTGACAGAGTCCTCATGTGCATGTGACATGGTTGTTATGGGAGATTTTAATTATCCAGACATCTCCTGGGAGGAACAGGATCAGTCATGATCCTTCCTGACCTGTGTCAAGGAGCTCTTCCTGACTCAGGAGGTGTATGTGTCTCACAGGTCAGACTCTGCTAGACTTGGTCCTGGACAAAGGAGATGACCAGGTGACCAATTTAAAAATAGAGGGAAGTCTGGGCAGCAGTGTCCATGAAACCATCATGTTCACTGTCCAATGTAAGGCAGACAAATGGGATAGAAGGATTTCATAGATTTCATAGATTTCATAGACATTAGGGCTGGAAGGGACCTCGGGAGATCATCGAGTCCAGCCCCCTGCCCAAAGGGCAGGAAGTCAGCTGGGGTCACAGGATCCCAGCAAGATAAGCATCCAATCTACTCTTGATTGAAGTCTTGGACTTCAAAAATGGAAATTGAAACAAGCTCAGGTCACTAGTAGGGCAAGTGCTGTGAGACCAGGGACCGAAGACAAAAGGTGTGCATGAAGCATGGTTGTCCCTTAAGAACATGATCCTTGAAGCACAAAGAAAGTCCATTGCCATGCAGAAAAAAGGTATCAGAAGGTCCAGGAAGCCCTCTTGGCTAAACAGGGAAATCACAGTCCTCTTATGAAAGAAGAAAGAGGCTTATATAAACAATGGAAGTTTGGGGTGGGCCCTGAGGAGGTCTATTCCATGGTGGCCCTCATTTGCAGGGAACAGATAAGACAGGCTAAAGTGGCTACCGAACTTAGATAAGCAACGGGAATCAAGGACAACAAGAAGTCCCTCTTTAGGTACATAGGGAACAGAAGGAAAAAAAATGGGAGTGTGGGGCCATTGCTCAGCAACTCAGGAGAGCTTGTTACTGGTACCCAGGAGAAAGCTGAACTCCTGAATGACTACTTTGCTTTGGTTTTTCACAGGATCAAGGGGAAAACCATGCCAGGTAGAGTAGAGGGTGAGCACAGTAGGAATAATCACCTTCCTACTATTGCTGTAGAATTGGTGTATGACCAATTAAAAAAATGAGATGTATACAAGTCAATGGGACCATATGATCTTCATCTGAGAATGCTGAAGGAGCTGGCTGATGTCATTGCAGAACCCCTGGTGAAACTCTTCCACAACTCATGGTGCCCTGGAGAAGTCCCTGAGGACTGGAAGAGGGCCGATGTTGTGCCCATCTACAAGAAGGGCAGGAGGAAGGACACAGACAACTATAGGCCAATCCACCTAACTTCCATCCTAGGGAAAATCCTAGAAAAGTTTATCAAGGAGTCTATCTGTGATCAGCTTGCAGAAGGTAATATTCTGAATGATAGCCAGCATGGCTTCATTGTTTGGCAGGTCTTGCCTTACCAACCTCATCTCCTTCTACGACTAGGTAACTTGCCACTTGGATGTGAGAGAGCAGTTTGACACTGTGTACCTTGCCTTCCAAAAGGCCTGTGATTTAGTATCCCACAATATCCTGACAAGAAAGTTGGAGGACTGTGAGCTTAACTCCAAGACAGTCAAGTGGGTGAGAAACTGGCTGCAGGATAGAACCCAGAGACTCATAATGACTAAATTGTGTCATCCTGGTGAGAAGTGGGCAGTGGTGTCCCACAGGGGTCAGTGCTTGGTTCAGCACTTTTCAATATCTTTATTAATGATTTGGATGTGGGGGTGAAAAGCTCACTGGCTAAGTTCGCGGATGACACCAAGTTATGGGAGAGCACGGTCATGGTTGAAGATAGGCTACAGATACAGGCAGACCTAGACAGGATTGTAAGTTGGGTGGATTGGAATCTGATATAGTTCAACATTGAGAAATGTAAAGTGCTACACCTGGGGATGAGCAACCCCCAACACACCTATGGGCTTGGTGGCACCAAACTGACTAGCGCCACGAATGAAAGGGACCTGGGGTTAATAATAGACCACAGTATGAATATAAGCCGGCAGTGTGATGCTGTAGCCAGGAGGCAAATAATACCCTGGCATGCATCAATCAGTGCATCTCCAGCAAAGTCAAGGAGGTAATTTGTCTGCTCTACTCAGCACTGGTGAGACTGCAGCTGGAGTACTGCATCCAGATCTGGGCACCACACTTTAACAAGGATGTGGACAAGCTTGAGAGAGTCCGAAGAAGAGCCACCCATATAATCAGAGTCGTAAAAAGCAAACCATACAAGGAAAGGCTGAGGGATCTGGGACTCTTTAGCCAGAGGAAAAAAATGCTGAGAAAGGACCTGGTAGCAACTTATTGCTACACTAGGGGAGTACATCAAAGGCTTGGTTAGCAACTGTCCACCGGGGCACCTGAGGGGAAAACCAGGAGGTTTTCCAGGCTACAAACTCCTGGAAGACCAATTCAGGCTCAACATTAGGAAAAACTTCTTCATAGTCAGGGTGTCCAGACTGGAATAAGCTCCCTCCAGACGTCATGCAATCACCTATCCTGGAAATCTTCAAAAGGAGACTAGACAGTTACCTTTCTAGGGTCACCTGACCCCCAGTTATCTTTCCTGCTTGGTGCAGGGGACTGGACCTGATGAACTTCCAAGGTCCCTTCTGGTCTTACTATCTATGAATTTATGAATATTAAGAACAACTTTATAGGTATGAGAGTGGTGAAGTCCCAGGAACAAGCACAGATCAACTATCATTTGTCTGGGATGGTTTATATAGGGATTATCCTGTCTTGAGCAGTGGGTTAGATTAGATGACCTTGTCCAACCATGTTTTGCTATGATTCTCTAACCCTAAATCTACATATGTATTGGGGTGCTCTCTGGTGCACAGTACAAACTACAGCTATGCAGTATGCAGGGGTTTTACATCATCTCCAAAGCTTTGTCTATGTAAGGGAAAGAAGCATGATAGTCTTGCATTCATCCCAGTGGGGCACAACTGAAATCCAGCTATCATCATGCAAGTAAAAGCCTTATGAACCATTTTTCTGCTTGTCAGAACCATCCCTCATGGCATAGCTGCCACTCTGACATGCTATTCATTTACACCCATTAATGTTAGCACAACCAGCTGAATGGTGGGTACAGGCAAGACAACTGCTTTCCTTTACCTATGTTTCCTCCCTGACTCCTAACTTGTCTTGTTTTGTAGACTATACACTCTTAAGGCCACAGACCTATTAGGCGATAATTCAGTGCAAGTAACAGGAGCTTGTTTTTTTTAATCACAAGGTTCATGATAAACAGTGTGATATGCTGCTTCCATGGATGTATTTCATAGATTTCATAGATTTCATAGACATTAGGGCTGGAAGGGACCTTGGGAGATCATCGAGTCCAGCCCCCTGCCCAAAGGGCAGGAAGTCAGCTGGGGTCACAGGATCCCAGCAAGATAAGCATCCAATTTACTCTTGAAGGTGTTCAATGTAGGTGCTTGAACCACCTCCGCTGGCAGACTGTTCCAGACCTTGGGGGCTCGGACAGTAAAGAAATTCTTCCTTATGTCCAGCCTGAAACGGTCTTGCGGGAGTTTGTGACCATTCGACCTCGTTATCCCTTGGGGCGCTCTGGTGAACAAAAGGTTCCTCTTCAGCCATGCTTTCTCAGGGGGCTGAAAATGGGGCTTGAGCTGTGATACCACTTTCATATATAACAACAGCAACACTAATGATGGTATCACTGAGATAACTATTAGTTAAATAACAGATGACTGAGACTGGTTTTAATAGCTAGGGTTAAAAGTGCTACTTCCAGTGTTGTTGTCAGCTAGCTTTTTTGTACTCCTGCTGTGTAGTCTATGGGAATTCATGGCATTCCTATAAAAATGGGTCCAAACATACTGATAACCATGGTAACATTCCACCTCTACTTCCTCTACGGCTCTGAACAAAGCTCAGCACAATGCATGCATGTATATTTTTGTGTTAGAGTTACAAAATAGACTAAGTCTTTGCCTCCTGCATGGTGCATCGTATGTTATGCAGCTACCTCCTGAGGTTGGTGGAACTACTCTATACAAATTCTCCATCCAAACCTATATGGACATAGCACAGGAGGCAGAGCAGGAAAGGAACACAGCTTTCACACTGGCTGCCCAGTTTATAGGGCAGGACTGATCGTCTGCAAAACTCCTTAGTCTGTTTAGAGATTAATTTTTTTTCCTTAATAATTTTTAATAACTCAACACCTTTGTACTGGATGGCACTGAAATCAAGAGAAGGGCCAGAGGGAATAAAATGATGGTCTCCTGTGAAAGATTTAGAGACAGGAATAAAAAGGGGGGAAAATCCCTTCTGATTTCAAAATTACTCCATCTATTTTCCTAGATTGTTGTAATAAATAAACAAGATGATACAAATAGTATAGTATTTTACTGCTATACTGTTGGAACTGATTTGCATTACAAAATTCACTATAAAATTAAATTGTGCAGCAATCAAATTGTGTTACTTTGTTCAGGTACAGATGAATTATCCCATTCTATTGATAAAATGATTTTATATTTTTCCTTGTTTTCTTGTCTCTTTCAATTAAAGTGGTATAATTTCAAGTGAAATTAGAAGATTGTACTTGGCTTGTGGTCTTACATTATAACTCTTTTTCTGCTGCTCAAACTAGCTGACATACCAGTGATCATTACGCTTCTAAAATTATATTATATGAATCATATTATTCCATTTATTTCAGAAGAACTGAACCTGTGCCATTCTTGTTATAGCTAAAAGTAGGAAGAAATGGCTTTCGCATCTCATTCATTCAACTAGAGTTACAATTACCTATTTGACCTATAAATATGGTGGTTTATCATAGGGTAAAAGGCTTCAGAATAGCCAGGCTAAAAGATTTAAGTGATTTACAGTTTGTTATTTTGCTGAAATAATTTTCAATGGGGACATTCTGCTCTTAGCTACATGACTGTGGGATCTCTGCTGAGTAGGCCTCTAGATCCGCATCCATGTAACAAAGCCAACAGTCTCAAGATGTATTGTACTAAGTCTAGAAAAGATAGGCAGAGATCCTGAAAGCAGGGGGGACCCACAAAACAACAAATTTCATAGAGTTTCTGAGACTTGCTAGAGGTCCAGGCTATCATCTGCTTCACCTTTCAGATCTTTGCCCCCTTCATTCCCTTGGCAGGATGGGTTTCAAGCTGGTGATTGTATGAAGAAGGTAGGCTACAGCACAGAATTACTTTTTAGGGGTAGGAAAGTGGTTCTCTCAGCTTCATTCCTGCTGCCTCTCACTGCCCCATGCTGTGCAGGGGCTCTGTCATGAGGCCTCACCCCCACTTGCTCTCCCAGCCCCATCTCCCAGCTCTTTAAAAAAAAAAGAAAAAAAAAAAAGAAAAAAAAAAAGAAAAAAGCCCTGCACTCACCGGCTCTTGCCTGGTGTGTGTGTATGTGTGTGTGTGGGGGTGATTTCTCATGCCCCCACTGCCCCACGTTGCGTGGGGGGGCTCTGCCATGAGCCACCAGAAGCCCGGGAGCTGGGGCCAGGCAGGCAGCTATCAATGGGGCTGGGAGAACAGGCAGGGGATGAGGGCACATGACAGAGCCCCCCACACAGCATAGGGCAGTGGGGGGCAGTGGGGTTTGCCCCCCAGCCTGGCAGCAGCCAATGAGTGAGGGTGGTGTTTTTTTGTTTTTTGTTTTTTTTAAAGGTAGGAGTGGACAGGAGGTTGCAGGGCACTCAGAGGGGTTGGAGGAAAAGATAAGGGAAGGCAGCCTCCAGCCCCCTTCTCTACTTACCGGCACGGAGTCCGGGTCCAGCTCCTTGTGGTGGCAAGTGGGGACTGCCCAAATCTCTGAAGCTGTCTGAATCTTTTCCAAACCAGTTTGGAGAGCTTTGAATCAATCTGGACCTTTTTATTGGTCTCCTGATTCAATTCAGATTTGGAGATTCAGCTGCCAAATCAGGCTGAATCTCCTTTGAATCAAATAAGCACCCGACGCTTTGCACAGCTCTAATGTCTATACCTTGCCTATAAGGACAGAGAATTTGGATACATAGGCAGGAGAATGGTAAGTGGAGGATTCTATTCACTAGTCCTACAAGGTCTTTCACAAAATGTATTGCATTTAACAAACAAACCTGAAAGTACTGGTCCAGCCCTCATTTGCAAACCAGGGAAAAACAGCAATTCAAGATGTGTGTAAAGGTGACTTTAAGATACCTTGGATTCTTGACCTGCTGTGAATCATGTCACCACCGAAAAATAAACTACAGAGAGCACAAGGACTTCTTTAAATTATGTTTACTGCCAGTAAACAAGCAACAAAAGACTACCAGCCAGAGTATGATGAATCCCTGGTTATGCTTATTTTCTCCTGAAGAGCCTAAGACTAGATCAGTGCTGCTGGGATAAGAGCAATGCAATGGATTTATGCCACTAGATGATTCCCTATGCTAGAAAGGTTTTCTTTTCCCATAGCCAGCTTTGCATGGGCCAAGAGAGGCATAGATTGAAATTTATATACCTGTCTTATTATTTCTAGTGACAGCAAAACTACATGAAATGGGACATAAAGATATGGAAGGACTAAGATATTTCTGTAGCTTGCTTGAAAAATAATGATTTCAAAAGATGTGATGGAATAAGTTTGCAATGTTGTGTACCAGATAAGTAAGTATGTGTTCTTAAGAAGTTAAAGATGATGTTTTTTTTTTTCAGACAACTGAAAAACTCAGAGTTGACTTCTTCAATTGAATTTTATATAATATAAAAATGACATTATTTGCATTTTATAATGGCAAACTTGGCCATAAATCCTTTTCTCTGAATTTATACAGATAATTATTTATTGATTTGGCTTCTGAATGAAATAATAGATAACTTACTGTGAGATGGACTTTTCTTTCATTTATGTTGTTTAATATGTTTAGCTGAAAAACAAATATTCATAATGGCATTTGTTGTGTCTGCTTCCAAGATGGGATCATAACTGTATTTCAGAAAAAAAAAAGTTTTGTGGATAACCATGCCATTTTAATTTTGGTCTAATTCTCTTCTTAGGCTCATTCCATCTTTATCTTCTAGCTAAGAGAACCAATGGTATTTTATTTGCCAGACACAAGTGCTGTGTAAGGCAACAGATTCTGTTCTCCTCCATTCTGTCTTCGGACTGGATAACTGTGAAGATAAATTGTAGTTAGGGATTAAGATAGCGTCTTAATTCCAACAGCCAGGCCTACCCACTCACTCCCTGTATCACTCATTGCAGGAATGGGCAGCAGTGCCTCAATAAATAAAGTTTCTGATCATATTGGTAAAGTGTAACCATTTGGAACAGCTTGTTATATGTTGAGCTGATAGTACTTCAGAAAGAACAGGTGTACATGAGATTTTAAAAAAGAAATTAAAAAACCCTTTCACCTCCATGAGTTTCCAGCTACTGTCAGCAACAAAAGGGTTCGATTATATCATAAGAATTTTTTTTACAATATCACAAAAATGTAAAAGCTTGGTTTTAAATCAGTGCAAACACTAGATAAAAGGCAAGGATTACACTGTACTCTATGGCTTTTGCAAACTTGTTGGAGGTATGTTGGAAGCTTTTCCATTCCATTTGTCTCTCCAGTAGAATTTTTTGTATCATCCATCTCCAGCTCAGGTCCTGAAAGATCTTGGTTCTACATGTTTACAGCTTCAAAGATATTTACCTCCATGTAACAAAGCATGCTTGGAAGCAGTCCAAGGAGCTGTGTGCCCTGAACAATAACAACAGGGAATAGTTTTAGTTTCAGTGTGATGACCTGACCCACACAAGGGTTTGTAACATTTCTGAGACTCTGTCATCCAAGATCTGTTTAAAAGCAGAAACTATAGCATGGTGAGGACAGCGAGCTAATCCCTTGTGAGAGCAGTTTTTGCTTTTGCCTTTAAAAGAAAACATGTCTCTGAGTGCTCTTTGTCTTTGTATTCCCACTGCAGAAAGTTTAGTACCAGTATTTGAGAGTACATGCAATGTGGGCTCATCTCCTGCAACAATAAAATCAAGTAAAATTATTTACTTTAATGGGAACAAGATAACACCCTGACATAAAACTTTTCATAATAAAGCTAACTTTTCTTTTTGCAGTGTTACTGTCTTTTAGCAGCTCCTACTCTCTCTTCTTCTATTTCACAGCCTTGAAGACAGCTTTTAGCTTTTTTCAAAATCACAGATCTACCCATGGAGACCAGTCTTCAGCAGCAGCTGGGTTTCATCTTTTTGTTAATCAGGAAAGGGAGCTGAAGAATAGGCTCTGTCCCTCCCCTATGCAGCCATAAATCTGGATTTTTTTTCAGCTTACATTCCCCAAAACAAACTGTATGCCTTATTTGGGGGTGTGTGGTATGCAAGAAAATATGGTAATACTAGAGCTACTGCTGATCTACAAAGAGAAAGGAGACTGTTAGCTATACTGAGCCCCCTAAATGACCTATTTGGATGGAGTAGGACAATCACAGCTGGCCTCTTGCCTAACAGTGTCAGGCAGAGAGTGTTCGGTAGATTTTTCCTAAGAGGCCACCCTACCGTGCCTTTTTCCTAACAACTTGTCAGTAGCAGCCAGCAAGGTCATTCTCTCCGAAATGCACAGGGAGGCATGATATCTACTCCTGCCTCTTACGGGCAAATGTCTTTAGCCACTCCTGTTCAGGCATCCACTTGCTACCTCATCATAATGGAGCCATAGCTTCATACGTATAATATAAAGAATGTATATCAAGACTATCCAGTGCCATAATTAATTACAACGGTTTTGGCAGCATGTTATGCTCACACTTCAGAGCTTTAAGCCATTCTCCAACTCCTAGGAATTAGTGTAAGAGGGAGGGGAGGGCAGATTGCCTTGTATCATCCTACTGAGGCAGAGTTCCAGGGCAAGTTCCTGGGCCAGTATAACTGGACAGGCAGCACGGGCAGCTGCCTAGGGTGGCAACTTACAGGGGCAGCAAAAAGTGGGCTGACAGGTAGCACGTGCGCACTTGACTGGGCCTGGGTCTAGCATGATGCCACCACAAGGCAGGGTGTAGCACAGGTAGGATCCAGACAAGGACAGAATGAAGAGGAACAGGAACCTCTGCATCATCCTGGGAGATGGTGCCACAGCCTGGCTGCTCAGTGCACTATATGCCATGGGGTAGGGGTTGGGGTATGGTGCTGCACTGCCACCGGTGCATGGGGGACTTCAGGCAGGCTCCCCGGGGAACACCACTCTTGCTGCCACAGGGGCTATGGTGCATGGGGATGTGGTGGTATGGGGGCTACGCTCATATTCTTGAAGCTCTGGAGATGTTCTTACATATTCTTCTCCTAAGCACAGGGGTGGCTGAGGGGGTCTGAGAGACTCTATGTGCTGCCCCTGACCACAGTAGCCTCCCTCAGCACTGGCCTTGTGGTTGCCATCTCTGGTGCTCACCCCACAATAATTTGCAGGCAGCTGTAAGTGTGAGCAATCCAGCTGGCCAGCTCCAGCAACCTTGCTCCCTTAGAAATGTCAGGACAGAGCTAGCTGCAGCTGCTGTTTAATTAGCTGCCTGACATCAGCTTCTCCCAGAACAAAAAGTGGGGTTAGCAAAATTTTGTCTGCCTAGGGTGGCAAAAATCCTTGTGCTGACCCAGGAGGGTTTTTGTAATTCCTGTATGATGTTTGACTGATTGTGTTGGAGACAAGAGGCTAGAATAGATGGACCTTGTGTCTGATTTAGCGTGACATTTTCTATGATCACAGCCCTCACTCACAAATTTAAACTTGGGGCGCTTGTACATGTGATGGTGTAGCCATGTACACATGACAAAAAGTATGAGAAATCGTCATTTGTCTAACATAATGGTGTCACCACATATGCGTGCATGTTTCTTTTTATGTAAAAATGTCTTTGTGCATGGCAACTTAGACCACTTCCGATGTACTTTAGTTTGATTGGGGCAAATTGCCCCACTGTAGGTAAAAGAAATGTGCATGCATATATGTCACATGGGTGTGCTGGTAGCCAGGGAAGGTGGCAGGGATTGTGCATGGGGCGCTGGAAGCCCAGGCGTGCTTGGGGAAGCTTGGGTTTGGTACCATCCCTGCCACCTTCTCCAGCCACTAGACCACCCAGCTGCCCTTCTGCCACCTTTCCACACTGTCACAGGGGCAAACTAGCCCATTTTGGGGCAGTCACAGGCAGCAGGAAGGCAGTAGGGACAGTGCATGGGGCATGGGAAGCCCGCCAAGCCTGAGTTTTGCCAGAACCAGCACATGTGCACTGCTGGATCGGGCCAGGTGCTGCCTGTGACCTAGGCAGCCCCAGGGGCACCACTGCCATGGAGGGGAGCAGCAGGTCTCCCGCAGCCCATAGACTGCCCAACCTGGTGGCAACTCATGTGGGCAGGCTCTGCTGGGGGGAAAAAAACTGTGGCGAAGGGTCCCATCTTTTTTGTTTTTTCCTCACAGAGCCTGCCTGCCTGTCCTACAGCTGGGGGGTGAACCCTGAACTATGTGGTGCCCGGACTTTCCCTCCCCAGTGGAGGCACTCCCCTGGGCAGTCCAAGCAGGCTGCCAGCAGGTAGGTGCTGCCCAGGAGGCATCCCCATCTCAGGGTTTGCCAGCAGGAGGAGAGACAGGCAGGCTCCACAAAGGGGAAAAAAAAGGATCAGGCCCCTTGAAACTTCTTTTTTTCTGGCGGAGTCTACCCATGGCCAGTGGGGAGGGGGGAAGCTGTCGGCAGGCCATCACTGTTCTGTAACAGTGACAGAAGCCCCTAAATTTAAATGGTGTGCCACAATTAAAAACCCACCATTTCAATTTAGGGGAACTAAACCCCCATCATGTACAAGCACCCAAAATGTTTCTAGGGCAGGTTAAAAACCAGGAAGAACAAAAATAAATGAATAAATAAAGTGGAAAGATGTTCTAAAGTTTCCATTTTTTTCCCCCTACAAATTTTGAAACCTAGAAGACCTGTGCAAGTTCCTATTGACAGTTGCTTATTTCTTACACTCTTCTTTTTCAGAGGAACTGTAATCAGTGGGGCTTTAATTATAAAGTTTTAGAATTCTCTAACTTACTTTCATGCTGGTGAATTTTAATATTATTTCCATTATACTTTCTTCACTAGACTGAACATGTTCAGGCTTTATAGTGTATTCATACTTTTCTTCTTCAGTTGCTTACTTATTTTGTATGCTACAAAGACACAACAGAACAATGGATTTAAATTAAAGTTATCCTCCTTTTCCTTCCTACAGGAAAGCTTGCATAACATTTTTAACCTGTTTTGAACCTGAGATATTGGTTTCTCTTTTTAAAAAATGGAGACTATCTAATATTGTCATCATGAGACTTACATGGATATCAGACATTATTTCATTAATTTCACCTAAAAACTGATGCAAATTCTACTGGTTTACCCAAAGTCGCACAGCAAGAGGGGAAAGATTTCCCTAAATCTCCTGAATCGCAATCCAGAACTTTATTCCAAAACTATCCCACCTGATTCTAGTCCATGAATAAATCACACTTGATTTGGAAGGCCCATGTTATAACTGGTATATTTAGAATAGTTTTATTTTAATTTGCAAGTTGGTTAAAGATGCTTATTTTACAAGATTAGCAAAATCATGCATCTGTGATTATTAATGCCTGAATTTCTTGATGCAATAATATGTTTCTCAAGGATCACTTAAAACAAATATATATTCCCACAAATAATTATATTTGTTATTTTAATATGTGACTCTTGTCAGTGTTTTACAGACTATAAACTTTGGCGATCCTCCTCATCAACAACTATAATTCAATTGATCATAGAATCTTGAAAGACAAATGAAGTGTGATTTATTCATAGACCATAAACTTTAGAACATTTTAAACATCACATTTGAGAGAACATGAACAAACTGAACATTTATAATTGAATCACCCAATACATGTACTCTCATACATTAATGAGACAGACACAAATGGAGTCATCATAATGCTTCAGCATATTCTATTTCCGTTCACCTATTACCACTCTAACTACTTGTTCT
Organism: Crocodylus siamensis; assembly: GCF_052110815.1. Classification (NCBI taxonomy): domain Eukaryota; kingdom Metazoa; phylum Chordata; order Crocodylia; family Crocodylidae; genus Crocodylus; species Crocodylus siamensis. Next base: position 189,465,031 of record NC_143398.1, on the reverse strand, counting down.
ATATCCTGACCCTACATGGAAAAATAATTCCCAATATCAGTGATAATTGACTTTATGGGACTAGTGCTCTCTCTGAAAGAGACTTATAAGAGCTCTCTTTCAGAGTTTGCCAACTGTTGCTTGCCAGCTTCCCTTTCATTATTTCATTGTCATTATCATCATCATCATGAGTTATAGACCTGTTACAAATAATTTGAATGACCTCTATATTTTCCCCCTCATTCTTCTTTAGAACATGATGTGTTCTCATTTTACTTTTTAACATCTTTCGCTTTTTAGCAAAGTATTCATTTAAAATGCGGGCACTGTCTGGAAGTAAATTACTAGGGTAAAAGGGCATTTCAAGATGATTGAAAATGTACCTCTCAAGCTGTTGCTTTTTCTATTTCCCAGGTAGTATTGCTGAAAAGGTGGTTAGAAAAATGCTATTCTAAAGGCAAACACTTTTTCCATTTCAGTGTACTTCTCTTTGTGTTCATCTCCTCATACTCAGAGATCTTGATGAAATAAATAGCTACACTTATAGTAAGGGATTTGGGATGTGTAATAGATCTATTGTTTACAATGGGTGCCAATGCAGCTTACAATGGGAAAAAGGTGTAGATCTACATGGAAATTGTCTGTAGCTATAGTGGTTGTGGTTTTAAAAAGGCAGTTTCTTATTTTGAAAGATTTGACCAATTTGAGATAGTCTCTGTATTTAAAGGTAAGCTAGTCCCTTTGCAAACACATATGCGTGGAATGTAATGACCAGTACAGTTATCCAGAAATGCATATGATTTGTGCTTCTCTTTCTGATTGGGGGGTAGGGAGGAGGTACAAATGCATGCCTATACAAGAAGTGACTTATTACTCCCCATTTGCACAGGCTTATCCTTTCCTACCTGCTGATCACTACAGCGAAATCTAGGCTACCCCATTTCCCATACCCTCCTGCCCATCTTGTTGGTGGGAACACAGACCTATTTCCCCTGCCATTCACAGACCCAAGGTCTGGGTAGCCATGTCTGTAAGTTTAAGTGGAATTTTTACTTCCTTGCATGCCTAAGTGTTTCCCTATTCTTGCCCCTAAGGAGTCCAAGAAGATATCAGTTTAAGACACATTTTGGCCTGCTTAAGGAACTGTAGCCCTGCATAAATAATAGAACTCTTCTAGGGGTGGCTAGCAGGACAAGGGACTTCCTTGAATCTGCACCAATCCACCTTAGTGCACAGTCTTCCTAGTGACAACAGCCCCTGCAACAGGACTTGCAAAGCATTCTTCCATGAAAGCCACTGGCTGTCTTCTGAGAGCCCCAGGAAATTATTTCTCAGATGGAACTGAGGATTTTAGACCTCATTTATGCCACTCTGATCCTTTCTCTAAGCATCATAACCTGTAAAATTTATTTAAATAGAACTTACAAATTGTGAGCTATGTTGTGTACTTTCTAAACAGCAGTCTGGTTTTCATATCCTTCATGCCAAGGAAGAAATGATTGGCCCATGATGCCAGCCTCCATGGGCAGATCTGGACTTTTGAAAAATGGGGTGCAGTTGGTAATTTGCATATAAACAATACATGCATTTTGCCCATTAAAAATAAACTAGAAGCTTTACTAATATGCTAGGGACCTAGGGATGTATTATGCAGTTTAAGATTGAAGGAAAAATAAAGATAAATTTTTGGAATGTTTTAAACAATCAGCATGGCTGTGAAATAGGAACTTAATTGCAAGGAGCAGGTAAGAGACAGCAAAATTGCAGAACAAAGGATAGCTTGACTGGTAGATCATCAAGACCATTAAAAAGAAGAGAGGGTCATTAGCAGCTGTGGAATGAAGAGTTTAGAAGGGATCAGGTAGAGTATAATAAGAAGCCATTAAGTCAATAGACTCCCTCAGCACTGCCTGACTAGAAATGAAGTTGCCATTGCCAAGCAGTTGGTTTTAAATTTTGTGTGGAGTAGGAATTAAGTGCTTGGGGAAGTGAATACAAGTACATCAGTGTACCCCTCTTCTCAATTCACCTCTGCCAGTTTCTAATGATTATCAAGTGAATACTGTGCACTGGTAGAAGAAAGCTAGAGACTGGTCATATAGAAGAAACTGGTTTTTCTTCTTTTGTTTTATTCTTTCTCCGCTCTCTTTACAGACAAACAGAAGCAGCAACAAGCTGCTAAGAATCAGCTTTTATATAGTGAAACGTGATGGAGGAAAAAAAAGGGACATCAGGGAGGCTGGATTGCAGGGTCCCATTCCTTAGAAGACACCTAAGGGTGAAGAGTCTGGAGCAGAGTATTTCAAAGAGGCCCAGAACAGAGTCTGTATAGTTGCAGGTGGTCTCAGAAACACAAGACCTAGCACAGGATCCCTCAGATTGAAAACAGGATTCTAAACAACTGTCTCATGGGCATTCAAGTGGAGAAGCTCCAGCAGGGGCATTGCATCCACTTTAAAAGGACCAAACAGGACTATTTCTCAAGATGATAAACACTTTTGAAAATTTGTCTATAATTTTTGGGTCCATTCCCTTCTGAAAATTATGACAGTACTATACAAGAGAATTGGACTGGCATTATTTAACATGAAGACATGGGTTGGGAAAACTGATACTGAACATTAATATCAACTCAGGTTCTTTTTAACAGTATTACCCTCTCAAGGACTGACAGATAATGGACACTAGCAGTCACAAGTCAAGATGCTTTTCTGAGTTTCTATATTAATCTTATTATTAGATTTTGTGTACAATTTCAAGCACTTGAGCAACAATTAATAGGAACTAAGATGGGAGTGAAAATCCAGGACAACTGAAGTTTCCTAGTGGTCAGATCCCTTCATTTATTTTGTTTATATTACCTAGCATTATTATTTTTATTATCAACTATTCATCTGACATTGTTTATACCCAGTTCTACTCCCTTTTTTGTATCAGCTTTTACCTTTGTATTCAAATCTTAGATGGCAATTTTACCTGTTTACTTGTATCTTTGGATGAAACTTTGCAGATCAATTACACCCTTAGAAACAAGTCTTAAAGGAGAGATTTCAATTCCTTAGAAACATCTGACTTCACTTCTGCTGTAACAAGGAACTGTGGCTGTTTTTCTTATTTCCATGCTGTCACAAAAACAGCATCTATGATTCTGGGATGCCATTATATGAGGTGGCCAGAATATTTTCATCGAAAGAAGGTATTTCAAATCCAAAGGGATGGGAAGTTCAGTGGAAGCTGAAAGAATGATGTTATGTGTAGAGGGAAAACAGGCACAACAGAGAGACACTGTCTGTATCTGAGTGGTTAGAATTATGGCTGGGGATATGAGAAACCTAGGTCTAAGTCTTAAACTTAAACTAGGGTGGCCCATGCCCAGGCTCTAGGTACACGAATCTACTCCTGTTTTCATTTAGGTTTTGTTTTTGAGCCAGTGTGGAAAAACATAAATCCTGAAAACCTCAGAAATTCTCATGCAAGAAAACTGTCATCCACTGGTCATCTCTAGAGAAAAATCTCAACAGTATTACCTTCCAAGGACCAACAGGTCACGGACGCTAACAACAGGTCATAATTCTAATGAGGTTTGTGTGAATGTTACAGTTTAAGGGACAGTTTAATCTAATCATTTAACAGATAATGAGGATTAAAATTAAAGTTTAGCTACATGATTCCTGCTATGTCTAATATCCTAATTGCTATTTCAGATTTGTAACTAAACATCAAAATGTCATAATCTAATGCTACCAGACACAAAACACTTAAAATGTCAGTGAGCAGAGGAAAGAAGAAGAATCATCAAAAAGGGTTCAAAAAGTCTATGACTGTATTTAAAATGTACAGTATCTGATGTCTGAAATAAAATTGGCTACAGTCACATTATGTAGGGACAGCTAGCTTCAGCGTTGTATACTGTAGATTAGAGATGTGCAAACCATTTATTTCAGAATAACAACTCTCCCCGCCCCTGTTGAGATGTCAGATAGGCTTGGACTAAATTGGAAGGGGAAGTTCTAGGTCCTGCCTGTCAAAGACTTTTATGTGAACAGATATGTGATAATACTTTACAAACAATGAAATAGTACATTAAACAAACTTGCTTTTGCTGCATTTCCACTCAGAAAGGCAGAGTGTGTATAGACAGACAACTGAAATATTTTCTGAATAGTTTGAGAAGTTGTTTCAGCCTTAGTGGGGTTTGTGAATTGTTCATTTTTATTCTTAATTATTTTTAAATAAGAGATTGTTCTCTTAAGTCATGTCATATTATTTCTGCTTCATGATTAATTTCACGGTCCGATGGCTGCGGAACTGGATCTGTGGATGGACCCAGAGAGTGATAGTTGATGGAACCAAATCAACTTGGTGCACTGTAACGTGGCATCCCCCAGGGCTCTGTATTTGGACCTGTAAATACATTACTCTTTAATGTATTTATAAATTATCTGGACTCACATTGTACAAGCAGACTGGCTAAGTTTGCTGATGACACCAAACTATGGGGAAGTGCAGCCACCCCAGAGGACAGGCTGGCAATTTAGGCTGACCTCAACAGGCATACAAGGTGGGCGGATCAAAACCTGATGGCATTTGATGCCAAGGAATGCAAGGTGCTCCACCTTGGAAGAAAAAACCCACATCACGCTTCTGGGCTTGGCAGTGCTACGCAAGCTAGAACTGTGTCTGAAAAAGACTTAGAGGTCGTGATTGACCAGAAGATGAACACGAGCCTCCAATGTGACACTGCAGCCATCCAAGCAAACAAAACTCTGGCCTGCATCTTCCGATGCATCTTGAACGAGACCCGGGAAGTCATCCTCCTACTTTATTCAGCCTCAGTGAGACCACAGCTGGAATACTGCATCTAGTTCTTAGCTCTGCAATTCAGAAAGGATGTGGAGAAGCTCATGACAGTCCAGAGGAGAGCCTTGCAAATGATCAGAGGACAAGAGGGCAGGCCTTATAAGGAAAGGCTGAGAGACATGGGATTCTTAAGCCCGGAAAAGCGTAAGCTCAGGGGTGCCATGGTGGCAGCCTATAAGTATATAAGGGGTGTACACCAGGAACTGGGTGAATGACTGTTCACCAGACCACCCCATGGGAAGACTAGGGCCAATGGTCACGAACTCCTGGATGAACTTTTTAGGCTGGACATAAGGAAAAACTTCTTAACTGTCCAAGTCCTCAGGGCCTGGAATAAACTACCCCCGTAGCTGGTGCAGGCACCTACTCTGGATTCCTTTAAGAAACACTTGGATGTCTATCTTGGTAGGATCATTTGACCCCTGCTGACTGCCTGCCCTTTGGGCAGGGGGCTGGACATGATGATCTTGCGAGGTCCCTTCCAGCCCTAAGGTCTATGAAATCTATGAATTGACTTTTCTTCAGCAGAATGAGTTACTAATAGTCAGTAATTAATACTAAATAATCATTTGTCCAGGAATGTGTATTCATATTAATACCGGTAACTTCCATTCCTTAAAACATTGAGCAAAACACCCACATTAATGACATGTGCTCTTGATTATTTATTTGTATTTCAGTTGGTCAGTTCAAGTATGTCTTTATTCCGTATTTACTACTTGGAGAACCTTACACAAGGGATGGTCTTTTAAGGAGTGGTTACACTGCCAAAGGACTGTGCCAAGGCACATCACAGAGAAGCATGGCATATCTGCTCTACATTACATTGAATCCCAAAAACAGGTGTAATGTAGTTCCATTACAGAAGTGGCGGATACACATGACTATGCTTGCTGTTTTGGGCATGCTTACTGGTCCAGCGCTGCTCAGTTACATGATAAGCCCTTTTGAGGTGCAGTGACCATGGCATAGCCATGCTGTTGCTTCCCTACTGGAGTCCTGTGGCAGTGTAGGCACACCCTAAAAGGCAACCTAGGGTAGAGATACAAGTCAACTGAACAATTTAAATGTAAATATGACTACACAGGCACTATGGCTAACTGCAGACAGTCAAAAGCCCTGAGGCTGAATCGATTCAATCTTTGCAGGTTAGTTTAAGCTGCATAGAATGAACTGATAAATAAGTGAACAGATATTTGTTTTTGATTCCAGAAATGCAGCCATAAGCCTGCCTGCAGTGGCCCAGGCCAGAAGTGTGGGGACACTAGAGAATGCCTCCCTGCTCTGCTGCAGCAGACAGCTTGGATCTGGAAGTGAAGTTCCATAAACTGATTTAACCTAAATCAGTTAAGTCTGATAATACATCCATCTGGGTTTATCTTAAACTGATTCTGGCAATTTTGAAACTGGTTTATGTGCACTGAACTTCTGCTGTGTTACAGGTTTGAACTGGTTTCCAGTCACTTATACTGATTTATGTGTAATTTCTGCCCCTAGCCTTTAAGCCTGACTGCAAGCTGCTGGAGATGCATACATCTTGACTTCAGTGGAGCAACAACATCTAACAAACTAAGGATTGAGCCTATTTTTGTCATCGGGCTCTATTCTTGGACCAGTCAATATTTAGCTTCTCTGCTAATAGTACCAATAAGCTCTCTCTACATACTGGCAATTTGCAATATCTGTCTTCTCTCTGGTGAAACAATCTACTCTGAATTACTGTGAAGCTATTCAAGCTTTCCAGATAGGCCACCTCAAGCAAATATTGATAACTAGGCTAGGTTTGAATTGAAGTTATGCGTACCCTGGGATGTTTCCTGACTAGTGCTATGATCCATAAAAATTCCTATTTTTATTAGTCTATCATAGAGAGCACTGCATTTGCTGGATCCATATCTATGCCATTCTCTTTCTAGCTCTATAATTTAATATGTGTCTCTGATGCTTTAAAGATTAACCACAATTTTTAGGTTACAAGAATTTTGTTCTGCCTGTTTACAGATGAGTTAGAGAAACTCTACAAAATAGTATTTACTTTTAAATGAAAAATAGGCACTACTAACCTTTTTTTCTAGTGGCTTAAGTGGTCATTAGCACTCTACTAAGATCTGTATGTGTGGTAATTAGTGATACATAAAGTACTAGCTATTTTAAATGAATTAAAGGTTGGTAGAGCAAGAATTACAGGAAAAAGGAGTTTCTTCCTCATACCTCCTTCCCCAGCAAATAGATAAATAAATATTTGGGTTAAAAACACTTTTACATTAAAGAAGATAGTGGCTTCTAAGAAAATAATGAACATAACTGCTTTTCACAGTCTTTTCTTATGTAGGTTAGTCTTTTCCATTGCAATGCATACAGCAAGAGGCTCTAAGAGAATCCCAGGGCATCTTTCTGCAACAGCAAAACTGTATTTCTTCACTGTTCACTTTCATTCATAGGCAGGAAATATGGTCTTATTGTGGTCCTTTCTGTTTAAAAGGATCTGCCTTCATTGTGGGGAAAAATCTCTCTTGTTGAATAAGAACATCCATCATAGTTTAAACAGAATTTCAGGAATGACAGGTACCTTATTTAGATAAGGTGACACATTACTGCTTCCTTTTTTTCTCTTTTTTCTTATACAGTAAGATCTATACGGAGAGTAAATTACTCTATCACACCAAGTAAGTATCAAAGTCAGGGCCCATCTTCTGAGTTTTCTATTTCATATCCCCTTGAATTCGTCTTCTGGCTGTTTGAAGGACATCTGAAGTGGATTTCTGGTTTCAGTGCTCTCAGTATCAAATATTTCTGTTGGCTATGTTGAGTGATAATGCTTACTGAAATATTTTTTTTCTAGTAGAAGTTATAGGCAGGAACTGTATTGCTACTGAATTGTTGCTACAGGCTGTTAGAATCTGGATTTCTTAAAAAAATGAAGTGGCTATGAATTAAGTAGCACTTGCTACTTAAAATACATTTTGCATGCTTTTAAAGTCTTGAATAGAAATTAAGATAGCTTTAAAGCTGTGTTGAAATAGCTGTGTCAGAGTGCAACAATGTTCTGTTAAACCAATTAATAGTGTACCAGGGTGCAAAAGACATTGATCCTTTGACCAGGGGATCCAAGCTTTTAGAACATTATTTAGTTACAGTGTATGACTGTGTTGTAGTAGGATAAGGATTTCTCTAATCTAAATCCAGAAAAGTTATCAGCATGTTAACTATTTCAAAAGATACTTTACAGGGGAGAGCAAAAATAAGACACTAGTAGTAAATGTCAGGGAATCTATAGATTCTAATAACTTAATGCATTAAATTGTATCAGTATGCATGTTCCACTTTAATATTATGCCATACTGAGTTTCCCCCTTTCTGGGAATGATACTCACCACAATGGAGGGAGCTCCCAGCACAGGTGCTGTGCTTCACGGTATCCTTACTATGAACTGACTCTGTTGACTACAATGGAATGATGTTAACATAAAATAACTGAGGATCTGGCCCTTAACAGAGGCTAATCTGCATAGAATAACAGATTACATATAGAAAGAAATACAAGAGAAAGGTTTTTCCATTAATAAAACTGCTGAATAATAATAGAGTCAGTATTGTATCTACTCAAAATGTAAATGGCTCCAGCCATTGCCCTACCACTTAAAATGTTACAACTCCAAGTTTTTGTTGTTGTTTTGTTTATTTTTTTAAGGTAGATTGGAGCACAAACAACTTCCGAAGGATGGGGGCATAATAATCCCTCTAATCCAAAAGAAGCAGAATCTGGGTCTATCCTGACAAGAGTTGAGAGGCAGGGTAGGGCTGGGAAGATGATAAAAATCAAGCATTCCTCTGACCCAGCTTTTAGCCAAGGGGTTTAAATCCCAACCTCTTCACAGATGCCATTCAGGTATTTTCAACACTCCTTTCCACATCAGTGTATTTATAGCTAAGGGATACACTTGATAGTACTCAGTCCAACCCCTAACTGGCTTCTGGCTGAGCTGTACATGAACAGATACTACATGAAATCTGGAGAAACCGTCCTTTGGTACTCCACCCCTGGGTAAAATTTGCTGACTATGCTATCTGTAGCTTGGGGGAAGGGGTAAAATAACTCCCTTAAAGGTACACATAGGAATGGAGAATTTATCTGGATTGAAGGGGAGACAATGCAGCTGAAAATGCTCTGTGTGGCCAGAAGCAGGAGAAACATTTAAGTGCAAGGCAAGTACTAAGAAGATATTTTACACTGATCGCAATCAAAGGAACTAGTCACTGAAGTATACAGAAGTATACGACACTCCTACAGGGGCAAACAGTGCTGGCATACTGAATATACACAGCTTTGGAAAACTGAGCAAGTTAAAAAGTATGTGTGTTTGAGAAAGAATGCAAGTGAATAAGTTACAAGGTGAGGATTGGAGATGAGGGAAGTGAGATTGCAATTCAGGATGCTGAATGTTGGTTCCTGACACAAATGGTCTGCATTATTGATGGGATGGAGAGATTTTATGGAAATTCATGTGAGGCCCTTATTAATTTTCCTGTTTTCTTAGCTTCTCTCCAGTATAATCTGCAATCATGCTGTAAATAAGATGACTGGTATAAACATATGTAGGCTCATAGCCCAGGTCAGATGACAGCTTACAGGCAGGGCAGTAGGTACAGGGGTGAAGGGGACCAGGAAGGCAAGACTGTGATGATGCATTTAAGGAAAAAAAAGAAAAAAAGAAATGACCTCATAAGATGCCTTCCAGCCTTGATTTCTGATGATCTGCCACAGAATATCTAGTCCAACCGCCTGCTCAAGGCAGGATCATTACCAACTAGACCATCTCATCCAAGTGGTTGGCTAACTTGCTCTTGAAAATTTCCATGGATGGAGATTCCACAACTTCTCTAGGTTGCTGTGCCAAACCCTGACCACCCGCACAGTCAGAAAGTTCCTTCTAATCTCCAACCTTAATTTCCTCTGCTTCAGCTTGAGGCAAGTGCTCCTACTCCTGTCCCCTATGGTCATGAAGAAAAGCCCATCTCCATCTCCCCTATAATCACCTTCCAGGTATTTGAAGACTGCTATCAAATCCCACCTCAGTCTTCCCTTCTTCAGGCTAGAAAACCCTAGCTCTATCAGCCTTCCATCATAAGTCTTGCTTCTCAGGTCCTTAATCATTTTAGTTGCTTTGTATTGACTCCTTACAATGTCTTTACATCCTTCTGGAAGTGTGGGCACTTCCAGAAGGACATAATACTGGGCACAGTACTCAGGGTAAGGCTTCAGTAGTGCTGAATATAGTGGAAGAATCACTTCCCATCATCTGCAAGTGACATTCTTGTTAATACAACCCAGTCTCATGTAAGCTTTTTTTACAACAAGAGTACTTTGTTGGCTTATATTCATTTTATGGCCCACCATGTCCTTCTCTGAAGTACAGCAGCCTAGCCGGTCATTCCCTAATCTGTATTTGTGCATGCAATTATTTAATCTCAAGTTTGGGACTTTGCTCTTGTTCTTGTTGAATCTCATCTGATTGATTGCAGATCACTTTTCCAGTCAATCCAGGTCATTCTGGGTCCTAGCCCTGCCTTCCAGTGTGTCTGTGATTCCACCCAGATAAGTGTCATCCACAAATTTGCAAGGTATGCACTCAGTCCCATTATCCAAATCATTAATGACTAAGGTCCAGCTAGTCCCCCTACCTGGTCATTCCATGCAGCTCTGTTGCTGGTGAAATCAATGCTGCATCATACCATACTGGACACCAAAGTGGGGCTGGAGACAGTTGCTCTCTGTTTTGGCATGCCCCAGCTTTTGCTTTGGGTGACCCCTGACTCACTCACTGAACCACTACGGGTGCCTTTTGTCAAGGCAGAAAGAAGGATTAGCGGGAAAGAAGAAGAACTGGGTAGAAGTAGAATTCAGAGAATGGTAGAGAGGAGAAAGAAGACAGAAAAAGGATAGGTAACTAGGGAAGAGATATAGTGTGGATGACAGTAAATACAGAATTGCTTATGAAGTCTATACAGTCTGACAGCTATGTGCTGTGCCTGTAGCATATCATCCTGACCTGTGATCCAGTCAGGATATCCTACTATAGTTTCACAAGCTGCTTCTACTGTGGCAGGACACGGGACAACAGAAAAAATAAAAGGAACATGCAATGACTTATTCCCCTGTGCTTTGTTATTGCTGATTTTCCCTTGCCTACTAAACTTGGTTTGCCAGCAATCCTAAAAAAACTTAAAATAAGACAATTATGTACTAGTACCATATCTGTTTTAGCTGCTAGAAAACAGGTAGTAAAGCTTTCTGAGCAGCTCCGTAGAATACTACTTTAATTCTTACTCTATAGGTAATTTAAAAAAGGAACATGAAAAATTCAAGGCTCTAGATACCTCATGTCCTTTGATTCCCTGCAATTGTTACCCTTTAAAAATGTTTAGTTGAGATTTTGATAGTGAGGCTAAGTCCTTTGCACATCTTACATTAATTAACAGAACATTAATAAATAGAAAATATATGGATAGATCTATGGAGAACTTTGATGTCAACTTTTGTCTCTTTTTCATATATTAAAAATTCTCCAATGGAACAGAAGGTAGGGAATAGGTACAGTAAGAGTTAACGGTATTTGGAAAGGGTGCAATTTTGCTTTGACCTCATGAGTATCTGATCTCTTGAATCCCAGTAAATTTTTTGCAGTCAGCCAGATTCTGCTTAACTATTCTGGGTAAATCCAGAGTAACTGTTAAAATCGATGGATTTACTCTGGCAAAATGTAGATTAGAATCTAGTCCAATCTCTTATCTAAATAAAATTGTACAGTTGTGAAGGGCTAAAGGGGAGAAGTAAGCCATTCTGTTTACTGTGAGTCCTGGAAATTCTACTGTGAAGGACTTCCCAATTAACATATTAATGAAGGCCAGCCTCAGATGTGTTGGCTGAGCATGGTTAAGGGCAATGATTAATATTAATGTGAGAGGAATATGCATGCATGTTCAGGACAGGAGGAAACATAAATCAATCAAAATTCAAACAATACTGCATTTGTCCTTGTCTGAAAGGATAGGTACAGGTAGGGAGTGTTTTTATAAAGTTGACATAAACTGATTTTCTTCTGTTTGAACAATAGCCCACCAAAGCCCCTAAAACTTAATAAATACTTGAATTAACTCTCAAACCTGCTACTGATAGCTATGTGAGTCAAGAAAGCAAACAGAACTCTGACCCCAGAGGAGATAAGAGGTGCAATTCTATCCTGGACTAGTGCTAGACTAGGGCTATCAGAGAAAGCTGACCAAAAAGCCAGGTTTTTGGTTCACATGAAATTTCATTGTTTTGAAATATGGTTTCAAGCCAAATGGGATCAAAATCAAACATTTTGAAATTTGTCACACTGGAAACTCCTTGGATCCTGTACTCAGTTTATGAATTTAACATTCTTGTCTGCTTCACTCCTGAAAAATCACTTTAATTGAGAAGCATCCCAGCATCCTCCACTCCACAGTAGACTTTCTAGCAGAATGCGTAGGACTGAGAACCCTGCCAGTAACCAACTTCCCTGATATTCGTGCAGGCCACCAGGGTTCAGCCAGAAGTATGCCTTTGTTAAAAGTTCATGGAACATGAAATGCTTTGAACAAACAAGACGAACCAGCATTTTGTAAACAAAACTTTGGTTTCTATGAACATTTCTGGTCAGCTCAATCATCAAGCAATGTTATGAACAAAGAGAAAACCAAATAACCTGTGAAGAACTAAGTTCAGCAATGAGCAGATTTTTCACAATTGTGAAATAACCAGCATCCGGCATACTTCTAGTGCATATGGATAAAGTCAGCCAAGAAAATATCAGAGTAAAGTTACATTATTTTATACATGCAAAACAATAGGCAGATTTAACTAGCAAAGTATGTTTTGCATTCATCTGTCTCTTCTCAGTAAATAAAACTTAGTCTGAAGTATTATGGCTTCTTGTTATCTACACTCCCATTTTTTCCAGAGAGAAAAGTGTTTTAGGTGTCTATTCTCACAGTTATGGTATACCCTCTCACTAGTAAATTCTCCAGAACAGCAGTTCTCAACCAGGATGCCATAAGGGGTGTTGCAGCACCATGCGCATGTGTGTACAGTAAAGCAGCAATCTCTTTCCCTGGTCTGGTTCTCTGTGCCTGCTGTAGTGCTTCACAGACCAGTGGGATTCCTGGCTGCTCTTATGCAGACTGCTGCCCTTGCTGCTTTCCCGTGCTCACCCCTGCTGCCTGCCCCTACACAGAGAAGTGCAGTTTGCAGTAGGTAGATAGATGTGCCCCTGAAACATTTTCCATGCACCCAGGGCGAGTAAGAGGTGCCATAAAGGTAGATGGTTTTTAGTTGCCAGACTTCACAACCCCAGGGGAGCATCCTTAGCCACAGGGACCACCCTCACCCCCTCAGGTATGAACAGTAGGTGGGGGACATGTAGTAGGAAGAGTAGGACAAAGCAAAGTGAGGTCTTGCCCCACCATGCTTCTTTCATTTCAGCTGGATCAGTATTTCTTAACCTTTTTTTGCCATCAAGGCAGCCCTCCATAACTTCTGTGAATCTAGATTCTAACACCCTAGAAGAGTATAGGGGAAGGGGCTTACCTGGAAGCTAAAAAGATTGAGAACCACTGTTCTACAAGAACACATATCTGTAGGTTCTCACTATACTCTTGTCCCTCTACATCCCTGTTGATACTTTTTCAGATAAAAGAAAGACTTTTCAACATCTTCATCAGTGACTTGGATATGGGTGTGAAGTGTACTCTGTTCAAGTTTGCAGATGATACTAAATTGCGGGGTGAAGGGCACACTCCGGAGAGTAGGGAACGATTGCAGGCAGACCTGGATAGGTTGGAAAAGTGGGTAGAACACAATAGGATGCAGGACAACAAGGACAAATGCAGAGTGCTGCACCTAGGGCTTAAAAATATCCAGTACACCTACTGGATAGGAAATGACCCTCTCAGCAGCACAGAAGTGGAAAGGGATTTCGAAGTCATAGTGGACTCCAGGATGAACATGAGTCATCAGTGTGACAAAATCATCAGCAAAGCTAACCGCACTTTATCATGCATCAGCAGATGCATGACAAATAGAACCAAGCAGGTGATACTTCCCCTCTATGTGGCATTGGTCAGACCACAGTTGGAGTACTGCATCCAGTTTTGGGTGTTGTACTTTAAGAAGGATGTGGATAGCCTCAAGAGCATCCAGAGGAGGGCCACTTGTATGGTTAAGGGTTTATAGGCCAAGCCCTATGAAGAAAGACTGAGGGACCTGGACCTCTTCAGCCTCCACAAGAGAAGGCTGAGAAGTGGACTTGTAGCCACAAATTCATTAGGGAGGCACAGAAAAGTATTGGAGATGCTCTGTTCACCAGGGCGCCTCTTTGGGTAACAAGGAACAATGGTCACAAAGTGACAGAGAGCAGATTTAGGCTAGACATCAGGAAAACTTCTTCACAGTAAGGATGGCCAAAATTTGGGATGGGCTCCCAAGGGAAGTGGTGCTCTCCCCTATCTTGGGGGTCTTTAAGAGAAGTCTGGATAGGCATCTGGCTGGAGGCATCTGACCCCAGCACTCTTTCCTGCCTAGGCAGGGGGTCGGACTTGATATTCCATTGAGGTCCTTTCCGATCCTAATATCTATGAATGTATGAAAGAGCATTTATACTTTGCCATTGTCTTATATTCAAAATCCACAAACTCAGCCTCATATGCAATGTTGATATCTCATTTAACAAGGCACAGAGGGATAGAAGAGTTTGTACAGTCCCCAAATCCTGTTTTGCCAAAGTTTGAAGTTAAGAGCCTGGAAACTTCTATGAACTTCTGTTGCCTTTACATTACACAGGAAATTAAGCTTTTCATATTCACATTAAACAAAGTGGTCCATGAAGACATTCCCAACAAAGCTCAATCAAACCCAGATGACACAATAATGCGGCCTTGGCTTCAATTCCATTATATATTTTTAACATTGTATCTTATTCCAACTTCCAGTAAAAACAAAGCTTTTACCTCCTTAAGCTGCTGTATCCAAACCATGTGGTCATGAACATATTTTTCAAGGCAGCAAAATCTAAGCTGTTGCTGTAGACAGAAAAACACATTTAGGAACACCAAACACTTGCTTCAAATGCCGTGTCTGCCATTAGATTTTTCATTGTAGATTTATTTTTAAAAATTCTTTAGAAATTCAGTAAAGTTACAGTATAGTTCAAATTGTTGACCTAATTACCTAGCCATACAGGTCTAGATTTTCAGGAACTGGTCACCAATTTGAGGATACTTCAGATTTTGGATGTCTCTATAACTTGAAACATTTATAAACACAATTTTCATAAAGCAACAAGCCCTCATGATACAGGCTGGAATCAATGAGGGTGCAGTTGCTCAATACCCCAGGGGTCAAAAAAGCAAGGAAGAAATGAAATTGAGCCCAAATCAATGTTCATGTTTGAAAGTTAAGCCATATGCCTAGAGTTTCAGTACAAGCCTGAAGAACAATTAATTTTTTGGCAAAGAAACTGCAAAGGTGTCCCCATCTGTCACTTTTTCCCAAACATTTCATTTCCATCAATACATGTGAATAGAAAAAAACACATTTGATTGTTTTATATTAACTGTCAAAAAGAAGATACTAATTTACCTTCTCCTCATTTAATTTTAAAACTGGGCAACTCACTGCGTTTTCCCCCTAACAGCCTTTTCTTCTGCTAATCCAGATTTCAGCAAAGGCTTGTGAATGAGAATTGCCAATAGACCCTGACTTGCTGCTGGCCTATGCAATGATTCATGACTTCATAGCAGAGGGATCACTGTCTAGATAAGTTGCTATATCTCAATACCTAGTTCACTCGCCAGAGCAGGAATGCCCACCACTTTGGGGAGCCCAAAGTATGGTGAATTTGCTGATGCATTTTAAACTCTTAAAATAATTTAGTCACATTGAATTTGCTTTTCTTTATATTATTCACATTTTCCTGCATTAAAAGTTAGATGCTAATTGCATTTGTTTTCACCCTGTAATCAGAGGGGCAGATTGTGGCTAGCCCCTTCATCAGTGGAATTGACTTCAGGAGCTCTATGCACTGGCAAGCTATAGTAGTATGATTTTTGAGCACTAAACGTGTTCCTTCAAATCAAGTAAATTACTAGGGTTGTAAAAGAACATAAGAAAAAACTTCCCAGGCCTCAATTCCAGGTCTCTGCACTTTCTGGTAAATGTTAACCAAAGGAATCATGAGAATCACTTCAAAACCTCACCCACATCTACAAGGAACAATATCTGAAACACTAAGAAAAGAAAAGTCAGTATGTACATGATTTTTTTTTCTTTTCTAAGGTGATCAGAAAAAATGCAAATAGTTTTACCAAACAAGAGAATATTAACAATTGCCCAAAACATGGGATGTCTACATCCTTGAATGGTACTGGGTATCTCACTGGTAAATCTTAGACAGCCATGGTGTTTCAGTAAAATAACATCTGTTATTAATATCAGCCAGCAAAATGACAATTCACATCGTTATCTATACTTAAGATGAAAGCAAAAGTGTATTGTGCATGGTATATTTAGAGATGGTATGTAAGTAAATTGGGATTCACCACCCAAATCTGCTGTTGCATTATCCTCCAGAGAAAGACATGATAAACAAATCATGTAGGGACACACATTTGTCTAACACCCCTTTAAGACTGACTCATCATTCTGTTCATTAAAAATAGGAGTGGAAGGAAAATGCAGCAAGAAATAATCTGTTTGCAAAATATAGAAGGAGCAAGCATTGACTGGCATGTGCTTGCAGAACATGTGAGCAGCACCAAATCAACAGACATCTTTAAACCCTTTGGTGCAGTTCCCAGAAGCAACAGAGCAGAATGAGGTGCAAGCCCCACAAAAAGAACACTCATGCTCTGTTAACTAGCATTTTTCTTTTTAAGCAAAAAGATGTATACTGTAGATCAGTCTTTTTAAAACTAGCCATAAGTATTTGGCACAGTGTTTTATAAAATCCTTAGATGGCAAAAGATTGTGTTGGTGGATGGCATTGGAAAGAACAACATTTAAGGACAAAGTGGTGTTTCCTGTTTGTATCGAGTCTTAGTCAAATGTTCCATTTTGGAAAGCATGTGCTGCTGTGCTAATCTGAAGTATTACTGGCCAACATCATTTCATAACAGATGGACATTCATTCAGAGAATGGTCCCAAAAGGAACTCTGGGATTTTCAGATACGGAGTCTGTGGAAGTGGGATCACCCTGGAAGATCTTGCCTTCTAGATGTCTGTGTTCCTAGCCTTGAGTACTAATGTAAAGCACTTCAGTGACAATGGTAAACCTCACCATTTATTTAAATGATAACCTTCCCATCTGAAATGAAGTGGCAAATTGCTACAATGCACAAATATGAACCTATGTGGACTAGCAAGTTTTGCCAGCATTAAACAACTATTATAATGAATCATCTCATTGATGCTGTCATTTTCTTTATCCTGCACATTTTTTCCCCATGAAGCAAATCTTAAAGAAGGAAGTGATGTTTGTTGCTTGCAGTAAACTATCAAAATCATAGTGAAGTACTGATCCTATCATATTTAAGCAAGAGGCTGTTTTTAATTGGAATTTGGTTTGCATGGATTACAAGATTAGAACTATTTATTGTGATTTAAAACTTATATATTAAAAAAAGGAAAACCCCCGAGGGGAAAAAAGAGCTACTGCAATCAAATTGAGGATACTGCTGAAGTTATTCAATAAAACACTGATGACACAGATCTTATCTCCTGAGTCCCATGGTAAATTCTTTGTTTTGTGACAGACTATCCACATTACCTTGGGTAAATCACTTAAGTCTTCTCTGCCTCCGTTCCTCATCTGTAAAATGGGAATAAAGAACTTCATTCTCAGGGATATTTTGGGCTTACTCGATACATAAACAGTGAGACTTACAAATACCATGATGTACTGTATGAATTATATACTACCCACTGGATGCATCTACATGAGGTGATGACTATGCAGTATCTGAATAATACTTTGTAGTAGCGCATCACAGCAGAGACAGTGCTAATATGCTATTATGCAGTATTGTTAGGCAAGCAGTAGTGTCATCTAAAAGACATTTGCTGGTGCTTCTGGGAAGTCACTCTGGTTACTGTGCATGTATTTAGTACTTGTTTTAGCAAGCACTAAATAAATATGTGCACAGTAGCATCTTGTGTAGATGTGCAGAGTATAGACATCAATGGATCAGGCCCATAATTACTAGTCAGTGAAAATACTATTCTCTCCAAAGCTAGCATTTATAGTTTTGCTCTTAGGAAATTGTAATGAATCACTTTTTTAAAGAAATTATCTCAACAGCTAACTCTATTCATTTAACTCCAAGACATGAAAGCTTGGGAAGACAATAAGTATCTGGCTTCATGTTGAAGAGAATTCATTCAAATGAACTGTACTTATTTATTTTTTAGTACATTTGATCATTTTGCTAAATGTGCCCAGGAGAATTAAGATTACTTTCATTCTGATAGAGGGAAAAATGTAGCCACTGAAGAGCCATTATTGCACTGAAACTAATGTAGTTCCCTATCCTGGAATCATTTAGAAAGGTGTTTAGCCCTGTCTACATAAGAAATCCCAATGCGCTTGTTAAACTAGATTATACACTCCCTGAGAGACAACAAAATGCTAAGGAAAATACATGGTGCAGTATAAGAAAATGGAGTATGGAGGAGAAGACATAATCAAGAGCTTGTGGACCTTTACAAAAAACCCAATGTTTTGAGCAAGATTAGAGTGGACAGAATGAAATGGGCAGGGCTTAGCATGACAACCAATAAGAGAAGGCATGTGAGGCAGATTTTAGGAGCTGAGGTGGAGGGTATCAGACCAAGGCAGACGAAGGCAACCACATAAAAAATGATCGAAAGTGATAGGTGAAGATGTCATAAGGTGGAAGGAAACTTTGCAAGGTAGGAGGAGATGGAAGGCTATGGTTAAGGTGGTTATAAGCCCCTGAGGCCTCTGAGACCAGAGAGAGAGAGAGAGAGAGAGAGAGTCTTTCTGTAGAAGTCATGGTTTCAACCTTGCCAGAACTTAGACATAAAACTTTATGCATGCAAATAGCCAATGAAAGGCATCTGACCTCATGCAGGTACATCAGGACCTATACTAACTTTTCTGTAATAATCTATGAGTCTCTCTACACCATTTTCCCCTCTTTTTCCTACTATTTTTAAACACAGTATAGGGGAAAATTTATAAATATGTAAGTGACTTAAAAATGTTAGCTACTTCGGTGCTTTTGAAAATGTCACTGGAGCTATTTATATTACATTAGGCTCCAAAGAATGTTACGAGATTGGATCACTGTTGTGCAAGGGGCTATTCAAACAAATATGTGACAGTTTGTGCCTCAAGAGTTAGGAAAGGGACTGCAGTGATATAGTTCGTTCTCCATTATAAAGCTATCTTGACAAAGTTGATTCTAGGTTATTTCTTTGTCTCCTTAAAGCCCTTTTTCCCCCTTTAAAACCTGGTTTCCCCACATGGCCAGTAGCTACATTATCTAGGCTGACATTAGACTGCTTGCGAACAAGAGCTTTTCAAAAGCCTGGGACTCTGCTAATACTAACAAAGGAATCACTTGAGCTCTTGCTAGTGTATCCCCCTGCTCCACCAGAAGCACAAAAGACTCAGTTGAGTTTCTACACATTCTGAAAAGCCACTGTTAACAGGTTGTCATTTATTCATTGTTAGGTTGCAGCTTACCTCTCATGCATTCAGAACCACCCATGCTTCAGTTTTCACATAGTAAGTTATAGTGCTGTAGTAAGATGTTTTCTGCCCTCTGTCCCAAGGAAGTCACCCTTTCTAGATGAATCAGACAAGAAAAGGGCCCCAAGTCTTCTCCCAGCCACTGCCAAAGTTCCTTAAGTCCCTTCACATTTTTGAGGTTGCAGGCCTCTCTAGCCTCCTGCCCTGGAGTGTGCAAGGGGTCTTGACCTTCTGGTGAGGTCCTATTCCACAGGCTCCCCAGGGTAATTGTCTCTGATATGTCCTCCATAGGAGGTCTATATTGAGCAGATTTTTTTTTGGTATTGGGTGGTGGAACTGGAGCGTGCTCCATCCACTCCATGCATTGACCTGGTATTGCAGTGCTTCCAGGACCGGTGCAAAAAAACAGGAAAAAAAAAAAAAAAAAGGCCTCTCATACAGGCTGCTTCTTTTTAATCTTCCCTGTTAGCACATCCTGAGTGTTATGCATATGTTAGGCACTCCTGCCAATTGGTAGACCTTTTCCGTATTGTGTTCATCTCCTATTGATGCCTCCTGTGATGCTTGAAGTGCACGCAGCTATGCCTTTCAGTCATATAATAAAGGTGTTTACCCTGTTTCTCCCTGGGACAAATCAACCCCTGACATACACAGAAGTCTCCTTTTCAGGAAAGGGGTTACAACATTCATTTGCTCCCTAGCTGTAGGATCAGCTTGTCCCCTCCAGATGGGCACAGCTATTATGTAAAGGAGCCCTGTCTTTCTTTGTGCTCTAGGCTCCAGCTTTCAGGACCAGCCCCAGGTCTTAACCTTTGCCCTTACACCTCCTTCCCCAAATCTGCTTTAAGGCACATTCCTAGCTGGAAGACAGATAGGGATCCTAGGTCTGGTGCTTTCATTTTTATGGACTCATCAGCAGACTCCAACCTTGTCCTCACACAGAGCACAAAAACCTTAACCCAGTCTTTAGCCATAAGCTCTCCCATGGTCACAGGACGTCAGATTCCTGGAGAAAATGAGCCATAGGCCTGCACATTCCTTAAGTTTAGCTTGTCATAGTCATATACATACTTTACAATGCAATCACTCTTACCAGAAGAAAAAGTATGGAGCTCTGGGTCTGAAGCTGTGGAATATCACAATGCACCCTGGTAGTAGATTCTTATCCCAGTTTTACAAGCAGATCCCTGAAAGTGGGTTCTGTGTCTATTAAAGGGAGATTCTCATATGTATCTTTGGTGATGGAAGCTGGAACATAAATACTTTTGTAAAGCTTCAGTATAACAGCTGCCACAGTTGAATTATATCACACACCAAAATTCCCAAATATGAAATGCACTTGCCTGGATCCTATTATGTCAAAGGATATTTAAAATATATTTCTAGGGGCCCTGCTACATGTTCAAATTAAAGCTGGATTGAAACCAGCTATAGAGGCGTTACGCATTTTCAAGCACTAACATTATAGCCAGTCAGCCCTTTTTCTCCCTGCCCACAGAAAATCTTTGCATAGCAGGAGCTTCCTTTACACTCTATTAATCCCAGATCTGCAGAATCAACAGCTTGGACCCTGTTCAGCTGGGGTGAGGAGTAGTATGGGGAATTCACAACATTATACTATAATACTAGTTCAGTCCAGTATAGTGAATAGATCAGACTTTTGTGGCAAAGCAGCTCACTAAGCCTGCTCTAAGAGTCACTGTGTAGTTTGCCCCTCACACTGGGGAAAACACCTGGGGGGCATGGTGACAGAGCTATTAAGGTATCTCACTACAAGCTCTAGGGGTGCAAATATGAATCTCAAAATGAAAGTTTTCCCAGCTGTAAATAGGTACCTGGTTATTTGGACCTGGATTCAAAGACAGCTGGACACAATGCTAGCCCCAACACCCCATCAGAAACCACTAGCTATAGAAACTGGTGTAACAGACTGCCAATGTGGGCTCACCAGATTGGCTTCAGAAACGACCCTGGGCTAGAAACAGTGCTGGTAAACTCTGAGCAACCCCAGGGGTGGAATAGGGGAGCCCTGCCCTGTGGAAAAGGAGAAGCCAGTCAAAAGAAGGGGTTTTCAATCCCCTTGTTTGCATGGAAGGGGGATGGCTGGAGTTGGGGGCCAGCCACCCTGAGCCCTGGTTGGCTGGTTTGCAAGCCAGGGAGGGACTGCCAGAGGGGATAAAAGCAACAGCCGAACTGGCATGGGGGGCTGCTGACAGTGACTCCAGGGAACGATGCAGGAGGCCTAAGAAGAGCTGGGGTGAGCTGACCCAGCAGAGGCAGCAGAAAGACCCCTCTGAAGAGCCTCAAAGGCCCTGGGAGAAGAAGGCAGCAGCAGTCAGCCGTGCCTCCAGCCCTGCAGCAGAGAGGGAGCAGCGGTCAGGGCTTGGGGCAGAGAGCTGGTGCCCCAAAGCCCCATCGTAGTGTGCTGGACATTCTGGGCATCCTGGAGGCTAGGGGTGGCAGTCGGCCCCCCACTCCACTGCGGAGAAGAAGTAGCAGCCAGGAGTGCAGGTGGCATCCTTATCCAGAACACCATCCCTGATATTAGGCAGGGGTGACAACTATTGGGTCACCACCTGGGTTACATTGGCATGCTTTAATCATGCTAGCCTAATTGGCTATTAGGCTCAAGTGTACTTTGACCTTTTTGATTGTTGGCATCCAAGGATACTGATGAAGTTAGGGAGCTGATGAAGTCTGGATGGATGGAGCTGTTGTAGAGTGAGACCTTCTGGAACAAAGCTGTCTGCTATCCATGTAAAGTCTCCACTTCCATCCAAAACTCCCACTGGACTACTCCACCTCCAGCACTCACTCTGACCCTTCCATTTATCCAAGTTCTCTTTTAACATCTCCCGGGCAGATCTCCACCAGCCAGTTCACTTTTATTTATCCCTTCATGCAGACGTTCCAAAGGCTCATACCTTGATATCTGAAAAGGCATCTAGGTATATTTAGAATCACCCACTTTTGAGCCATTCGTCTAAATGGTTTGTTGTTGCTGATTTTACTTTCCACATCCTTTTGGAATTCATTTTGTAGCTATTTCTGTAACTGTGATCCTCACCTCTGGATAACTGGCTAGCTAGCAGTAGCTTCAGATGAAAATGCGTATAAACACAGAAGTCTGTTGATGAAATGGGCAGTACTGTGACAAGGTTTCAAGCACTTCTGGTAGGCTTCCTGCTCGGAGTAACAAGTAGCACAGGATTGAAGGATCCCAACTACTTATCATCTGGAATTACTTTGAGTAGTGAAGACAGTACTTCAGTGAAGTACTTGCTATGAATTGTTACATACTAAAATGTCCCCTTCTTCAAGTTCACTTCAGTGCAAAGCATAGGCCATTAAAAATGCCTTACAAAACTGAACTGAAAGATTGCCCAAACACAGCTCAGTAGCATTAATATGACTGTTCTAGAAGTATTCTACTATACAAGCTTGAGATTTGCTGAAAATAGAAAACTTCATACAACTGGTGAGAACCTTGTGTCATCAAGTCTTGAAAAAAGTGATAAAGCAGTTTGTTTCTTAACCAGTTTCTCAAGAAGAATAAAAAGCATGGTTTTTCAAGTGAGAAAAACCTTCCAGAATATGTAAAACAAAGGAAGTTATTTCCATGTTTAATTAAGGTTTTGAGTAGCTGCACTCTGGACTGAATGCATTTGATCCTGGAAGCTAAACATTAGGGGTGTGCAAAGCAGGCTGTATTTGATTCGGATTTGGATTTGGCCCAAATCAGGGACAGCAATTTGATTCATTGATTTGGATCACTGTCCCTGATTTGATTTGGCTGAATCCAAATCTGAAGATTTGATCCTGATTCAGTGATTTGGACATAGACACAGCTTTAAATGTTATTTATACTTACTTTGAGGTACCAGTGCGCTTGTGAATGCTGTGATGTTGGGGTACTTCTGGTCCAATTCTGGGTCCACCGGGGAGTGCACTGAGGGACTCCCCTGCACCCCCTGGCTTGGCGATTGGCCATGGGGGGACCCTGGGAGTTCCCCCCAACTCAGAAGGCACCAGTCACTGGTGGGGAGGTATGGGGGGGCCTCCTCAACGCGTTCCCTGGTGGACCTAGAAGTGGACCAGAAGTGCTTCTGATCCACTTCTGGGTCTGCTGCCAAGCGTGCTAGGGAGCCCCCTGTGCTCCTGTGCCTAAAGCATCTCAGCAAACATCACAGCATTCACAAGCTGCCTGCTACCTAGAGGTATGTAGAAAAAACATTTAAAGCCGTGCCCATGTCCGAATCAATGAATCTTTCCAAATCTCTCTGAATTGATTCAGAGGGTTCTGATTTGATTCAGAGAGATTAATGGGTCCTCTGATTCGATTCAGATTCAGAGATTTGGCCACTGAATGGGGTCAAATCTCTGCCAAATTGAATCAGGGACTGAAGCATCGCACAGCCCTACTAAACATGTCTAAGCCTGGGTGATACTTGGATGGAAGACTGCCATTAAATCCCAAACACCATTGTTACAAGTCAAATTATTATCATATTTATGTTGGCAAATATTAAACGATAGAAACTGGATGCATAGCAAGACTTCCTTCAGGCTCATCATTGCTGATGGATGGACAAAAAGACAAACTTATTTCTCAGCTCTTTGCATGCATAACTTTTGACTATGCCAGTTGAAGAGTTTGTCTTTAAAAATTCTTTGGTTGCTGTATGTCTTTAAAAGTAAGTCCAGTAAGTTTATCTCAGCAAATGGTTCGCAGAGGCAAAATGTCATGGCTTTTGCCCCATCAGAACACACATCAATGACTAGGATATTTGAGAAAATGGTGCCTAATGACACGTTTGATCAAAAATAAAAGACTGGACCAAATATGTTAGTGACCTTTCATCATGGATTAGGGTAAGATCTTGCTGCTGTTAGAGTGCCAACTAGTTTGCTTAGGCTAAGGTCTGTTGCTACTTAATAGAAAAGACAACTTTTAAATTTAGGAGTCATCCACCAGCTCATCGCTATTTTGAGTGTGTGGTTTCATGTGTAATGATTTGGAGGTCCATATGCAACTCTAATTTCAGTTTTATATAATGAAATAGGAAAAAGTGATCATAAATTTCTCCATACTGAAGTGAGATGATTATTGTGTTGGGTTGTCTCTTTGACAAGTCTGTTTTGAGGTACACGCTTTCTTTAGTTATTTTATTTTTGAATTTGCAGATTGCTTTATGGATGAGTTATGGCTGTCAAGACTAGCTTATTTAACCAACTTGTTCATGCATTTCAGTGAACTTGATGCCAGTTTACAGGATTGAAATCTATGTCTTTCAACATTCATGATGAAAAGGGCAATGTTAAAAAAACTGCATTTTTTATAGCACGAGGAGAAGAAAGGGGAAATTGCTCATTGCTCCCAACCTTGGAAAATGTTCTAGTTAAAAATTCATCTAGACCTCATCCTTCAATTATCATTTCTCATTCAAAACTTATGCATGCAAGGAGCTGAGAAAGATAGTGATAAGTTTGTCCTTTTATCCCATCTATCAGCAGCAATGGCCCTGAATGAAGTTTTGCTACACGTTGCTTCTGACACACAAAATGTTTCCTAAATCTGGTCACAAGTGTAGTGAGTATTTTCCAACTCTGTAACAGATAAGGTTTAGATCAGGAAGCTGTTTCAATAGATGACACCTTGCCAGATGGCTTTTTAGCAAAGGAAAGTGTTGGTTGAACTGTCATATGATGGTGTATTCAGATTCAAATGCAATAGCATGAAGCTCAGGATCTTTTGCTTGTGATATTGGGCTAAACTACTTGCTCTGATTCAGCTTTGAAACTTTTGATCACCTTCAGTGCTACCTATATCTACTCTGTTAAAAACAAGTACACTGGACGTTTGGCAGAAACTTACCTGACTTGCAATTATGCCTGTGAAGAATGCAAACCTTTTTATTAATTGAACGTTTTGTTTTCTCTGATAGCTACTCAGGTTTTTTTCCTTTATAAAAGTATAAATGACATGAACTTTGCCTCATGTTCAACAAAATTCATAAGAGTTTGCAGAAACTTCAAGTTTAAATTGGGTAAGCTAAAAAAAACCTTCTTAACATCTGATGAAGCAAGCTGCTGCTTACGAAGGCATATACACCTCTGATTTAGTTAGTCTATAATGTACAAAATCTACCCTGCCTTCTGCCTAAGTTAAAAAACACATATTACTGATGTAACTCAGTTGCGTTCCACAATGCACCATGGCACACCTTGATTGTTTCCTGTAATCTGAGGATCATGGAAGACATTAATAATGTCTGTTTCATTTTTTTGGATGCACTATAATCTTAAGAAGTTTGGAAAGGATTTATAAATAGAATGTTTTAGATTTCCTTAGACAATTATTTTACTATGGAATCTGGAAATAATAGCATTAAGGACTGAAATATCTGAGCCAAAAGGAGAAATGTGCATGTGGCACTTCATACATCATTAAAATATATATACTGAATAAATGAAAAAAAAGTTTGGGAACTGCTACTTAACGTATATTTCTAGGGGTCCTGCTACATGTGTAAATTCAAGCCTGATAGAAACCAACTATAGAGATGTTACACAATTTTCAAGCACTAATTTTATAGCTAGTCAGCTCTTTTTATAACTGGATAGTCATTTTTATTGTGTGCTAATTATTTTGCACATGTGGCCAGTCTAAATTTTGCACAATTAATCAGTTAATATAAGTAATGTGTATCAGTGGCCTAGTTCCTTACCAGACAGAGAACTCTTATCCAAGTTTCAAAATAGGCAGTGCATTATGAGGTTATATTTTCTTTAGTGTTTCCCAAAATAAATTATGCTCTTCCAAAAATGAAGAAGTGTTACATAATACAAGAGAGTGAACAGAGTACGGTATCAAGGTTAAAAGGTATGAGGATCCACTTTCCGAATTACAGATGTGCAATTATATATGTACACAGTTGTAATGGTGTGCCAAGCTTACTTGTGACATTATCCTAATTTGGTATGCAAAGTGGGTAATTGTGCATGAAAATGGATGGGTAGTTAGATGTGTAACTGACCATTTGTGTGTGCAATTATGGAGTCATATACAATCACAGTACTGTATGGTCAAATTAGGCACACAGCAAGGGAACAATTCAGGTCCCAATTCAGGAAATAATCCCTATTCAGAAAGGCCCTTAGGTACATATTTAAGTGTTTTCCTAAATGGAAGCTTTAAAATTGCAGCGTAGTATCATTTAGTGCAATTATTGTGCACTTGCAGCTTCAGATTTTCATTCTAGAAGTAAGGCTTCATGGTTGGGCAAAATGATCTCTTTCCATCACTTTTGCTTTGCAGGGGGTTATAAGACTTCTTTTTTGATATTTGTAAAGTGATTTCACATCTAATAAAAAGCATTACAAAGGAACAAGTTGGTGCTTGGGTTTTGTCTTATTTTGCTATTAATTATTAACCTACACCCATTATCCTTTTCTAAAGCTGTTAGTGAATGGGCACAAATACTGCCCAGAGAGCAGAAATGCATTAATTCTGTTTTTACTGGGGAAAAAAAAATAAAATAAAAGTGTCAGTGCTTGAAGGGGAAAGGGAGCCCTTTAAAAGTAGGTCTGCCTAAAAAGCAATAGAGTTCAGCACAGAATGGTGAAAGGAAAATTTCTCCTGGGGAACAAGTAGGAAAAGGAAAAGACAGGAAAGGCCCAATTAAAAGCGAAGGTCTTGCAGTAAATAAATGATTAAACCTGCTTCAGAAGTGTGTAGAAATATTATTCCCTGAGAAGAATATTAAGTTACCACACAGGAAAAATCCCCAGTAAAATCTGTGGGAAAGAATTTTGTGTTTTGTATATAAGCGGTGCTATAATTTAGGGTGGGGTGACTGGAGCATCTGCCCTGAGCATTAGGGGTGGGTGCAGGCAAAAAAACAACAGCAGCTGTGTGATTGTGCCAGTGCTGGAAGTGCAACTGGAGGTCACCACTGCCCGTGTGTGGCAGCGTCCCTGGGCACCTAGCTTCATTGTTATGCCACTGTGCACAAAAGTATTGAATTCCAACTGTTACAGAAGTAGAGCACCAAAGCATCAGCTACCTGTCTGATTAGTTCTAATGATGATTTTATTTTTCCAGCCAACATGACCATTTTCGCTTTTAAAAATATTCTATACAAACAAAGTTTAGTATTTCAACTTTTGGATCCTTCCCCACTTTTTCCTTTTGACCCCCCTTTTTTTTATCTTATGGGGAAAAAAATGAGTGGGGAAAACAAAAAAACCCTAATATTGTGTTTGTTTTCATTTTGACGGAACACTGAAAATATTGTGTAAAAGTAACTTTCCCCCAACCCCCCCCAAAGGAAAATATACATCGTTTTCTAAACAGCTGTTCCTACATATGCTTATGGTTGATCATGTACATCCAAAGAACTTCATATCTGATTACTGGCGTAATTAACTTAAAAGAGCATTGGCAACCCTCAAGATCAATATTTCCCCAGGAATAATATACAAGGAAGAGCTTCTGGAACACCACCTCCAGTGGACACAGATGTGTTTAGCTCATAGCGTCCACATCTCAGGACACTTTTCTAGGTCCTAATTTAAAAGGAAGGAAATTCTTGACTATTTTCAGGTTATTCATTAGACGAGATCATTAGAAATCAAGAAAAAGAAAAATACATAGGCCACATATAAACATGCTATTAAACCACA
The DNA here is from genome assembly GCF_052110815.1 of Crocodylus siamensis. Classification (NCBI taxonomy): domain Eukaryota; kingdom Metazoa; phylum Chordata; order Crocodylia; family Crocodylidae; genus Crocodylus; species Crocodylus siamensis. The sequence continues at coordinate 189,436,714 of NC_143398.1, read as the reverse complement.
GCAATGAACTCCAGCGCATATCACACCAGAGCTTATTGCTCCCAGGGGCCACATTTACTTGTGTGCCTGGAGCTACAGCATGCTGAATTAGGTCAGAGCAGCCCTGGCTGGCAGGGGGCTTGGAGGGTCACTGACCCTGACCCTGCTCAACATGCTGCGGAAGAACTGACTGGGGCAGAAGGATGGTCCAGTGTGGGGCTAGCTGGCAGGGAGTCCCCACACTGAAGCACTCTCATGCCCCAACCAGCTGCATCAGTGTTTACATGTTCGCTGCTGTAGAATTAAAAGCGCTGCCGCAGGATAATATTTGTATTACAAGTACTAACCTGTGGCAGAGTTAATTAGTTTACTCTGTCCTAAAGCACTGCACGTGTACATGCTGAGATGTTTAATGCAGAGCTAAGTAGGCCACTCTGCAGTAAACGTCTCGTGTTGATGTGCCACAGTGATCAAGCTATTAGAGGACAAGTGCTGAAAAAAATAAGATGAGAATATGTAGGTACCTATGAAAGAAAAATAGTTAAATGTCTAGAAGAAAAACAGGAAAGGGGAACTAGGAGTAATTTTTAAAAAGTTTTCTAATTATATGGGAAGTATGGTTGATGTTTAATGAGTTGCTACCAGTTGCATTATTTTAATTAGTTTATTGTGATAAGGATGAATCCAAAGCAGACAGCTGTGAAGATTTGTTATTTTAATTAGCTAAGTGAACAGACAGGAAAACCAACATCAGACTTGATCCATCATAGCAGACTCAGCTTAAGGAGGGCCAAGAGGGAAAAGAACCATAATATGATCAAACTAAGCCATCTACTAAATTAGGAGTTTTGTTGGCTACTCTGAACTTATAAAACAGTTCACGGAAGTCATGCTTACAGAAGTGCAAAAACTTTGGATGAACCAAGACAATAGCTTGAGGTTCTGAGTGTCCTGATGTTCTGACAGTCAGTATTTTTTCTGAGATTTAGCTGTTTGCTTTGCTGCAGTTTAAGCATTTTGGTTTGCATCCTGCCCTAAGTAGCAAGAACAGCCATTCTCCCTTTTAATAGCAGCCTTTCAAATATTTGTGAACAGCTACCAGGTCCTGTTTTAGCCTTCTTTTTGCATACCTAGTTCTCTCAGCCTTTGTAACCACTCCATGGATTGGCAGGCAACCAACTTGAGCTAAATTCTGCCCTTGGAAGCATTTCCAAGGACATAGTTTGGCCTCGTGTTTGGGCGGTAACTAACTCTGATTCAGTTCATTCTGTCATTTTAACCACAAGTATAGACAATCCTACTAAAAGAAAAGTTATTACTTTATACAAATCATAGCACGTAGACTTATGACTTAATAATTTACTTGTCTGGCTAGGGAATTTTCCTTTTAGTGCATTATAGATGAATCACAGACAAATCCAGTACTTTCTTGAATTAAGATCATCTAGCCAATCTAAGTCTGAATACATCAGGCAGTGCTGTTCTCTGTGGGGACAATTTAGAATAAAGTCAGCTGCAATATGAGAGAGAATGGCAAGTGTAGCTAAGATTGAATGGAAATCTATAAAGGATGTCAACATTGCTGGTAGTGCAGTTTAGGTTCGTAATCCTTGCTTTTCCACAGCAAACACTTATTTGCCTTCTATAAAAAAGGGTCAGTGTTCCTTCACATGTGTTAGAAAAAGGATCTGTGATGAGAAAATGTTTATACAGGAATCAATTGTGCACATATGCACAGTTAGCAGTTTGATTCTCGGCACAGTGTGGACATGAAAGCATCTATCTGCTCACCGAGCATGCTCAGTAGAGCTGTGCTCTAGCAAGACAGGGAGTGTCATGTGCTCATCCAGGTTAAAGTCCTGAAATGGTGGTCAACTAAAAATCTATGAATTATGCAGGGGGAAGGACTCTTCTATGTTTTAGTTAATAGCCTACTGGTTAGAGAACACTTAAGAGGGAGTTTGCACCTGTATTCCTGCTTCCCAGCACTGTGCTTTAACAACTAGGTTACAAACTAATGATTATCTGGTAGTCTCCCCAGTCCTCCACTTGAAGCTGACTCATTCCACCCTGCATTTATTGAGCATCCTCCTCCTCAGTGAGCAGTGTCCTCCTCAGTGAGCAGTGTCCTCTTCCTTGCTCTCTTCGTCCTGGTTTCCATGCATCTTCTTTTCCTGGCTGCTAAGGAGTCCAGCTTCAAAGGGAGTGCTAGAGAGGGGACTGGATGCCTAACCTGTATCTTGATAGAGAACTGTGCTGAGAAAGCAGAAGACATAAATTCAACTCCCCTCTGGCTGAGGGGGTAAAGAACTTGGGCCTCCTGCTTCCAGGGCAAGTGCCCTGGTCAGGGGTGTCAAACTCACCTGAAGCATGGGGCTGGGTCATATGGCCTGCAGGGTTGACTGGGTTGCCAGATCTAGAAATTGGATGGCAAGGAAGCAGTTGCAACATTAATTGCTGCAGTTCTCAGAGTTATGGTAGCCACATCTTGACACACTGTCAAATTTCCAACCTGTAGGTTTTGGCTTAGAAATGGTATTTAAAGGCCTGTTTTGGGGAATTGGCTTATAGGTATAGATATATGCATTATAAGGGGTCAAGATGAGCAGCAGGAGTTAAGTGGATTTCTAAAGACCTTGAGAGATACACACACAGCTTCCCATGGCTTTGGAAGTAGGTGGGCTGTCTAGTACAACAAGGCCAATGGATGGACACAGCCTGAGAATGAAGGGGAGCATGCAATAACACGAGATCACAGCCTTAAAGGCAGACATGTTGTGTAACCCAACAAGGACGTATAGTTTAGGAAACAGCCTGGGAAGCAAAGGAAGTACAGACCATACTGTCCCATAACACTAAATAAGTGACACCAGCAACAAAGCCTCAAAGAACAAGGGGGCCTAAGTCCCGGTTTTGGGGGAACAGACCAAATCAGGAGAAGGCCCGGAAGGTTATGTGGACTTGTGACCACAGAGAGACAACCAACCAGAGATAGCCATGGATAAAAAGTCATCAGAGGTCATCAAGGGGAAGGAGAAGGGAATACAAAAGCAGAGACTTGATATTAACAAAAGGTCCCTCCCATCCCTCCCTTGTCATCCTCCTCCTTTTCCTCCCTGAGGGGTCCCCATCCCCATCCCTGTTCCCTGGGAAGGGTCCCCGAGGTCACCATGGACCGAGGGCATACCAGCAGCCCATCTTATCCACCTCACTGGAGGGGACTGTGGGCCTCGGCATCCCACCTCCAGACTGCTGACACCAAACAGAGAGAGCCTCAGAGTGGAGCCTGCATCCTAATCAGATGTACTTTGACTCTGATGACAGCCTTAGGATAGGTAGATATAGAATTGTTTGATTGTTTGTATTGTTGGTTTCTTGTCCTTACTTTGTATCAATAAATTCACCTATTATCAACTGACAGGTATTGTGGTCAGTCTGAGGGTTGGGCCCACCCAGAACAAAAGGTATAGGTGCTGTCCAATCTAACAGTGGGCAGCCCCGCAAGCCAAATGACATGGCTTCAAGTCCCAGATCCAGCCTGTGGAGCCGCCTGCCACTTCTTATTTGGAAGGCAGATAAGAAGTGGCTGTCACAGCTAGGAGAACCATCACAATAGCTACTGCTGCCGCTTGCCCTATTTGCAGGCCATACCTTTTATACCTTTGCACTAAGATTTAGGATAACGCACGGGGGCTCTCTCTTCTTCTCCTTGACCATTTTGTTTTTGGCAGGCATGTGTGCAAGTTAGTGTATTTTGCTGGAGGGTGAAATAAAATCTGAAAGTAAGCATAAGCAGCAAAAATGGCACTTAGGCAGCCAAATAACTGCAATTTAGATGCATTAAATGGAATAGGAGTCTTTCCAAAGCATACAGTAAACTAATTTCCAGCACGGTCACCACTTAATAGGGCACTAAAGATGCTCTTCTATAGCCTCTTGTGTTTTATGTCATTCCTCTGGCCTTCCTTTCAACACCGAGTTTGAGCTGCAGTGGCTCCAGTATTTGTTAATTGTCCTTCATCAACTGCCTTGCAATTGCGATTGGTTTACTTTTAATATTAATTGATTTGTCACTGTAATTGACTTCCTCCCTCAGCTGATTTGCCCTATGCATTTCATCATCATGAATTGTAGTATTTGGTTCTAGTCTGTATTTCTCTGATAAATGGTTCACATAAACTCACAGCACTTCATCTTACTCCTAATATGTTGCTCTAAGGTTACAATACCACTTCCTCCCACTTTTTAGTAAAGTTCACCATATTCACCTTCTAGCACATAATCTAAACCTTCCTGTTCTCCTGCTCTCTTGTGGTGCTCTTTTAGCCGTTTTCCATCTCTATTTTTCCATTTACCTAGATCTCTCAAGGACCAATATGCCAGCTTCATCCTGTTACTCTCTCTTCCCTCATTTCCATGCATCCTTTGCATGCCCAGATTTGCTTCTCATCCTCCTGGCCCTCACCTCCAGTCTCACTATCTCCCAACTTCCTGCACACTTCTTCATTCTACCTCAATTTGTCTGTAACTTAAAAAACATAAGAAGAAGTGTGTATATGCCAGGGAGGAAATCCTATACTGGTTTATACCCTGTACAGGAGACCCTTGCTATTCTTGTATCCCCCACGAATGGTGAAATTTGCAAATAAGGGACTGCGTTTATGCATTTGCGGGTTCGGCATTTGCAAATATTTGAAACTGCTATTGCCAAAACCTCAAATAGCGAGGGTTTCCTGTATAACTGTTACCACCAATGGGGTCACACAAACTATACAATGATACTGCAGTACTTTAGCTTAAGAGAAACTGAGGCTATACATGCCAACTGGTGTATGGTTCATTTCAACCTGAAGAACAATGAACATATTTTAGGAGCAACTCATGCCCAGCTTTTGAGTACAAATGCACAGGGCAGGTGCAAAGCAGGGCATCCTTCTTACCTTATGCAATAATAGTCTTAACATTCATGTAGTTAGATTTCTGTTTCTAATTACTTAGAAACTGTTCACTTACTCCCTACCTCCTACCTTACACAAGCTCTATCCACCATTCTTCAAAACATTTCCCCACCCACCCTTTGTCTTCCATCACGTTATTTTCCACTGAGCCTCATTACTCCTTCAAACTCAGTTCCTCTGCCCCTTTTTCTATTAATTTAACACCCTGACTCATTACTTATATTGTTTCCCTGCTCCTGCTCTTTTGATGTCATACACCTACCTACAGAGGAAATTTCCTTTGCTGCAATGCAGCCTTTCTTCTGTTAGCATAGTCAGCCTCATCCGCAAATAACTCTCCCCTGATTGCCTCAGTCCTATAACTGTTAGCTCCTCCCCTCCACTTTAGCTCTTCTCTCTAGACATACTCCACCATTCTTTCCCCCCACCCCACAACTTGGGATTTTGCCAGTTTCTGAAAAGGTAACAACACAATCTGGAGCAAACGTCCCCTATCTCCCAGGGGATCTTTACCATTCTCCTTTGCTCCACTCTCCAATTCTCAAGTATCTATCTCACATTTGCTCATTAACTCTTCAACTGGTTCCTGCCCAATCAATCTCTGTAATCCAGTGGTGCCAAACCCCTGATCAGATCTGGCCCATGGAGCCATGTCATCTGCTTGTAGGGTTCCCCACAGGTATGGAAATGTGGTGGCATGTGAGCAATGGCAGTGTTAACTGCTGTTCCTCTGTTGCCAAATTTCCAAACCAATGGGGAGACCTGTAGGCCAGATAGCATGGCCCTCTGCACTTTCTACGGCCCTGGGGCTGTATGAGGCCCAAACTGGGTGTGATCCAGGTGGCACAAGGCAGGATCTGGGTGGAACAAGGTGGGATCTGGGCATATGTGGCCTCATCCAGGCAGTGTGGGGCCCAAGCTGAATTGGTGCGAGGTAGGATCTGGGTATGCAGGGCCTAATCTGGGCAGCATGAGGTAGGATCCAGGTATGAAGGGCCTGATCTGGGCACTGACCTAATGTAGCTCACCTGCAGCCCCACACTACTCATCCAGCCCACAGGGCCAAAAAGTTGAGGACCCTCTACTCCCATTCCTCTCCCCAATTGTTATCTCTTTTGTAACCTGAGGCCCTTAAATTTAAACATTGTCTCCTGCAAAATACCCATCATCTAAACCTCTCCTGAGCTTCCAATCACTGCTCCATTTCCCTCCCTTGGTCTTTTGCTCATTTAGGTACAGTCAGAGGCTCTGTACCTTAAGGAGCATGGTTCACTCCTCCTTACCCTTCTATATAATTCAGTAGACTTTTGGACTCATTTCCTTTCTGGTTTGTTAGATTCTATGTGTTCTCAGTGAAATTGGGAGCAATTGATGCACTCCAGATTTCAAAATGCTTTGTCAGTCTTCCCCTTCTCATCTGTTTTTTTGTTTTGCTTTATTTTATAAACTATGCCTAAGACAACAAGTACAAACACATTTTTTTCCTATTTTGTGGTTTGATTGTTTTATCCTTTGCTGATAGGGCTCCCAGACATGGAGGTGTAGGGTACATTGCTGTCACTGGGAGTTCTGAACACTGACAGGGAGCAGTGGCTGGGCTGGAGCTCTGGCCTTATATTCAGTTAAAGGCGTGATAGGAACCAGTGAACATGTGGGCAGGCCACTAAAGATGTGATTATTGAGTTAATTGTGTGTTAAGTGTAACATGTGTCAGGGGTTCAAGAGAGATTGTACCACAAATATCCATTACATAGCTGGTTAGGGCATTCACAACTTAATACTTAATCAGGAATCGGAATGCTTTGAACCTCAGACTCTCATATCTTCGGTAAGCACCTTAACCAAGTCTACAGAGGTATGGTGAAAGGGTCTTAGTCTCATCAGAAATATCATCTTGGACCTGAGAATTCCTTCCTGATGAAAATACTGTTTGAACTAGGGCATGTTTTCTCTCTTTTTCTCTCTCTTACACTCCCCTCCCCCTTGATATTTTTGAATGGAAAACTTTACTTGGAAAGATACTCATAGATTTCTTAGACATTAGGGCTGGAAGGGACCTCGGAAGATCATCGAGTCCAGCCCCCCGCCCAAAGGGCAGGAAGTCAGCTGGGGTCATAGGATCCCAGCAAGATAAGCATCCAATTTGCTCTTGAAAGTGTTCAATGTAGGTGCTTGAACTATCTCTGATCGCAGGCTGTTCCAGACCTTGGGGGCTCAGACAGTAAAGAAAGTCTTCTTTATGTCCTGCCTGAAATGGTCTTGTAGTAGTTTATAACTGTTTGACTTTGTCATCCCCTGAGGTGCGCTGGTGAACAAATGTTTCCCCAGGTACTGGTGGACACCCCGATAAACTTATAGGTGGCCATCAGATCACCCCTGGGCCTGCGCTTTTCCAGGCTAAAGAGCCCCATGGCTCTCAGTCTGTCGTCATAAGGTCTGTTTTCCTGACCCCTGATCATGTGCGTGGCTCTTCTCTGGATTCTCTCAAGCTTCTCCACATCCTTTTTGAATTGTGGAGCCCAAAACTGGACGCAGTACTCCAGCTGTGGTCTCACCAAGGCCGAGTACAAGGGGAGAATGATGTCCCGGGATTTGCTCGAGAAGCATCTATAGATGCAAGCCAGCGTTTTTGTTGCTTTACTAGCTGCAGCATCGCATTGCAGGCTCGTGTTCATCTTGTGGTCAATGATGACCCCCAAGTCTATTTCTTCCATAGTACTAGCCAGCGCAGCACTGATGAGCCTATAAGGATGCTGCAGGTTACTCTTCCTAAGGTGGAGAACCTTGCATTTTTCAGTGTTAAACACCATCAGGTTCTCATCCACCCATTTGCTGAGCCTGTCCAGATCAACCTGGATCACCCACCTGTCTTCTGGTGTGGATGCTTTGCCCCAAAGGTTGGTGTCATCAGTGAACTTGGCCAGTCCGCTTCTGACTCCAATGTCCACATCATTAATGAAATTGTTGACACAGCCTTGGGGGACCCCACTGGTCACAGGGCACCATGACTATTGACTTCCATCAATTACTACCCTCTGGGTCTGACCACAGAGCCAATTTCCCAGTCAGTGGATCGTGGTGGACCCAAGGCCACAACTGGCTACTTTTGCCAAGAGGTGATCATGGCATACCAGATCGAAGGCTTTTTTGAAGTCAAGGTATATGACATTAATCTCTTCTCCCTTGTCTAGGTGATAGGTCCCCTGGTTATAGAAGGTAATGAGATTGATCAAGCAAGACCTACCCTCAACAAACCCATGCTGGCTATCCCTCAGGATATTGCCTTCAGCTAGTCTGTTAAGCCTGGCGGGCTTAGTTTAAAGCCCAGTGGAGCAGGTCAGCCAGCCTGGCTGAGAACAGCCTCCTCCCCAGGGGAGAGAGGTGGAGGCCATCTCTTCCCAGCAGCTCGCTGCCTCTCTTACCAAAGAGCAGGCTGTGGTCATGGAAGCCAAAGCCTTCCCGATGACACCAGCACCGCAGTCTTTGGTTAACTACCTGGATCCTCCTCAGCCCATACCCTGAGACTGGGATGATCAAAGAGAACACCACCTGTTCTCCCAGACCCTTTAGCCCCACTCCCAAATCCCTGTAGTGCCTCATGACCCAGCTGGGAGCGCTTTGAGCCATGTCATTGGTGCGCACGTGAATAAGGAGCATGGGATAGTGGTCTTGGGCTGGAGAAGCTTACGGATCTTCTCCGCAATGTCTCAGATGAGGGCCCCTGGGAAGCAGCAGACTTCCCGGGCTAAGGGGTTGGGGTGGCAGATTACCCCCTCAATCCCCCTCAGGATGGAGTCTCCCACAACAAACACTTTACATTTTGTCTTGGGGAGAGCAGGGGTGGTAGCTGCAGTTGAGCCTGTGTTGCCTGTGAGAGCTGGCAACTCAGCAGGCTCTGCTGGAGCTGCACGAGGTGCATACCTGTTGCTAAGCTTTGGTGGGGCAGGGGCCTTGGTGCAGCAGGCCTTAGGGCCCTTGACCACCTTTATCCATGCCCCTGATTGGACAGAATGGGAGGTCCTGGAGTCCTCCCTTGTCCTGGAGGGAAACCGTGGTCTACCTTCTGGCTCCCGGGGGAGAAGGGCCTGGCAATAGGAGTCAATCTCCTGCTGATAGTCCCTGATGGCATGCAGTCTCTGGACTGTGCCCTGGAGCTCCTCCAGCTGGTGTGCAAGAGACCCCAAAAGGGAGCAGACCCCCCCATGCTCCCGGGCCCCAGAGCCTGAAAAAGGGACAGGCAGCCCCCGCAGCCAAGAGCCAGGGGCCCCATCTGCGTGGAGCTCGGAACCATGGACTCCGTCTGGGTGGCCATCTCTGAGGTGCCAGAGGCGGGTAGTGCGTGCTCATCTGCATTATGCTGCTGGTAGGCTAGCTACAGCTGGGACTGTCTACCCTGGGGGGCTCACAGGCAGGGCCTCAGGCCCTCCTGTGCACCCTCCTGCACAAACTCCACGCTAAATCACACTTGTTTGCGCAGCCTGGTCACATGGCTCCCTGGGGGGCTGGGTGAAGTAGGGGCCTGGGTGGGGTGAGACCTGGCCCAGCTCCCACTCAGTCACCTCCTCCCATGCTTTAGGGTTTAACCCCCTCCCACCACTGGTGCTGCTTACCTCTGGCTGTGCTGGTGGTCGGTGGGGGGCTCTGCGGCTGCGGGGGGTCAGCAGGGGGCTTTGGGAGCGGGGGTGCAGCGGGCTTTCACACACGTGTCGCTTGCCACTGCTGGCTGTCTCATTCTAGCCTACCGCTTATCTAGTAAAAATTAAATTTCTATGCCGAGAAGATAATATCACAAAATTTGAGCTAGTGATTTTTAGATATTTGCAATTTGGTATTAAAGTACTTATTTTGTTACTTTATTTTATAATTTTCCAGAAATTGTTAGAATCTATTGCTCCATGCATGCTATATTACTAGAGGCTCAATTAAATTGTATCATCATGCTGCCAATCCAAAGTCTTCCATTTTATTGGAAGAACAAAAACCTGACTTAATTTATGGAGTGTTCCAGAACAGTAGCATTTTTTGAGTCTTGAAAACAAAAGCAAGATATTCTTTGTTTAATATCACCAAACAGAGGTGTAGCAAACCCCCCAGTTTAAAAAAAAATACATTCCCTCCCCTTCCCCTAACCATTTCTGACTTGTCTCTCCCTTTTTATTCCCTATAGATAAGTATATTTGAGGTAAGACATAGGATAAGCTTCAGCATTTTATTTTGGTGGCAAGTTGTATTTGTTTTGTTTTTTCTCTTTCTTTATATTACATAATTATTATGTTCAGATTGGTTTTTACTGTTCTATATTACTGTTTTACTGGTTCTATGATTTAGGCCTGCATATGTAAGTTAGCATAAGTCATGTTAAGTTTCTATTTTGTTTGTCAAGTCTCCATCTTTTCCTTATGCCCTGTTACGTAACCTATGACTCACACCTACCCCTCCTATGTAACTTGATTCCTGAATGAATGGGGATGAGTGAGGGTACCTGAGAGACAATGGTGAAAGGTCTAAAAATAGATCCCTGTGAATGAGTGAACCATCAAAACCAATACATGAACCAACAACCCACACATTAGAACCACCCTCAGCATTCAAGAAACAAAAGATGAGGCAACCCACCATTGTGCCAAGGCTACACATGCTCAGTAAGAACATCTGGAACCCCCTGGAACAGGACTGAGTTTGCCTAGACAGGCCCTCCCCATAGCAGATCATAGGCAGTCTGCCCCATAAAAAGGGGTAGTGAAGACTGACTCCTTGAGAGACCCTCTCCATCTGGACCAGCACCATGCCACACGACCTATCCACCCAGAGGGCTGGCTGGCAACACCCCTTAGGACAACACCTGATGGACAAAGACCCCTTTCCAGCCTGGGTAGGTAGCTATCACCCCCACCCTTTCTTCAACCAAGGACTTGGACTCTGTTTCTCTTCCCTATCTGGACTCCAACCCTTCCACTGAGTCTCTTTCTCCTGCTGCCATTGTGAGTGCTTGTGTGCATGTGTGTGTGTGTGTGTGTGAAACAATAACTTCATGGGGCTGTGTAGTGTGTTGTCTGTTTAATAAACCTGTTATTTTGAAACCCCTAGTTGGGTTTTTGTCTGTTTTCTGACTGTTTCCTCCTTTCCACCACTTATCTGCCCCCCAAACTCCCAGCTGTCTTCCTCAGTTTCCAGCCCCAAGCTCCCAGCTTTCAGCCTCAGTTTCTCTCCTGGCTGTCTCCTCCTTGCCACTATGATTTTTCCCTTGCATCAGTGATCTTGAGTAACCCTGGGGCCACTTGTCCTTAAGTAACACCAAGCCTTGTTCCTCAGCCCAGTTTCTCTCTAGTCTACTGGTTCTAATCCCAGTTCCAGCAGCTTTCACTCCTTACACTTTCTCTCTCACCTTAACCTCCCCTCAGGTATCCCAAGTAGTCCAAACACACAGACACATACCATACCATCCAAGTTAGGAAATCACCTGTGTGTAGGTGGATGGTATGTGTGTGAACCGGTATTCATGCACATATATATATATATATATCATGTACATGATATATGAATTAGTGATCCATGTATGTGTACGGAGTGTGTGGGTATTGACAACTGATTGCTGTCTAATTTTTGGTGTGTAGTGTGTATGTGCTTGAATTGGTGATAGGTATACATGTGCCTAGGCTGGTTTGGATGTGTATGTGCCTGAGCTGGTAATGTGTATGCACCTAATTGATTTCTGTGTTTGTATATGTGCAATTGTGTCACACCCTCCTGTCTAACAGTGTAACACTGAGATCCTGAGAGTTGGCCTGACCCCATAGGGCAACAGAGGAATCACTGCATTCAAACTTTGAAATTATGAAAATAAAACTCAAAATTGCACTGTAGTTTATAATGATAACATTTAGTGTCACATTATAATTAGAGCCACTATACAAAATGTGATAAATACTAAATGACTTTGGAGATACTTTGCATTGTGTACATCACATCTTTCATTCTATAATCACATTAGGAAAATGTACATACAAATCTAGCCAAAAATAGTCCTGCACTTCTCATTTATGTCACTGAAAGTGCGGGGTTAAAAGCTATCACTTATATTGTATGCTTATTTTCCATTGTGTAAATGATTACTTGTGGAGCAGTATAATGAGGAATCATTTCCTAATTCCTGTTTTCGTCTTCAAATTAAATAATTCTCATGAAACATGGCAATCTTACTTGATTTCAATACAGAACTGTCAAAAGTTCATAGATTTCATAGATTTCATAGACATTAGGGCTGGAAGGGACCTCGGAAGATCATCGAGTCCAGCCCCCTGCCCAAAGGGCAGGAAGTCAGCTGGGGTTATAGGATCCCAGCAAGATAAGCATCCAATTTACTCTTGAAGGTGTTCAATGTAGGTGCTTAAACCACCTCCGATGGCAGACTGTTCCAGACCTTGGGGGCTCGGACAGTAAAGAAATTCTTCCTTATGTCCAGCCTGAAACGGTCTTGCAGGAGTTTATGACCGTTCGACCTAGTCATCCCTTGGGGTGCTCTGGTGAACAAACGTTCCCCCAGATCCTGGTGGTCACCCCTGATAAACTTATATGTGGCCATCAGATCACCCCTGAGCCTGCGCTTTTCCAGGCTAAAGAGTCCCATGTCTCTCAGCCTATCATCGTAAGATCTGTTTTTCTGACCTCTGATCATGCACGTGGCTCTCCTCTGGACTCTCTCAAGCTTCTCCACATCCTTTTTGAATTGTGAAGCCCAAAACTGGATGCAGTACTCCAGCTGTGGTCTCACCAAGGCCGAGTACAAGGGGAGAATGATGTCCCAGGATTTGCTCGAGAAGCATCTATGGATGCAAGCCAGCATTTTGGTCGCTTTACTAGCCGCAGCATCGCATTGGAGGCTCATGTTCATCTTGTGGTCAATGATGACCCCCAAGTCTCTTTCTTCTGTAGTGCTATCCAACGTAGCACTGCCGAGCCTATAAGGATGCTGCAGGTTTTTCCTGCCAAGGTGGAGAACCTTGCATTTTTCGGTGTTAAACACCATCAGGTTCTCGTCTGCCCATTTGCTGAGCTTGTCCAGGTCAGCCTGGATCACCCGCCTATCTTCTGGCGTGGATGCTTTGCCCCAAAGTTTGGTGTTCTCAGATTGTGTTTAGTTGTAAGTATAAATTAAGACATATCAGTACCTTATCTGTATAGTGCAGGGATTGTCAACCAGGGATACGTGTACCACTGGGGTACTTGAGAACCTAGGGGTTACACATGGGCAGGCAGGGATGGAGCGCTGCCACATACCATCCCGTGCTGCTGTACAGGCTCCACCCACCTGGAAGCTCGTACATGGCAGCTGCCACTGCTCTGTTTTCAGCCATGCACCACTCCCCCCAACTCTGCCATCATCCAGTCGCCAGGGATGCACGGATCCAAAAAGGTTGAAAACCCCTGGTATAGTGTTTGTTTACTTGGGGCCTGAATCCACCATCAGTAGGAATCTGTTTAAGCCAAAACAGCACCGGATCAAACCATCCCACTAATTGCACAATGTTTAGTTGTGAGCATTGGGTCCAGCAGTGAAGTAGTGAGATCATACAGCTAGTCACAATGCAGAATAGTATCTACAAAATTATATTCTCCTAGTAGTAGGCAACCATCAATCCTTCTGGATTATTGTGTATTCATGAGTAGGCAACCATCATCCTTTGTATCCAATGTAGCACTGCCGAGCCTATAAGGATGCTGCAGGTTTTTCCTCCCAAGGTGGAGAACCTTGCATTTTTCGGTGTTAAACACCATCAGGTTCTCGTCTGCCCATTTGCTGAGCTTGTCCAGGTCAGCCTGGATCACCCGCCTATCTTCTGGCGTGGATGCTTTGCCCCAAAGTTTCATCCTCCTATTCATGGGAGGTCACCAAGACTTTTGACACATATGCCTAGGGAGGAGTTTGGAAGAGTGGAGGCTTCCATCCCTCCTTTAAACCATTCATACAGAATCCAAAGGCCAAAGTCCAGATGTTCTGTGACTCAATGGTGATAGTTATATGCATGTCAAGAGCTGCTGTAATTAAAGTGCCGCAGTGCTTGATCATTCATTGAGCTTTAGTTCAAGAGCCCCTGCCACAATTTTTAAGCATGGGGACACTGATACATGAGACACAAGAGGCTGCTGGAGCATAGTAATTACCACACTCCAGCAGACTGTCTGACACACTGTAATTATAGAGCTTTGGAACAGCCTCGGCACTTGTGTATGGGCACCCAAGGATTCTAGCTCCGAACCTCAACAACAGGTAATGTATTGTAGAACAACATGCAAAAAAGCAAGCATATTCAAAGGGTGGCTCCTTACTCAGTCTGAGTTCCTAGTCTCTGCCTAAATCCGCCAAATATAGCATCCTAAGGTATTTAGAAAAGGCTCTATGCCCGGCAGGACAGAGCACCAGGACTGGTTTCTATTTTTGCTAGCAACTGTGCGAGGTGACCTTGAGCAAATCACTTCATGTCTGTGCCTTGTTTCCACTATCTGTAAACATGGATAATGATACTTGAGCTGAGGGAATAAGTGCTTTTATGTCTGCTCCTGAAAAGTGTTGTATATGAGCTAGATTGCACAAAACTGTCTAACTGAGCAAGATTTGGTTTCAAGTTCTCATTTTTGGTAAGGAGATTATAGCTTTGTAATGGATTGAACTGATCAGTTTAAACTAATTCATTTCCACTTTGGGAAAGATATTGATTGGTGTTTACCTAGTAAAAATCAATTCATCCACCTTTAGCAGCGAGGACCTACCTGATACTGTTATCACACAAGTGTAACTCTGGAGTATCTTTAGTAAAGAAATTGCTGTAGAAGTGATGTGAGAGTAGAATCAGTCACTTGGTATTTAATTAGAGACAGGTGGGCTGTGGAGACATTTGTTGTCCATTTCTACCAGACAGCTTTGAAAACAATGCACTGTTTTGACAGGTAAACTTGACCTCATTCATTACTTGCAAAAACTGGTGTTAATTGCATGACACTGGAAACATTATTCTGAAGTGACAGCTTATGACAGGGTCAGAAGGAAATAGCCAAGATACTGTAAACCATTAAGGAAATAGTCTAATAAAATGAGTGAAAAATGTACTAAGTGATTTAAAAAAGAAAAGAAAAAAGAAAACATAGAAATAGAGGGAAAAATGAATTACTAGGAGAAATACTTTTTCATAAATCATTTCATTTGAAATATGGTTATGATTAGTTCCCAGATTTATCTCTGTGATTGACAGGTATGCTACTTCTGCTTAGCTTTCAGCCTTATGCCTACTGTAAATAATAGTTGATGCGATTTATATGGGAACCATAGGAAGTATATTTACAGACTTTCATTTAAATCAAGATGCCATTGATGCCGCCTTTCATGGCCCATTGAAACTTTGGCTCTGTCCTTAATATGAATGAGAATAGGCTTCAGAAGAGTGAGTCAAAGCCAGGGATGTGAAGCTGGGTCAGGTAAAGTCTACAACTTTGACTTTCTCATCAATGACTTGCAAGCTGTTCCAGTGAATGATGCATACCAAAAGAAACATATGTTTCTCAGCAATATGGTATCCTACATTCCAGTATTAGGTAGTTCATGAGGAAATACCTTAAACTGCCATTTTCCCTTGGCTTAACATGCTTTCTTGGGCTGTAGAAAACCAAGTGTGAATTATATTTTCAATTTCTGAGTCGAGAGCTTTCTTTAAAAAAAAAATATTAGAAGTTTTAAATTTTTATATATTTATAGGTCTCTATTCAGTATCTGTGGGTGTGTCTACATGAGATGGTACACTCTGTAGCAGACTAATTTTCTGTGAAGTAAAGTGTCACCATCTACACATGCATGGCAATTATGGCATAGTAGACTAATTTACTGTGTGGCTGGATAGTCCCTTCAGATACAAGTGGTATCCGGAAGCGCAGTAAATTATTCTGCTTAAATGTATTTGTAGATGGTGATGTTGGGACAGTTTACTCTGGCTAAAATCGAGCCACAGTATATTCAGTCACACTAATTGCATTTGTAGATGCGCCCTAGAAATGGTCATTTAATGCTGCAAAGTGAAAACTAGATCTATGATTCTTGTATTCAAAATAAAGAGAGTCCAACTAAAAGAGAATAGGATGGAAATGTCGTACTGAAAGATGGGATATAGCTCTTTCATAGCATTGCTCATATTTTTTAATAGCACCCCCCCCAAAAAAAAACAAAAAACAAAACCAAAAAAGAGCTTAACAGTATTTCCCCTTCTGCACTGATCAAGCATTCCTAAATGGTGGCAAATCATTAGCTAACACAAAGAATTGATTTTTGTGACATTTATTATTTGCTTTCATTCAATAACTTCACTCTCTTAAATTAGTTCATTAATGTTCTAAGAAACAAGATTTTGCCTTCAAAAGGTTGAAAGGGCTACAGAATTGTCTACCAAGCTGTGGAAATTCTATAATAATAAATACAGCTCTGTAGAAAGAGAAGTGCAATTTAGAAAAGGCTGCCCAGTACAGAAGCAATGACAAAGAAGTTCTGATAGTATCCATGATATTATACAAAAAATGTACCTGATATATTTTATAATATATATTTCTCAGATAGACTTCCATGCCTTTCATTTAGAGCATTAAAGACTATAATCAAATAATTGGCATATTGGAAAACCAGCATCAGCCACATTTAAGGGGCACATGCAAATGTCTGACAGACTTATATCACCGAAAGATCTTAGCTTAAAATGACAATTTATTATAGGGTGAGGATACATGAATGCTTGGAGGCCTTTCAAAGTGGAACCAGCTGGTACATATTAATTTTTGTATTTGAAGGAGATAAGAATGCTTAAACTGTAGGAATACCCCTCCAACTTTAAACCTGAATGGATCGTCAAAGAGCAGTGTTGCTGAGTTTGAATCATTCTCAGATCATTCACATATAACAAATAGAACGTACCAGATGTACTTCTAAAAATAACCTCTATACAGAGGTGACAGAAAAGTATAGCATTTCAAACTTCGTACAATTTTAAAAACAATTCTGAATACTGTAAAATAATGCCCACATGCATCACACTGAAAAGAATCACTTTCAGACCTTTTTAATGTATGAACTTGGGTCAACAAAGTTGTAATATAAAGCCATGGCCCAAATTCTCATTCACACATTTGTTCAAAACACTCTGACAAGAATGGCATGCAAATAGCAGAGGGCAGATTTAGGGCTTGTTTATCAGTTTATGAATTGATACTCTCATTACTCAAAGTACTGTTGAACTGTGTTTCTTTATTAGATCACAGAACCACATGGTGATGTAATATTTTCTAGTTTCAGGATGTACAACTAGTTAAGAAATATCCATTGTTCTTGGATGTTCCTAGTTACTTACATGACCAAATGTATCAAATACATGTTGCACCTTTTACCTCTGGATACCCCACTACTTTGTAAATGAACTGCTTCTTAGTGTGATATAATTAGAGCAAAGGTTATCATTTCTTAGTGCTCACACATAATATGCTGAAAAGAAAGTTCTCTCTTTACTGAAGAACATCAGAGTGGAAGAAGCCAACATACATTTCTAATAGTATGGGTCCTCACCAATAATGGTAAATATAGAGGAAATCTAGAATAGGGCTGTGTGAAGCTTTGGGTGGTGATTCAATTTGGAGGAGATTTGGCCCAATTTGGTGGCCGAATCTCTGAATTGGAATTGAATTGGGGACCAATTAAAAGGTCTGAATTGATTCAAAGTTCTCCGAATCTTTGGAAGATTCGGAGAGCTTTCATGATTCAGGCAGCCCTTGGTGGCTACAGCAGAGACTTGGAGCTGATAAGTACTGAGGCGGAGGAGGGGTGACTGGTGGAGGGGACCATGGGAACACCCCTGCCAGCCCCCAGCCCCTGCCCATTCCTTCATTCCCCCCCATAGCCACCCCACCCACCCCAGCTCCCGGCATTTAAAAAAAAAAGCCCCAGTGCTCACTGGATGGCGTGTAGTATTGCAGTAAATATAATTGCTTTGATTGCTTATATTGTTATGTTTCTTTTTATATAATGAAATATTTAACCATTAAGATAAAGTTAATCTTGTTATGATCTACTTTTTATAATATTTTGATCAGTCATTATTAGTGTCTAGAATTAACCATCTATTTTAAATTTCCTATGTTTGACCTATTGGTCTCATGATTTTAGAACTTAAATTTAGTACAAGGAAAATTCTTATGCAAGGTTTGCCCATGTCTGGCTTATGTGGAAAGAGGTAACAAAAGAGTGAATGATGTATGCATGTGACAACGTGAAGAAAGACAGGCCTCTTGCAGCAGGTAAAAATAGCCTTCTGTGGTTTAATGGTTAAAGGCTGCAGTAATGTCAAGTCCACAGTTAAGGATTATCAAATACTAAATTATGCTTCACCCTGATAGCTGAAGACTGCAAGCAATGACCTCCCGCCACCAAAGACTCCAGACCACAAAGCCAGAAGATCATGTCCTACCAGTCCCAGCCTGCCAACAGGACAAGGAGGTAGACCTTCACATGAGACTCAGCAGAATCTATAGGCTTTTATGGACAGCTATCATTATAAAGAATGAACACAAAGACAAGGCTTTGGGTCTTTTCCACCTGCAAGAAAGAATTCTGGGCACATCCAACAAGACCTGACTCCATCCCTTGTGGTCAGTCTAGCCGGCCACCAGACTGACCTGAGTAACTTTAGAACTTGGTAACACCTTAACCTTTGCAGGACTGTCTATCTGTGTATGTGCTTGTTTCTTATGTATGAATGAATGGATGAATGAGTATGCATGGGAATAAGTGAAGCAGAAAACTTTACTGTTCTTTATTCTTTTCATGTGGCATGTTTTATGTTCCAATAAATGCGGCATTGTGCCTTATCCCCTGATAAGATTCCTGCTTGTTTTTAATCCACATTGTATGTCCTGTGTACACAATGGGGGGGACGGGAATCCATGCTGCCCCCCACTGCCCCACGTAGCATGGAGGGCTCTGCACAAGCCCCCTGACTCCCCCAGCCTCCCTATAGCTGCCCCACTCACTGCAACTCCAGCCCTTTAGGAAAAAAACAAAACAAAATGGAGAAAAGCCCTGGGACTTGTTGCTCCTGCAGCGGCTTCAGAGCATTATGGGGCTTGTGCAGAGCTCTCCACGTGGCATGGGACAGCAGGGATTTCACCCTGCCAGCAGAAGCAGTGAATGTGGGGGTTTTTTCATTGTTTTTTTTTTCTTAAAGGGCTGGAGATGCAACAGCCATGGGGGGGGGCTGGGATGGGGGGGTTAAGGGGGCTTGTGGCAGAGCCCCCATGCACTGTGGAGCAGTGGGGGACAGCAAGGATCACCCCCCCACCACCTGGAAGCACTTGCTGAGTTGGGGCTTTTATTTTTCAAGAGCTGGGGAGGGTAAGGTAGCCATTGCTGGCCTGTGGGGAATGGGCCTGGCTGATTTGGAGATTCAGCCAAATTGGTTAGGGACAGTGATTTGAATCACCGAATTGAATCACTGTCTCCAGAATTGGCTGAATCCAAATCCTAAGTGAATATTAGCCACTTCGTACAGGCCTACTTTAGAATACAATACCGCACCAAAATCAGCAAGATATTTAAAAGTGTCTAATTTCATGCAAATTAGCAGTTCCTCTGAATTATTAAATTCAGGTTTTTAAAGTTGGATGTTCACTTCAGTGCTGGGAGAGAAAGATGGTAAGTGCCTTTCAGAATAGACCCCAACATGGCAGCAGCTTCAATGAGACCTCTCAACATGCTAAAGGTGAAATCACCCCGGGGGGCCACACTCAAGGAGATGGGGGCATGGGTGTTATTCTCCTCTATTCTCCCTGTAAGTAGATATAGACAGTGCCATGAGGCCTGCATTGGAGGAGTCAACTGGCAGCTTCAGAGTTGGTGCCACCAGGCAGGCCTTGGGCTCCTTAACAACAACCTGCATTTTCACACAGGGGGCATGGTCAGGTGGGATGGGTGACACCTCTCTCCTAAAGGCAAGTGTGTCTTCTCTTTCAGGTTGGCTGATCTCGTACGGCATGCCTTAAACTAGCTTTGCTGGGGGATGGAGCCACAGGGGAATATGAGGACATTTCCCAGTCAAGACAGATGACGAGCACAAGAAGTACCCAGGTAAGTGACAGGGGTCCGGATAGTCCTGGGATCAGGAGGGTGGTGCATGCACCCATAGGAGGCCTTAAATGCCTCTATACTAATGCTTGTAGCAGCAGGGAACAAGCAGGAGGAGTTTGTCCTCCTGGTAGCTAACACAAACCCAGATGTAGTGGGGCTCACTGAAACCTGGTGGGATTCAACCTATGATTGGGCAGTACACATCAAGGGCTACAGACTGTACAGGTGGGACAGAATGGGGAGGAAAGGCAGGGGTGTGGTGCTCTACATCAAAGAGGAATACACGTCCTCAACAAACAGCACCGGGTCAGAGGAGGGGCACACTGAAGTGCTCTGGGTTAGAATACTACAGACCACCCAACCAGGGGGAATGAGCTGGACCGGGAATTCTCAGGTCATCTTGCAGAGGCAGTTAAGTCAAGGGACGTGGTCATCATGGGTGACCTAAACTGCCTGGACATCTGCTGGGAGGAGCAGTCAGCCAGGTCTGACCACTCAAGTAGGTTCCTAGCCAAGATACAGGACTGTTCCAGGACGCAAGGCATGGAAGAATACTCAGGAGGCAGCACACAAGGGGCAGAAGGCAGAACCCCCGCAGCTCGTCAGCCACCTGTTTATCCAGCTGCGGCCAGCTGGTGACATCAGCACTGAATGCTGGCCAGTATGGATAAAAATGGCAGCGCACGCTGCGGAGCCGGCAGGGAGTGAGAGAACACAGCCACAGACGTTCCTGCAGCAAAGACGAGCTGATGTACAGGACCAGAGGAGCAGGAATGGCCGGGACAGAAGCAAGAAGGAGAGGAGGATCATCTTGGTGGCGCTGCAGATAAGGCGATGGAGGGAGGCCAAGATTGCCTTGTAAGGATGATGGGGGGAACACCTGAAGAAATCCGCCCCAGGAGAGAGGGACTGCAGGGAACCCAGGAAGGGTTGCAGCTGGAGTGAGCATTGCCACTGGACCAGGAGGTACCTTAGAGTAGGCAGGGAAACTGATTGCCTAAAGGGATGAGGCAGCCAGTGCCCCATTGAAGTGCAGGAAGGGAGAGGGGTAGTTAAAGGGGCAGTGTGCCTGGTTTTGTGTTGGAGCTTCTTTCTTCCTTTTTTTTGATTATGTTCTTCCCTGAGCTCCAGAGGCATGTAGGCTAGATAGTGTTGGGGCCCGAGTAGAACCCCGTTGAGGGTACCAGGAGTGAGATGCCGACCAGCTTGACACCGCTTCACAGGAGGCATGAAGCCGGGGTGTAGGGGTGGCGGAGCCCTGTGAGTATCCACCGGGAGGAACCTTGGGTCTACGAGCATGCCTGATGAATGCCCCCGGACACTGAGGTCCAACAAGTTGTGGCAGGAGAGCACGGAGTTAAGGATTCAGGTGGAAGTCACCAGCTCAGACAGAGGCGTGAGCCTGAGAGGCGTGTAACATCAGTCACCCAAGCGAGAGCGGCATGAGAGTGACTGGTCGAGGCCCGGTGGCTACAAGGACCTTCACCTAACCCAGGAGGTGCACAGCCTCACCAGGGGAGATGCCTTGTTGGATCTGGTCCTGGCCACAGGCGATGACCTGGTGAGGGGACTGCGATTTCTCGACCATCTGGGAGATAGTGATCACTGTGTACTAGAATTCACCATCCAGTGCAGCGTGTTGAAGGCCTGCAGCAAGGCAGCAGCCCTTGACTTCAGAAGGGCTGATTTCAATGAGTTAAGGAGATTAGTCCGGGAAGCACTGAGGTCCAGGAAGGTAGGGGAGTTGGCAGTCCAAGATGAGTGGTCATTCCTTAAGGAGACAATCCTCTGAGCTGAAAGGGTGACAGTCCCAACGTGAATCAAAGGGGACAAGAGTGCTCAAAAGCCCCCATGGCTCACCAAAGGTATGCAGGAATGTCTGAAAGTTAAAAAGGAGGCGTACACCCAATGGAAGAGAGAGGCCATCACCAAGGAGGATTATACCTCCATTGCTCGAGACTGTAGTGGGGCTGTTAGGAAAGCTAAGACATCCTTTTTTAAATACATAGGGAGTAAAAAGAAGGCATTGGGTAACATGGCGCCCCTGCAGGACATGCTTGGCAATCTGGTGGTTGCACAAGATGAAAAAGCTGACCTCTTTAACAAAGTCTTTGCCTTCATTTTTCTGAGCAGGAACCAGGACATCCCCCCCACCGGGATTTCAGATGGACTCAGGAGAGGCGCAGCCAGGCTCAGGGTCAGTGAGGACCTAGTTAGGTAACTTCTGGTGGAGCTGGACATGTTCAAATCAGCAGGTCCAGATGATCTCCACCCAGGGTGCTGAGGGAATTGGCAGAGGTCATTGCAGTACCCATGGTACAGCTTTATGAGCACTCACGGTGCTCTGGCCAGGTGCCAGAAGACTGGAAGAGGGCTAATGTGGTCTCCATTTTCAAAAAAAGGGAGGAAGGAGGACCCAGGAAATTATAGGCCTGTTAGTCTTACTTCGGTCCTGGGGAAGCTCTTTGAGAAAATTATCCAGGAGCACATCTGCAAGGGACCAGCAGGGGAGATTATGCATAGGGGCAACCAACAGTGGTTCATTAGAAGCAGTTCCTGTTAGACCAACCTGGTGGCCGTCTATGACCAGGTCACAAAATCCTTGGATGCAGGTGTCGCAGTAGACATAGTCTTTCTGGACTTTAGGAAGGCCTTTGACACTGTCTCTCACCCCATTCTCATTAAAAAATTAGTCAACTGTGGTGTCAATGCCTACACAGTTAGATGGGTCACAAATTGGCTGGAGGGCCACACCCAGAGAGTGGTGATGGATGGGTCATTTTAAATCTGGAGGGATGTGGGCAGTGGGGTCCCCCAGGACTTGGTCCTCGGGCCCGCACTGTTCAACATCTTCATCAGTGACTTGAATAAGGGGCTGAAAAGCACCTGGTTCAAATTTGTGGATGACACTAAGATGTGGGGAGAAGTGGGCATGCTGGAAGGGAGGGACAGGCTGCAACTGGATTTGGACAGGTTACAGGGGTGGGCGGATGAGAATAGGATGGGATTCAACACTGATACAGTGCACCTAGGGAGGAAGAACCAGCATCATACCTATAGGTTGGGGAACTCCCTTCTCATCAGCCTAGAGGCCGAAAAGGATCTTGGAGTCGTTATTGATTCCAAGATGAACATGAGCCACCAATGTGAGGACGTGGTCTGTAAGGCGAGCCACACCTTGTCATGCATCCACAGATGCATCACAAGCAGGTCCAAGGAGGCAATCCTTCCCCTCTATGAGACACCAGTCAGGCTGCAGCTGGAGTACTGCATCCAGTTCTGGGCGCTGCACTTCAGAAGCAATGTGGACAGCATTGAGAGGGACCAGAGGAGGGCCACTCGCATGGTCAGGGGGCAGCAGGGCAGGCCCTATGAGGACAGGCTACAGGACCTGAACCTGTTCAGCCTTCACAAGCGAAGGCTGAGGGGGATCTGGTGGCCATCTATAAACTTACCAAGGGGGACCAGCAGGGAACGGGAGAGTCCCTGTTCCTCTGAGCACCACCAGGAGTAACTAGGAATAACGGCTGAGAGTAGATTCAGGCTAGACATCAGGAAGCACTACTTCACAGTCAGGGTGGTTAGGAGCTGGAACTAACTTCCAAGAGAAGTGGTGCTGGTGCCTACCCTGGGGGTCTTCAAAAGGAGGCTAGATAATCACCTAGCCGGGGTCATTTGACCCCAGCATTCTTTCTTGCCCATAGCAGGGGTTGGACTTGATGATCCTTCCAACCCTACCAACTATGAAACTATGAATTCTTAAGATCCTTGTTGGAGGAAACATTGAGTATTGCAAGAAAATACTTGGTGCCTTTTTTGATAAATGGAAGGATTAAGAAAGAGAATTATTTTTCAATTAGAGTGGATTGTGTGTCACTAATATAACTGCAGATAGTGTGTTAGTCTTGAATGAAAGAAACAATTCAAACATTAATATTTGCAAAATTTACCAGTGATGTATACATATATAGATCAATATTTATGATTGTGCATTGATTCATCATGTACTGGTTTGGAGCAGTGATTATCTGTTTCCATTTTAAGCAGTTCACTTGTAAATTAAACCAATTCCAGGTTATGCATAACATATTCTTTGCTTTTAAAGAAAGGATTGCAATGAACCAATTGTTTGCTTTTGATTTACTTTTTAAATGTATGAGTAGCTTCCAATGAACATTTTATGAACTAGTTTAGTTTTTTCCTTAGATAGTTTGGATGGATAAGCTACAAATAAGAGAGGTACTTTTGATTTTGTTCATTCAGCTAGCATCCTCCATTAATTCTCATTTACTGTTACAGAAGGGGCATTTACTTCAGAATTATTATAACAATTATCTACTACATCAACACAAGTTCCTCAGTTTCCAAGATTTTCCCTGTTGGAATGAAACCCATAGGAACTTCTATGAAATATTAGGTCTATGGCCTCAGTCATACACATGGTAATAACACTTGAACTGTAATCCCCTTGAGCAAACCTTTCAATCTATGTGGAGCCCTTTTTGCATCATTGGGACAGTAGCAGGCATAAAGACTTCTTGTATAGATCTGATTGCAGGGTTGACATCTGGGTGGGCAAGCATTAGGGTTTCATAAATGCTCTGATGAGGCAAACAAAATTGTGTTTTTATCAATGGAAGTGCTGTAAGGCAAGGAATTTATGCAAGTTTCTACTCTGACTAGTGTCAATGTGTCCTTTCTCCTCTGCTCAGATATATGTAAATCTGGCAAACAAATATACAGACAATAGATGCATGAAGTCAGTAATGGGAAGGCAATGAGAAACAATGATTTGTTTTAGCTGACAGTAACTATTTAGGATCTGAGTTATTAAAAGTAACTGAATTTAGATCCATTATCTCAGTTTTAAGGTTTCTTGTTAAAATCTTGGTTTTATCTAGGTTTGCTTAAGTAAAAAGTCAAGATAAGTCATTACCTTTATGGCTTCTAGCTTTTCTGTTGACGACAGAAAAGAGTTTCAAATGGCTTGCAGGGAAAATGCTTTCCTCTATAAGCCAGTAATTTTTGAAGGACAAACAAGTGCCAAACATGTCTTTATAGGTCACCAAAGTGCTCCTATTAATATTATTCCTCTTTCCCAATTTTTTTCATTTCTTCTCCCATTTCACCCTGTCTTTTACCACCATGGAGAGTAGGAAATGGGATAAAGAAGTAAAATACTAAAATATTATACAACTGACAATTTTTGTATCAGTCATGGAAGAAAGACCAAGGATCAATCAAAGTCCACGAAGGGGAGCAGGGAGTATTTTCATTAAATAATCTGGAGCCCATGTTTTCAAGAGTCCACTGATTGGGCTCTCAAGAACTGAGGCATCCCACATATAAGGTGCCGTAGACTCAAATTCTTAGAGGTACTGAGTATCAACAACCGCATTTAAACAAAAGAGGAGATGTAGATGTTCGATATCTCTGAAGACCAGATCTCCAAGATGTCTCACTGTAACTACCCAGAAACTCAGGCATCCTTTTCTAATTTATTTTCCCTGTTATTACATATGTGACTCATACCACAACAGTGAAAGTTTTTATGCAAAAGGTTGAATGGAGTATTTACTGAAATTGAGACCATGTAGGGGACCTGTGGGAAAGAGCACTTTTGTGACGCTATCTAATAGGAAGGAAAGTGGTGAAGACTCCTTCATCTAATGATTAGTTACTATGGAAATGATGCTTAGGAATGCATTTTTGTTATTAAAGGAGGAGAAAAACTGAGCTGAATCTAAGCATTAGTATATCAGTTATGAACCTGAAGCACTACTCTGACATAGGATTTTTCTTTCGACAGTCCACAATATTATCAACTTACTCAGACCACATGTACCATTGTTGCCCCTGTTTCTCCTCTGGGAAGTGTCGTCTGACCACATCAATGTAAGATAATCCAAAATATGAAAGCCCATCTGGGCTAGAAAATGCTAAGTTTCCATGCTTGGTTTTCACAGTCATTTCAAGAATGTCCAGCTTTAAAGAATGGGAAGAAGAACTGCATCCTTATCTCCTAGTCTTTGATTCCTAAAAAAAAAAAAAATGTGTACACAACACATGA
This sequence comes from Crocodylus siamensis, assembly GCF_052110815.1. NCBI lineage: Eukaryota > Metazoa > Chordata > Crocodylia > Crocodylidae > Crocodylus > Crocodylus siamensis. Next base: position 189,410,562 of record NC_143398.1, on the reverse strand, counting down.
TTTTCTTCAGTGCCTCAAGTATATGAAGAGAAACTGGCAACTTCATGGCCATTATGAAAGCCAGAACTTTATAAGGTGTTTTACAGCAAGTAACAGAGAAAAGTTGGTAATATTCAGATTTATTTTATGATTTTAGCTAGTACAATGTACTGTAAGGCCTTATGTGTTTTAAGTTCTGGGCCTAATTCAGTGTGGATGTGTGTAGCAGCATAACTGAGGGAGGGCGACCGTGGATGCTGTCTCAGGGGGCGAAAGATAGTGGAAAAATAGGTACCTCTGTTCTGCTATGCTTCTAGCTGCATGCATTGTTAGGGCCCCTATACATGTGCAGGTAAAAGTGCATTAGGATTACCATGTGATCTGTACAATTGCACTTCCTGCCATGCCTTGCATGCATGACATGAGGCATGATTGTGGGTTCCAGCATTAGATCCTATCATGCCCTATGCTGGTACAGGGAGAGCCAAGGATCACCATCCCAGGCTTCCCATGCACTGGCAAATAGCAAACTCCCACAACTGTAAGTGCCCCATGGCTGCCAGATGGGGGTCTGCATGCCTGGCAACCTTGGTGCACCCCCATGGCTGAGAGATCACAGCAACTGTGATCTCCTAGTCACAGGGGCACAGGATATACATGCAAATTAAAACTGGATAGAAACCACCTATAAAGTTATTACACAGTTTCCAGCAATAAATGTATAGCTGGTTGGACCTTTTTCAGGTGCCATAGTCAATATGCACATGTAGCCAGTCTAAATTAATAGTGCAGTTAACCAGGTAATTGTATGATAAATATAATATGTAGAGGGGACTTTAGGTTTCCAAACTTGACCAACTAGAGCCACAGTCTTACAACTGAGTTGTGTTAATGGATTCCCATACTCACCAAAGCGGCTCGCATAGGTAAAGCCATCCACAAGCCCAAAACTCAATGTAAGGTCTTGATACACATTTTTTAACTTAGTAAAATTAGCTTAGAAGTCATTTACATTATACATTGCAAAATATAGCTATAATTTCTACATAAGCATGCAATACCAGATAATTCATATCTGTACCAAACACTGAACTGTGAGTGTGCTGAAGGATGTTTTATTTTTATAACTAAACTAATTTACTATTGTACAGGCTCCCTGTTTCTACCGACACATATTGAGAATTCAGTTGATATCAAGTTACTGTTTAAAAACAAAAATCAGACTGTTAACTGGGATTTTTATTTCTTTAACCTTATTCTGAGAGTACACCACTATTTTGTTTCATTTTATTTTTTGCGCTAGAGGAAAACTGCATAACTCTGCCTGCATATTTCTTAAGTGAATATCATTCATTTCTCCAGCTGTTTGTCACTTTCATTAGTTTCCATCACAAATGTCAATTTTATAAAATCCACGTTGAAAACTCTGCCTCATTCAAATGAAATTTCAAGGTCACAGTTTGTTTCCCAATTTAAATAAAATCATCGTTTCCTTTTGACAGGAGCAACAACTTGGGGAGAAAAGTCAGCTTCTGAACTACTAACCAGCCAAACCAACATGTCATAATGCAGATACTGCAAGAATGTGCCTAAACTTCTGCTGGCCCAAATCGCCAGAGGTGCTCCTTTTCCAGGTACTATTCAGTGCATCAAATAAAATGCAGTTACAGAGGCAATTGGCGTTCAGTTGCTAAGGCACTAAATCAGTGACACTTGATCTTTCTCCTCTTGGGTGCTCTGACTGTACTGGTCTATCAAAAACGTGGACACACTGTATACATTCTTTTTCATCAACTGTCTGGAATTTGGGTGAAACTTCCTTCAGTGCATCTGTGGTTTCATTTCCTCCTGGCCCCAGCATGCAACTAAAGACTATGGATAGTCCTGAGTTAGTCTTTCTTTTGATCTTCCTCTGATTCTAGATTTTTCTTTTGCTTGATGTTGCTGCTATATAAGCAGAACACTTCACCTGGCTTTTTGGACAGAGTAGACCTTCAACATCCACAACTGGTGCTCTCCATTCCAACCTCAGCCAGACCTTCTCCACTAGGGGTGTGCAAAGTGGGCCATATTTGATTTGGATTTGGCATGAATCAGGGACAGAGATTTGATTCATTGATTCAGATCACTGTCCCTGATTCAATTCGGCCAAATCAGAATCTGAAGATACAATGATGATTTGGAGAATCAGTGATTTGGACATAGACACAGCTTTAAATGTTTTTTTTACATACCTCGAGGTACCAGCATGGCTTGTGAATGCTGTGATGCTGGGGCACATGAAGCGCCCCACAGGAGTGTGGGGGGGGGAGGGGAGGGAAGGGGAGCCTACATGTGCTTGGTGATGAACCTAGAAATGGACCGGAAGTACTTCTGGTCCACTTCCAGGTCTACTGCCAAGCATGCTGGGGAACCCCCCATGTTTCTGTGCCCCAGCATCACAGTGTTCACAAGCTGCCTGCTACTTACAGGTATGTAGAAAAAAATATATATTTAAAGCGATCTCTATGTCTGAATTGCAGAATCTTTCTGAAACTCTCTGAATCGATTTGGAGGGTTCCGATTCAATTTGGAGAGATTAAAGGGTCCTCTGATTTGATTTGGATTTGGAGATTTGGCCACTGAATTGGGCCGAATCTCCACTGAATTGAATCAGGGACCGAAGCTTCACACAGCCCTGTTCTCCACTACTTTCTATTCCAGTGTAGCTTCATTATGCCCCTAAATAGACTTCTAGGAGGAGGTGGCATTAAATGCTGCTCCAGCACTTTACCAGCCTTCTGGTCTATTAGTTACAGCTCCCAAGAGCGTATACTTACTTCTCACTTGGAGGAGAGCAGCAGCCTTCTTCTATCTTGGTTCTTTTTTAAGCATATGATGGAACTATGGTTATAATCAGGGAAGTTTGGTTAATCTATGATAAAAATATTCCTAGTTTTAATTTTTAAAACATTTGACATGTATGGAAGGGAAGGATTGGAATAAGTCAAAAACAATTACATCCATAGAGGACATTCCTGTGCTGCAGCCAAGGATAAGATTCATTTCCTTCACAGCAGTTTGGGAAGTCACAGCAAACAGAAAAGAAAGTGAGCAAGTTGTTAACCTTTACTCCTATTGTCAGGCATGAGGTTGTGCAATTCTGTGGCCAGTTTGGATTCTGGGGCAACCTTCTTATTCACAAAGCCAGGGCTATACTCTACATAACAAATAACACTGACAATGCTCAAACAGATAATTTTCAGTTGAGAATTTATTTACAACTAAGAGGTTCATAACTAGTTTAGTTTAATTCTTTTCCTGGTACCCATTTCAACTGACAGATTTATGCTGTGTTACTCTGTACAAATGTACATGCACCAGACAGATGATCTTTTGTCAAATTTCTTGTTGAGTTTGTCAGAACTAAATGTTGTGCAAACCTTTCTGAGGACATCAAACCAGCTACTTAGTACAGAGTTATCACGCTATAGGAAATGACTTCCTTCCTCTTAATTATTGTAACATAATTTTGACTTTTATATAAAATCAACAAAAAATATTTTAACCTTTTCTCAATAAAGTGTACCAATAATTTCCTATCTAAATGTTGATGGTTTTGAATTCCTGCTGCTAACAGTTTTGATAAAAAAGCTGCATTTTTCCAACAGAGAAGTTCCATTAAGGTTTAGCCAAGCTATGAGTTTGTACCCTTTAAAGTTCATCATGATATTTGAATAGAAGCTTAGGATAATAGGCAAGTGGGGCTGAAAGGGACCCCTTGCTCAAGGCAAGAACATCCCTGGCTAAACTATCCCAGCCAATTGTCTGTCCAACCTGCCCTTGAAAATTTCCAAGAATGAGGATGCCATAATTTCTCTAGGTAGCCTGTTCCAATATTTGACCCCCTTCACAGTAAGGAATTTCCTCTGAATCTCCAACCTAAATTCCTCTGTTGTGGCTTGATGTGATTGCTTCTACCCCTATCTCCTACTGTCACAGAGAAAAGCCCATCTCCATTCTCTCTACAACGGCCCTTCAGATATTGAAGACTGGTATCAAACCCCCCTGCAGTCTTTTCTTCTCTAGACTAAATGACCCTAGCTCTTTCACAGCTTTTCCTCATAAGTCTGGCCTCCAAGACCTTTAATCATTTTCACTGGTCTGTGCTGGACTCTTTCTAAACTGCCTAAATCCTTCTTGAAGTGTGAGGCCCAAAACTGGACCCAGTACTCCAAGTGGGGCTTCAACACCTGGACTAGAGTAGAAGACTCTATTTTCTGTTAATACAACCCAGAATTCTATTGACTTTTTTTGCAACCAGAGCACACTCTTGTTTCATATTCACTTCATGTATTTCCCATGTCCTTCTCTGCAGTAATGCAGCCTAGATAGTCATTCCCCAGTCCAGTTTGCGCGTGCAATTATTCCATTCTAAATGCAGGAATTTGCACTTGTTCTTGCTGAAGCTCATCTGACTGACTCCATACTATTTCTCCAATCTATCAAGGTCATTCTTGATCATAGTCCTACTCTCCAGAGCAACCCCACCCAACTCAGTATCATCCATAAATTCAAGTGCATAGGTTTTGATCTCATCATCCAAACCATCAATGAATATATTAAGCAATACCAGACCCAGGACAGACTTCTGGGAAACCCTAGTTGACACCTCCCTGCAACTAGACATTGGGCCATTGATGACTATTCGCTGAGTGTGATGATCTAACCAGTTATATATTTACCTTACAGAATTTTCATCTCATCTGTATTTCCTTAAGTTGTTAATGAGAATGTCATGAGAGGCAGTGTCAAAGGCCTTGCTAAAGTCAGTATATATCACATTCACTACTCTTTCCCATCCACAGAGCCTGTCACAAGGTATCATAGAAGGAAATCAGGTTGGTCAAGCCTGAGTTGCTCCTGATGAATACATTTTGGTGATTCATGATCACCTTCTTCTACTCTAGGTGCTTTATAATAGATTCCTTGAGGACCTGCTCCATGATCTTTCTAGGTATCAAGGTTAGGCTGATTGCTCTGTAGTTTCCTGGATCTACCTTCTTCTTTTTCTGAAAGATGGACACTATATTTGTCCTCAGCTGATCTTTATGAGTTCTCAGACAGGATAGTCAATTGCTCTGAAATTACTTCAACTAATTCCTTCAGTTGGAATTTGCACCTAGGGTGCATCCCATCCTGCTATGCTAACTTGAAAGCATCTAATTTCTTCAAGTAATCCCTAACCTCATTTTATTACTATAGGCTGCTTGTCTTCTTCCCCATCTTTGTTGCCAACTGCACTTGTCATCTGATAGCTGCCCCTATTTGTGAAGACTGAAGTAAAAAAAGTCATTAAATACTTCAGGTTCCTCTGCATCATCCATAACTAGATTGCCTTCTTCACTCCTTAGGGACCTATGGTTTCTCTAGTCTCCCTCTTATTTTTTGACATATCTGTAGAATCCCTTTTTATAACATTTTATGTCCCTTGCCAGTTGCATCTCAAAATGTCTCGGCCTTCTGAATTTTCTTCGTACATGCCCTTGCAAAGTTTTTATTTTCTTCCCTATTATTACACCAAGTTTCCACTTTTTATGAGATACTTTTTTTGCATTTCAACTCACTTAAGAGACTGCTGTCTAGCCAGGCTGGTCTCCTGTTGTACTTCCCACTCTTCTATTTCATTGGGATAGCTTGCTTCTTGTACCTTTAATAGGACATACTTAAAATACAGCCAGCTCTTCTGGACTCCTTTTCCCTTCAGACTTCCCTCCCATGGGATCCTATCCACTGGTTCCTTGATTTGTAATCAAAGAATGAAACAAGTGTGTAAGTGTAACTTCACAGGGATTAATATCAGTGTGGGACAATACATCTTTTCAATATAAAAATCACCACTACTAGCATTTGCTAGTACTACTACTTTTGGTAGAGAGGTAGATGAGGAGGACAGCAATCCTGCAGAACATGACTTTGTTTCTTAGTTAGTAGGGTTGGAAGGGACTTGAGCAGATCATCAAGTCCGACCAGCTGTCATGGCAGGAAAGAGTACTGGGGTCAAACGACCCCAGCAAGGTGGTTGTCAAGCCTTGTTTTAAAGACCCCCAGGGTAGGAGCCAGCACCACTTCACTTGGAAGTTGGTTCCAGATCCTAGCCACCCTGACAGTGAAGTAGCGCCTCCTGATGTCTAATCTGAATTTACCCTCTGCCAGCTTTTAACTGTTATTTCTAGTCACTCCTGGTAGTGCTCGGGGGAACAGCACTGGTTCATTTAGTAAGTTGGGTTTGGTCAAATAAAACGTGTTGTAGCATAGCTCAAATGCAAATTTATTGGATCAAGGAATGTAAGTCATATTTGCAGACTGATGAATTGTGTCATGGAAAGCCATTCACTGGAAGCTAGTAGTCCCTGTGAGTCTCAAATTAATGTGGTTATTTTCAGAGTAAAACAGACCCAATCAGAACCTAAAATCTGCATTAATGGGTTCAGAGTTTAAGTACCAAGAGGACCACTACCTATATACTGTCCAACTACCTATATACAAGAAGGGTAATTTCACTCTGTTATGCCCATTTTAACCCATTGGAGCTTGTTGGAAACAGAAGATAACTGCAAAAGATCTAAGGTCCATAATGGACTCCTGGGGAGATGCTGTGAGAAAAATGTTAAAGAACTTTTTTTATAAAGGGGATTGGTAAGTCAGAGTATGGAGGTGATTCTGCCTTTGAATTTGACAGTGACACACACTAGAATACAACATGCCACTCTCCTGAGTTTTAAAAATATTGGAAAAATTGAAAGAAAATGCCTTACAGTGAGATACTTAAAGAGCTCTCTTCGTGCATGTTACCAAGAGATTGAAGGGTGACTTAATTACTGTCAACAATAAGTACCTTTTCTAGGGAGAAATACCAAGTACTAAAGAGCTCTTCAATATAGCAGGGAGAGGACTAACAGTAGCTGGAATCTGAAGTCAAACAAATTCAAATTAGAAATTAAAATGTTTTGCCTAAGTGAATACAGATTACTAAAAAGTGTTGAATTCTATACCTCATGGAGTCTCCAGATCAAACCTGGATGTCTTTCTGGAAGACATTACCAAACAGAAGCCTTAGAGATAAGTGAGAAACAAGAATTCTGTTTAGTGAAAAAGAGGTTTAGAACTTGTTTTTGTTTTAATTCAGAACAACATTGAGACATCTGCCCCTTTTTCTTATTGGCAATAGACCAGTATGGAGGGCACTTAACTGCAGTGTGTGAGACACATAGATCATAGAATCATAGAAGTAGGGTCGGAAGGGACCTTGTAGATCTTTAAGTCCGATCCCCTGCCTGGGCAGGAGAAAAAAACTGGGCTCAAACGATCCCAGCTAGGTAGGCATCAAGCCTCCTCTTAAAGACCCCCAGGGTAGGAGCCAGCACCACTTCCCTTGGAAATTGGTTCCAGACCCTAGCCGCCCTGACTGTGAAATAGTTCTTATGGATGTCTAATCTAAACTTACTCTCCAACAACTTGTAGTTGTTATTCCTTGTTATGCCAGGGGGCGCTAGGGGAAACAAGGTCTCTCCCAAACCCTTCTGGTCCCCCCTAGTGAGTTTATAAACTGTCACCAGGTCCCCCCTCATCCTTCTCTTGTGAAGGCTGAACAGGTTCAGGTCCCGCAGTCTCTCATTGTAGGGTCTGCCCTGCTGTCCCTGGATCATTCAGGTGGCCCTTTTCTGGACCCTCTCAATGTTGTCCACATCCTTCCTGAAGTGGGGAGCACAGAACTGGACACAGTACTCCAGCTGTGGCCTGACCAGTGCTGCATAGAGGGGGAGGATCACCTTGGCCCTGCTAGAGATGCACCTGTGGATGCATGACAAGGTGTGGTTAGCCCTGCCAACTGTGACCTTGCATTGTTGGCTCAGGTTCATCTTGGAGTCAGTAATGACTCCAAGATCCCTTTCTGCTTCCGTGCTTTTGAGAAGTGCATTTCCCATCTTATAAGTGTGCTGCTGGTTACTACTGCCCAAGTGCAGCACCCTGCACTTGTCAGTATTTAAGCGCATCCTGTTTTTGCTAGCCCACTCCTGCAACCTATCCAAGTCTTGCTGCAATCTTTCCCTTCCTACTAACATGCTCACCTCACCCCAAATTTTGGTATCATTAGCGAATTTAAACAGAGTGCTTTTCACTCCATCGTCCAAATAAGTGATAAAGGGATTGAACAACGTGGGCCCAAGAACCGAGCCCTGGGGGACTCTGCTGCCCACTTTTCCCCAGGTCGAATATGACCCATCCACCACCACTCTCTGAGTATGACCCTTCAGCCAATCTGCAATCCATCTGACTGTGTAGGCATCAATGCCACAGTTGCCCAATTTTTTAATGAGGATGGGGTGGGAGACAGTGTCAAAGGCCTTGCTGAAGTCTGGAAAGACTACATCCATGGCAACACCTGCACCCAATGCTTTTGTGACCTGATCATGAAAGGCAATCAGGTTGGTCTGACATGACCTGCCCCTAATAAAACCATGCTGGTTGCCCTTGAGCATTATCTCTGAAGCCGACCCATCGCAGATGTGCTCCATGGTGATCTTCTCAAAGAGTTTCCCTAGGATTGAGGTAAGACTGATGGGCCTATAGTTGCCCAGGTCCTCCCTCCTCCCTTTTTTAAAGATGGAGACCATGTTGGCTATCTTCCAATCATCTGGCACCTGGCCCGAGCACCATGAGTGCTCATAAAGCCATGCCAAGGGCCCTGCAATAACCCCTGCTAGCTCCCTCAACACCCTGGGGTGAAGAGCATCTGGACCTGCTGATTTGAACACGTCCAGCCCCTCCAGAAGCTCTCTAACCCAGTCCTCCCCAACCTGAAGTCTGGAGGCGTTCCCCTCGAGTCCCTCTTGCATCACGGTGGGGAAGTCCCGGTCCCTGGACAAGAAAACAGAGGTGAAGAATTGGTTAAAGAGGTCTGCTTTCTCCTCTGGCGCAACCACCAGATTGCCCAGAGGATCTTGCAGGGGCCCCATATTTCCCGGTGCTTTCTTCATCCTCCCTATATATTTGAAAAAGGACTTTTTGTTATCTCTGATTTTGGACACTCTCTGTCTGCCTTAGCTTTCCTGACAGCCCCCCTACAGGCCTGAGTGGAGGAGGTATACTCCTCTTTGGAGATAGCACCCTCCCTTCCACCGGGTGTACACTACCTTTTTGGCAATCAGGCATTCTTGTACACCCTTGGGAACACAGGTTTTAAGTTTCTGATGTGCCACATCTGGAAGACAAATATGAATCTTCTGATCTTCCAAACTCAGGCTGTACTTAATGACTAGGTATTTCAGGTAGGGCTATCTTTTTTGGTGTCTCTGAAAGTTTAATCATGGACCTGAAAAATTATTTTAATGAATCAGAATTTTTAGATGGAGAACAGTTTCTTGAAAGTTCCAACCCATTTCAAATGGACTCAGTACACAAAGAATCGAGTGAAATAGAATGGTCTGTATATATCTGGTCAAACTAGATGAACAAATTGTTCCCCTTGATTTTATTCTAGGAATCTATTAATGCAAATTTAGGTGCAGAGGTTCTTCTCAATCATGCTAAGTATTAACTTTTTCTATGAAATCTGCTTCAGCTTTAAAGAGACTATTTATAGAAGATGGGTATTATTCAACCTGAGTGAGGGTGGTCCTTTCATTATTGAGCTTGCAAAGATTGGGCTTAAAGTCTCTCAAATTCTTATTTCCCATATTTCAAATGATCCCAAACATAAGATCATGCTTTCCTTCCTACTTCTAGCTCAAGACAAAATATACTATAACCTTAGTGCATAAAAATGAAAACAACAGACCAGCAAAATGTTTATTTGTCTTCATATGAGGTATGGGCCTTTAGGGAACAGGACAATTTTGGTTCTAGTCTTATTTATATTCACTCATGTAAAAAACTAAACCTTATAATTCTGAAATACAACCACCTGAAGAGCAAAAATTATTAGAAAATGACCAGAGATTCCATAAGTGGCTAAAAGGTGCCTCTGTTTTTGGAATTCCACTTTGACGCATTGTTGTCTCTAGTGCAAAAACAGCATATCCCAGGGTTGCACAGGGCTGAGTACAATTTACCCAGCCAAGTTCATTGGTGCTTCCCAGAAATGGAGGTCCACAAGTGAAGCTGTTCCAGGGTTGTTTCAATGCCTACTGTCAAGCACATTAAAGATCAGAGGCTTGAGGACAGGTACTGGGTATGAGCCCAATGGAGCTGTACAGGTGAACTTCCAGCTTTGGTGCAAGTCAGAGTGAATGCTTCTCTTCCCAGGATTGCTGCTGATGTGGTGCAAACAAAACTTTAAGGGCCTGATCTTCTTTCTGAAGTCACCTGACATTTTAAAAGCAAAAACCCACTACCTTGTTATAACAGTCAGTTTAAAATGTGAATTGTTTTGGGCTATGTTTATAGATTTACTGAGACAAACTTAAATTGTAATTACATGTATGTGAAACATGTATCAGGATTAAGTTGACTTTCCATACAAGAATGATTGGCAGACAGAGTATTACAAAAATGGACTAAGTGTCCTCCCTGCTTATAAAAGCAAGACTTACAAAAGAGATGATGCCTTTTGCTAACTGATTTATAGCTACAGTACATGAAAAATGTTTGCTACCTTGGAAATGCTCTGCTTTATTCAGTATTTCCCTCAGAACACTGGAGTCCTCTTATTTAGCACAGTTGAAGAACATAGGCTCTACATAAGCATGCTCTTGTTACTTTTGAGAAGTCTTGGGTAAAGAATCATAGCATAGCTCTCCTCATGCATTTTGATTTGTTAAGGGCCTAGGTTAAAGCTAACTCAAAGGGATGAGCTAACTCAATAGATGAGACTGAGTGTTGCATGTCAGTCACTGTTATTTGGGCTTTGATCTAAAAAAGAATGAGTAAATTCCCAGCATCACTTCTCCTTGTCTGAGGTGGGCTTGAGAAAAGAGAGATATACAGTAAGTGTCTGGTGGGAAAAGTATAGAACACAAAGGTCCTTTTCATGTGTATTTAATGAGGCTTTAACCAAATCCTCTTTATGTGATTCCATGAGTCAAACTTTAAAGAACATAGCTTGCATTTGGGGATGGCAAGCTAAACCCTGTTTGATGCATAATTGAGGCATATATACAGGGAGAAGTTAAAGCAAAAAAAGGAAGAAAGAAAAAAAAAGCAAGTAAGAAAGAAAACACAAACATCTTTATGATTTCACATACACAACTATGTCCATCTTCCTATTGTCACTAAGAGGAGCACATTCCTTCAGATAGCTTCCTCTTCAGCTACCCAAAAAAACATTAACATACCCTATGAGAGAATCTGCAGTGAGATCAGTAGAAAGAGCTAGTATTTAGCCTGGTCTCCTAGTTTTTTCTATAATAGGTAAGTCAAACCAAAATAATTAGAAAATCACCTTTGTCTCTACCACTTCCCCCTTCCCTAGGAGAGGCAAGGAAGATAACAATAGTCACCAGAAAGACAGCTTAATAGCACAGTAGAGTTTTTTTACTCTGTTTCAGAAAAACACAGCCTTCACGTTCTGAAATCCAGGAAAGACCGTAGACTATTTTAAAAATTGCTGGGAACACTCGCCCAAAACACTTTCATCTTGAAGGTGGTATAGATTTTTCCATCCCAGTCAAAACTATAAAACAGAAGTGGTATACATCTAACCTGCCTTCTCCCGGTGCACAGTCAGCAAGCCATGCATATTTAGCTAGATAGGACCGACCAAATTCTTCTCAAGTACTTTTTTCTTCTCATCTGTCTTTCTGTCCCTTGCTGTTTTCCCTCACCAGCAACATATTCAACAACTTTCTTGCCCATATCACAGAGCCCCATTACCCTCTTTCAGCTTGATTTTGTTTTATCAGTGGTTACAATAGCTGACTCATTATCACCATCTCTACTTAAGTCTCTACTATCATCATCTCTGTCTTAAGTTTTAACATACACATACAAAACAGCAAGGAAATATGTCCCAAGAAAACTGAATCATGTGACTGAATTCCAATTCAATGCATCAACTGTGAAGTTTATTATGTTGACACATACTGTATAGTGACCTATGTCTGATCACACAGTGGTCTAATGAATCAATCTGAATCAACCTTTCTGTTCAGCAGTTGGAAAGTATAATAATCAACATTGTGAAACAGAACTGTTGTATTGATTCCTGTTAATCTAATCTTCCCCTTAGCACCAACCTATCATTAGATTCTTACCCCTGCAGAACTCCTGCCCTATAGCAATGACATCAGAGGCTACTGTTATATTGACAGTGTTCTCATTAAACATTACCATCCACATCAAAATATAGTCATCAAAGTGTGACAGCAAACACTACTCATGACTTTTAACAATTATATAACTGTGATGTGACTGTCCTTCCAATGCTGCTGAAACAAGTGCAAATAATAACAGAGTCTGTATCTAGAAGGAGATACAGATTGTCTTTATTTTTCACATTGTCTACTATATGCTGCTTTAATTATTGGTGGTTACATTTTAGCTGTGTGGCATGTTGGCAGGAAGTGCTCTTTAAACAGGATTATTATTTGACTGCATCTGAAGAGAGAAAATTGCATCTTCTCCATCCTGTCGCAGTTATAGCATACCCAGCAGAAAAAAATGACATAATGCTATGCAGTCCATTCCTGTACTGGGATAGCGTAAATACAAAGCAGGGAAGAAATGGTCCTTCCAAGTTGAGCACAGATATGGAATCAGACACTTAGCTCCCAGTATCCTCCTTATGCTGAGTTTTTTCTCAAAGCAGATGTGGAAGTCTGCTAGCTGGAGATTTCTCATATATAAGAAAATTCATTTCTAGGTAGCATAAACTTAGCATAGCTTGCTCTAGACCAGCCTGGTATATGGGGTCCTTAGAGGGCCAAGAGATGAGGAAGGAGACCAATGTAGCTGGTGAACATTAAAGTAGCACTACATCTGTTTTAACTTTCTATGAGAATTCAGTGTGCTTTTTATCAGGAACTCAACGGAAATGTAATGCAATGTCAGACTGGGCATGTCTACACCAGCTGAGTGTCATGTACAGGAATTAAGTACACCTATAGCTAAATACATCTGCCCACCCATTTACACAGATCAGGCAGTGTAGCCATCTTAGAGCTGCACTGAGGACTGCTCTCAGGCCTGACAATTAGCACACATTCAGTATCACTCAAAAGCAGCTACATTACCTCAGGTCTAGGATTTGGTATGAGGGGAGCACAAGTGAAGGGTGGTGTTATAACTTCACAATACTTTCAAATTCAACACAGAACTTTCTCCCCTGTTCCTCAAGTCCTGGACTTAATACAACCAGTCATATTTCCATCACAAAACAATTTTTTTTCAAATATATAAATTAATTCATAGACGTTTATAAACTATATACCATGCAGTGACCTGGTAAAATGACAAGAAAACCTAAATGCCCTCCAGAAACACAACTAAGGAAAACAAAGTTCTTGAAACACAGGATCATTCCTGGGCTCATTCATTTAGAAGAAAATATTTGAGTAAGCAGTTTGGGTCCGGTCACCTTGAATGACTCAGCTAAATGGACAATTCACTGTAAACATTTGGTTTTGTGCATATGTGCAGTGCATTATAATAGGGATAATTAAGGGTCTTGTTCTTAATACTAGAGAATAACCAGCTAAGGTTTTTCCCTGAGAATTAAAAAAAATTATACCAGCCTTTGGTGACTGTTTAAGAAATATCTTAAAATCTGAGGTCTTATATAGAAATTTCCATTTTTATCTGTTAGCCCTCATTTTCTATTGAACAGAGCCTATACTGTACATTTGGGAAATGGGCTCTTTTTGCACGCTTTGCTTGAAGAGCAGAATATTGTAAATAATGGGAGAATATTTTAAAGGCTTTTTCCCTATGTGGTCAGAAATAAAAAGTGTAATAAATATGTTAAAAAGGGCTAATGAGTCCCAGGTAGCAAGATCCTCATCTCTGGAAATCTTTTATGGAATGTAATTAGATAATTACAGCTAATTGGTACATTGGGATGAGGGAATAGGATGGGTGTAGAGGAACAAAGTAAGAGCTAGTGTTGGGCTGAATGTTGCCTACCTATTTAGACACTTCTATGGGTAATGTGCTACTTTCCATTAAATGTTAATTATTTACTTGCAAAGTATTCTTTTGTTTTATTTTGTCTCCATGTTCAGTTTTCACGGATGCTGATTATTTTAACATTTTTGCCATGTGATTGTTAAACTGATAAAATAATAAAGTTAATTAATATTTTTTAAGGTTGTTGAGATCTGGTGGAATATGCCCACACTTTTTTGCCAGACTCATTTGATGTAATCCTAAGGAACTGAAGGCTACATCAACATCAACAAAGAGACTTAGACACTACAGTGTGTGGCATCACAGTGTCTAATTTTGAAATGTCTGGTCCCAAAGTAAAGTGCCAGACATAGAACCCATATTGCCCATGCAATTCATGGGGAGAGGTGGACATCCCAGTATGAAATTCACAATAGTAAGCATTCTGTTAATTTATATGTACATGTAATGTACATGAACAGCCAAGTAAGAAGTCACTTAAAAGGAGATGAAAATGTCTGATCCTTCTCGAGTGCTTAGGCATGCATGCCAAGATCAGGGTTGACAATTCATGTGTGTCTCTTGGACCTAGCCATCTAAGTTGCCCCTGTTTCTCTTGAAAGGATCCCTTTCAAAACAGTGCAGTTGCACATTTCTTATGTAGCATATGTATAAGGTGGCAGAAATGGCTTATAAAGCTTTCCATCTATAGGAGCTCAAAACTATGTCTGACTTCCCAAAGAACACTTGTGCCACCAGACCGTGACTGTTCTAGGGCTGAGGACACTTGCCTTCCCTACTGTTGAAGTTGTGCCACTGAAGAAAAGTCAAGAGCGAGGAAGCATGACTCTTGCCCAGCCAGGGTTGCAATACCTCATTCAATTAGACTGCAAGAGGATGGGACTTCCTTCTGCAGTTGGATGGTGATGCTATGGGGAGGCACATGGCAAAATTGCCACTTCATCTACATTTTTAGCATTACAATAAGTTTTGTGATTGAATCTTCAGCCTCAGTTAATAAGAATGGTCCAGTATCAGACAAGAGGAGTGAAGCCCTGGGACCCAGTGATATGCTGGAACTCAGGAAACCAGAATTCAAATCCTTACTCTCCTATTAGTTTACCATAAGTTACTGAACAAGCCGTTTAGGCCCAGTTGACTTCGCTCAAGCCACTTCTGAGAATTGGACTTTAGGTGTTGTTCCTCTGTATGTTGCAAGGCTTTACAAATCCGACCAAATTCTTTCTAGTTCCCTGTTGCCCATTACCCATCTTTCCATAACCCATGGAAGTAATAGTATTCCCTTACTTCACTCAATACATAAATTGTTGTTCAGTTCAGGTAATGGGGCAAGATATCAGGAGCTAGATTTTGATTTAACATTTTAGCATACCAGTTTGCATAGGCATGAGTGCATTGAAATCCATGCTGAATCCAGTTCAAAGTGAGGAGGTATGACTTTATAGTACCACACTTCCTGTAGTCCTCTAATCCAAGAACAGGACACACATTTAAACTGGTATAAGGAGCATCACTATAATGGATCAAACCTGTCCTTTCTTCATAGGAGAAATAAACCAATTCTAATGCACACTGTCTGTTAGAAAACTAAAAAAAACCTACCACTAATATCTTGATCTTTGGGCTATATGCTTTATTGCCTGACAAAGCTGAAGGCAAAAGATTTATCAAATTTCAGGTGCATTAGGAAAATAAATGGAAGTGCCAATGTCCGGCATGCATCATTACCTGCTCACCTGGGTGGGCAAGGCACAAACTGATCCTAATAACCCTCCTTTGTCTTGTAAAATACAGTCCAGACTTCTAACACACATTACTTACAGCATGGAAATCAGTGTTTCATGAAACAACTGCTTCACTTGTTAACACCTACTGTACTGACAATTACTGTGTAGTTTATATTGTCACAGTGTAAAATCACTGACATTTGGAGACTTAACAGATGTTTCAGAGTTTGTGAAAAAGCTTGTATCAGTGGACTTGGGGAAAGAAGAAAGAGACAATTCATCATTTTCTTCCTACTCTCCCTGTCTTCGGTAATTAAGGTGCAATAGTGCTAGTTATGAAGAGCTGTCATTTGCCTTGTGTCATTCAGCAATGATCCTTCCATTCAATTAATACAATGCATTGTCAAAGGAAGCACAGCTCATTTCTGGCTAGAAGAATAACGGTGGATAGTGGCTCCTTAACAGCAGGGAAAAAGTATAGAATGGGGGAAAGCAGATTAATCTTTGAAGATTTAAGACAAGTAGCAAACACTTGGAGGAAAGGAAGGAAATTTTGAAGTCATGAATACCACTGACCTTAACATTTGTTTATAGACAGTCATCGAAATTCTGAGGTTAGCTAATTTTTATTTCATTGCAGTACATGAACAGCAGAAACAATAGTTTTAGGTTGACTTGTTAGTTTGAAAATGTCCAATTTCCATTCCAAGTCCGTTTGTTTTCAGGTGAATTGGATTACTTATTCAAGCCAAAATGACATTTTTATTTGTTTGAAATTGTTTTAAGAAATAAAAGTACATTAAAAAGCATAATTTCAACTAAAAATAAAAACATTTTATTCTGAATATGTCAAAATGATAGTTTTGTTCTTTGGCTTTCTGAGAGATGGTTTTGACATGAACAGTCTGGGACAGTTATAGAATGCTTTATGAATCTTCATTTTTTTCTAAACAAAACAGCCAAGTCATTAAAACAACCGTATCTGGTTATCAGTTTCTGGAACCCATTTGTATAAAGAAATGGAGCTAATAGAATATATAGCACTTAATCATCAGTATATATTTTTTAAATGATGTAGGAAAGGCACTAGCCAGACGGAAGAAATTGTCTGGAGACAAGGCTATATTTTAAGAATATAAATGATGAATCAGAAATGATTTCGTGTATGTGAAAATAAACGAAGTCATTGCTGAATAAAAGGATAGATTAAAGAGCTCTCTACAAAGCCACTTAAATTCTTGATAATAAGTATTTGTATGTATAGAATACAGTGCCATGTAAAAGGGATGTTAAATACTATCTATAAGCATATGGAACGGAATGGCTCTTTCAGAAGCTATTTTAAACTGTACAGAAAAATGAAGTGAATTATAAATTCAGAATATAATTGAATTTTTTTTCTGGTTTCCCTCAGACTGAATGAATACTTTTCATTTTTGATCTGTGTCCTATTTTATTAAGTAGGTAAAAGAGTACTTTTACCTCAAAGTCTTGCAGAAACTCTTACAAAACATAGCTTAATGGGCACTTAATTATACCCACATCTTATTTACTAAAATAACCTGTTTGGTGCATTATAGTTTCCATTATCTTTTCCAATGCATTTAGTTATTTATTTTCATATGGACAGGCTCTATCTTCACATATCATAAAAGCCTTTAAAATAAAATGAAGAAACATGTGTCTACTTAAAATATATATATACCCTAAGGCAATCTGAGAACTGCTTAACTTCATTTTTACCCCTAGGAAACTTTAAACGAATTTCCATTTGAAAATCTTTGATCTAATGAAAATTCAAAACCAAGACCAACTTCTTTTCCTTCCCCCCCCCCTTAATTCAGTAAAATGAAATATAGCTAAGATTTTCTATTTGCCACTCTATTTCTCTTAAGTTAGGGAACTTTTCAGAAGTTACACTTGAACAAAAAATGGGGCAAAAGAATCCTCTTAACTTTAATCACTAGGAAAAGGGAAGAATATCCAAAAGGGGAGAAATGAATCCAAAATATCTTTTTGTTTTGTTTTGTTTTCAAAACAAAGGAAACAGCCTTTGATTTTTTTCAAAACTTGTCTGACAAAAAATGGTGGTGAAGAAATGTTTCTGCTGAAATTCCAACTATCTTTAGTAGCACCAACTATTGTGAAATGGTGAAAGCAGCAGTCTCTATCTTCTAGTGTACAAGGCTTCCTGCTGGTTACTTTGACTTGAAAAATCTACTCTGTTTCATGATTTGTGGAATTATGCTGATTAGGGAACGAGGGACACCTAGACTTAGGGTACATACAGATGTTCGGGGAGTTTAGGGGGAGGTTAGAGCTCATAAAAAATGGCTACATGTTCTAACTTAGTTTGCCGAGATGTGGCCCCCACACTTAGATTGCTAGTAGGGTGGATCTAAGTGCAAACTGGATAGAAGTTCAGGAAGGTTAGATCAATCTAAAAATGGCTGACCCAATGCAAGTCACAAGTACCTTGGGAAGTAGTCTTAGATCGGATCTGGCAAGACTGATTTAAGTGAACTTCTGTACAGCTTCCAGCGCAACACCAGCCTGGGAAAGTTAGCTGATGGTCCCCACCCCCAGACAGAAATCCAGACAAAAGCCCACTCTATTCTTACCACTTACAACTGATCACTGTTATGTATCTTGCTTTTCAGAGACCTAGCTCTTGTGCATCTCATTCTCAGGTGTCTGTGGACCAGTCTACATAGCACAAGGCAGTTCTGTGCAAAGATGCCCATAGCTAGCTGTGCATATGCCAGCTCTGGAATCATAAGCAGCAGTCGCATTAGTTTGGTACTTCCCAGCATAACTGTTTAGGTCAAATACATGGCTTCACTAAAATGGCTAACCTGATTTTGGTTCTAGAGTTAGCTTGGGGTATCTTGCCACATACAGATATATCCTAACTTTCCCCAGGCACTGTATATTCAGCATATGCACCTAGCTCAGGATTCTGGATTCTGTTCTGGATGTCAGGTGCCCAGTTACACACTGCAATACACAATAGTTTTATTTTTCCCTGTCTGTGGATCTAGATCGTAGATAAACATATGGTGAAAAGAATGAGAGAAAATGTCTAAGGAATGGGTAGTGTGGGTTGTCAATATTTAGAAAGAAAGCAAATGAAAAAGGGATGAGAAAGAATTATTAAATATTTAGTAGTAGAAAGATTAGGTTTAAGAGGTAAATGAGCTCAGAGTTAATGAGACAATAAATAGGAGAGAAGTAATTTTAAGAATCATCCAAATAGAAGGAGTATTGCAGCTTAAACCTTGGATGAAAGTAAGTAATTGAGAAGAAAGAAGGCGCCTTTCCCAGGAATGAAGGGATACCCTGGGGAGATAAAGAATCTATAGTCCAGTTCTACCAAAGATTTAGGCTCCTAACGTCAGCCTTTGTTCAAGCAAGCAATATACAAACCTTCGGACTGAACTCTCAAGTGCTTGAACTTGGGCACCTACAGTTTTGCTTCTGTGTGTGGCCACGATGCCACCATCCTGAGAGGACTGAACTGCTCAGCCTTCCCAGTCTCATACTTAAATCCAAATGAAATTTCCATCACTTCAGGACCCTGAGATTTCCAATCCGATGCATACTCTGAGCATGATTAAGCAGACCAACGTAATTGAGATAAAATAAAACAAAAGTGACAAAGCTGCCTGGGACTACTCAGGAATAGGCTGGCTTACCCCTGGTTCAGCGTGGGACAGTGATGGGAAGGTGGCTGGGTGTGTTGGGGGCTGGAAAAGGTGGCAGGGACAGGACATGGGTTGCTGGAAACATGCCAAGCTTCCCTGCGCACTCCTGGGCTTCCAGCACCCATGCACTGTCTGCACTGCCTTCTCTGGATATATAATCACCGCAGTTTGTTACATAGGAAACTAAATATATCAGACATACTTTACTCTGCCACATAAAGTAATTTAAAGTGAAATAAGCCACTGTATGTGTGGAGCATGATGAAATTAAAATGAAATATGCCACCCCAGGTCTAAATGGTGATGCCATTAAAACGGTAAAAAAGGGCAACTGAACTGGTTAGAAGGCCAATTTCGTCATGTGTACAGGTGCCTTAAGTGTTTTTAAAACTGTTCTGACAGAAGTCTGGAAATTGGCAGAGAGGTGAATAGAAACAATCTTGGATGTATGAAAAATGAACTGAAGAACCATAATTTGAGGCAGTTCTTAAGATACCATGTATCTAGTTACAGCTTTAGCTATAAATGTTGGGATATATATATGTTGCTGCTTATGTCTTATTAATAACCATCCTTTTAGTTTATAATGCAATATAAAAGTGGGTATTCCCTCCCAATTGTTTATGAAAGGCTGACACCATAACTGCCAACTGTCTCTTGTTCCTAGTATTCTTGGGCCAGCTGATGATTATCCTTTCCTGGTACAAGTCTCAGAACACTATCAGAATTTGCAAGTTGACCGTAGCTTCTAGCTGCCATTGCAGATGCTGAAATACTGGAGATGGAAGAATGAATGTATATTGCTGGGGAGAAGTGGTATGGCATCTTTCAAAAGAAAGAAGGTCACCTAGGGATTGCCATTGTACAATGAAGTCTCTAGTGCTAGAGAGATTCTATTTTGTTTTAAAAACCCCAAACAACTTCAAAGAATAATTGAAATGCATGTCTCTGTCTTTCATCTTTAATCGGTTCTTGGTATTGCTGTCATTGGAAATATACCCCAGGAAGACACTGGAAGAGTGCAAAGCAGTTTAGAGCTTGGACTTTAGCCCAGTTATTGCAACTTATAGTACAAAGGAATTTGAAATCTCAGGGAAATCCAAAATAAAGTCTCACAGTATGTGCCATATTAGCTACACCAATAGTAAAATTTGAGGAGAAACTTACTGGAGGTTCAGTCTCTTTCTAATCTATTATCTGTCTAGATATTTATACTGGGCTCATCCGTGTGGTGTGTGAGCACCTAATTAATTAGTTACCAGCACTCCAAGACCATCCACAAGATGTTCCATTAATTCTTTAGCTCAGCCATCCATCACCCTCAGTTCTTTCAGAAGAGTTATGAAGGAAGAAATTTAGAAGCATGAATTAACACAATTTTGAATTCATTTCACTCCCAAACCAGATGGACTGATTATTGGCACTGATACAGCATGGATGTAAGTGCCCTTGCATAAAATGACTGGCTTTCTTGGAGTCCTTCTTGTCTATCTTTATTGGAACACAGATTATTAGGCTAATTAGAAAGGATGTGGCCAAAATGTTATCTTAAATTTGATTTCTCCTACACTATTATATACATTGTGTAGCTTATTTGACTACTTTTTCCTGAGTACATAGAACATGGAAGCATAATATTCCCAGTGAAAAATTTTTGTATACCTCTCGCTCACCATTAGGACACAGTGCGATTATCATGTGGCCTTTTTAATTGGCATCTTAACATTCATTAAAACTAGCCTCAGGTTTTATTTCTTGCACACCGAATTCACTCTAGGGTAATTTTGTTTCATTCTACACACTTCAGAAATTCCAGAAAACCTTAACAAGCCTTTAGCCATCCTGATACTAGAGATCCCACTTAAAACTCAATGACAGCTTTTCATTGTGTGAACATATGGTTAATGATTCATTTTCTAATGTGAAAGTACAAAATACCTAATTCTATGGTCTACCAGTTTGTCTGTGTAAACACTAGAACTCTTCAGTGACAAACTGGTAGACAATCAAGGTCTTTATATAAAGCTCAAAATGCAACACAAATCTTTCTCCTGATTTTGACTGACTTTGGATTAAGCCTATACATCTTGATCAAATAGCCATTGAAGGAACTGGAAAGACTAAACTTCAATGAGCTTTAGATTAGACCTGTAATACACTACAAAGCAATTGTAAGGAAGACTTGTGAGAAGTTAAGCATGCTACAAAGGGAAACTACTGTTACTATCAGTCTTTATCTGTTATTTGCTCAAGGAATAAACTACAAATCAAAAGAAAAAAACTATCAATAGAAGTCTATATGATATAATTCATTTATCTACATGTCCCTATAGATGCCAGCATGATTTCATGGGAGTAAGTACAGATTTGGTTTAAGGTTAACACTAAACACAATCTTCCAAAAGTAGCATTGCAAGAATACAGCCTCATCTAATTAAGTGCATAGTAGTAAAGGCAGTACATAATTTCCTTCTATTATACACTATTAATTCAATTGTTTTAACCTGACTCATTTTTAATCTTCTAGTTTATGACTGCTAAGTTAAACATAACAAGGTAACAGCACATAATAATTGCTTATTTTTTCTCTAATTAAATAAAATGATCAGAAAATTAAAAAGAAATTGTTCTAGGCTCTTCCGATTTATCCCAATCAAAAGAGCCTTGCCTTCCTCACATTATTGTTATCATCGTGCTCTTCATAGCTCTGGGTCACCTAATGTGTGTCCAAACATCCTCAGTGCTGTTGGGACGATATCTACTAAAAGCATATTGTAATCTGGACATTAATAAGTGAGTCCTTAGTGAATGAAGATTGTTAAGTTATTAGAGCATGGATTTGGGAATCTAACCACAGTCTTGGTGTAATAAAGGCAGAGACATTTTCTGCCTCAATTTTCCATCTGTGAATTGGAATAAAGCGGATTTACACTGGAATCTTCAGAGAGACTTAGCACGCAAGGATTGTTGAGCCTCTTTAATAAAAGCAGGTATTTAAGTGGAAAGTATTTCAGTGCTGTTTTTGCATGAAATTTTACTGAAATGAAAGGAAAGTCTCCCATTGACTTCAGTGGACTTCAGATTGAACCAAGAACAAGAAAAACAAGTTAAACAATGTCTGATTTTTGGGCCCCTGCTACACATTTATATTACGTAATTAACTGGTTAATCACAAAATAAATTTAGACTGGCCACACATGCTAAGTAATTATGACACAATTAACCGGTTAATCATGCCATAAGTTAAGACCAGCTACAAAACTAAGTAATTATCACACGATAAAAATGACAATCCAGTTTTAAAAAGAGCCAACCAGTTATAAAGCTAATGATTAAAAATGTGCAACAACTCTGGTTTCTGTCCAACTTTAATTTGAATATGTATCATGGCCCTTGGTTGCCCTCTCCTACTTACATGAATGCAAAGACTTCTATGGCATTCTTTCCCTGACACACTACATAGTAGAAGCATCACTTGCAATGATATCATTTGTGGTATCACTTTCCCAAATGGTAATGTCCAAAAAAGATTACCATTTACGAACATAATGTGTGAGCAAATCTAGTATAATTCAGAGATCGTTTGCATTAAGATTCAGCCCCCAAAGCTCAGATGAATCAGTGCTTACAAAGCCAAATACAATTTTCACATGATGAAATGTACTCTACAGTACAGTACCTTGCACCTTGGGGATTTATTCTATTCAAAAATATCATAAAGTGCCTACATGTTGCAATGTGAAGGAAATCATCTGAGAAGTATTCTGAAAGTTATGCAGTCATCTGCAACACAACTAAAATGTTTCTTATATTCCCAGGGCTTAGGGGAGGGTTGGAAGTCTTATTGATATTCAGAATTGTACTGAATGTTTCTCATTGACAATGATTGCCTTGTTTAGTTTTATCATTGATCTAACCTTATAAAAAGAGGGAAGAATACTTTCTTGATTCTACTTCCATTATAACTGATTATAATTCCAGCAAGGAGAACACTTGGAATTCAATACCATTAATTTTAAATCACTAGAACATGTTGAATCTTCCTTCGTATCATGGAAGAAATACAAGGTTGGAACTTCTCTCCACCATCTATACATTTAATAATTCTTACTATCAGATCTTGTCACTTTATACAACTGACATATAAGGAAGCGAGCTACCATTTCTTATTGACTGCATCTGAGTGCAAAAGGTGGGAAGAGGAGAGACCTGCCCTGTTCCTTCTATCATTGTGTTTCTGGTCAAACAGCCCTACTTTTTCATTCACTGACTTCAATTTCCAGAATTCCACTCATCTATTATTATAGACAACTCCATCTTTAACCTATTGTCTCTTCCTCCCTTCTTTCTTCCTGCATGATCTAAATTCTGTTTAAAAAAAAAAAAAGATTGACAAGATCTCTTTGTGGGTTAAAATAAGTTCTCAAACTCATCTCTGCTCAGTTTGGAGAAGTAACAAAGAAGAGAAAGTCAAACGCATTACTATCCCCATTTTTCTTCACCTCTGACTGCTAGAGTTGCACTAAAAGAAAAATAAATATTTCTTAATTAATTTGGTAGAATTTCATAAAAACAGTAAGTAGTTTTTCTTTAGCAAGGTTTGAAATATATGTACTAATGTAAAGGGGAAATGAAGCTATTTCCCCTTTACATTTGTACATATATTCAGATCTTTGAAAATTATCAAGAAGTTTCCTCTAGCACCTCCTACCTATTTCCTCTTTACTTATTTTATATTTTGTATCTCCTTCTCCTCTGCCTAAGTAATTTATGGAAAGTGAGCACGTAAAAGGGATTTTAAAAAAGACAACTAAAGGAAAAGACACAATAAGAGTTTTGCAGAAGATTTCAGTGTCGATACTGACCAATGGTCATGTTTCAGTAAAAAGACCAACATTTTAGCCTTGTCTACTTGTAAACACAGAAAAGCTTATGAACTAGATATAGTATTTTAGATCAGTTCACAATGTAGAAAGGAGGATGGCTAACAAATTTTGAAAGTCAAAGGTTTAATTTATGGTAAAGTTCAAGAAATAGGAGACAATTTAGTACTCATTTGTTTAATTAGAGAGATGACCAAAATTTCTAGGTTAAAGTAATAATTAAACCAAATGAACACAGAATTAAAGTTTCCCATATTAGATGTGTATATTATTAATCCTTGTCCTATCTTTTTGTGAGGTAAATGGGAGTTCCAGGCAAGTTGATTGAAGTTTTAGATCATTTGTGCTTCAACTTTTCTTTACGTAACTGTACCATAAATCATTGATATTCTTGAGGGAAAATTTCTTCTAGAAAGGTGTTAAAAGCAAAATTCAACTGGACATCAGGGAGAGAAAATGGGTTTTTTATATAAGCAACTTTGTTTATTCTCAAATACCAGTTGATAACAAAAATATTCATAAGAATTTATCTCAAACAACAAAAATAACTCCTGCTTTGGACAAAAGAATAACTTCAGTGTTTTAGAAAAAAAAGTTCCCCCCTCTTTTATAATATCAATGGAAATTAAAATATGAAATGAATGGTTATGCCAAATTATGTAACCTAGATGAAAGGTAGAAAACAAATTTGCATCTCACAAGAAATGCAGTAGAAGCTGGTTTAAACAAATCCAGATCATAACCTTTTCTTATTATTTCTTTTGAAAAAAAATCCATTATAAGTCAGAGATATTATGTTGACAGACTGACATAACCAAGCGTTAAAGGTCCCCTAAATAACATGGTAAGAAGGTAGCCATAGGGAGATTAAAATATTGATATGTAGGTAGAGGGTTGTGGCCAAAATATCATGCTTTTTAGGTATACCCCACAACCAGGACATTGAGAGTATTCCTCTGAAGATCAGAGGCAGAGTAGAAAGGTTTTTTTTTTTTACTGTATAGTAAGATTGCCTACATCTATGTAGCAAGGTTTTTTTTCAGAATAATACTATAGGCATATCTGCTTCATGTTTTCTAATTTTCTTTCAGCAAGATGCTCAAGAAGGAACTCAAACCAAACTAAATTAGGTACCTGACTATTTATTATCTGTTAGCAGTTACTAACAGATGTACCTGGAGGACACAGATTTACCTCTAGGTAAATTACCTGTAGGACACAGAAGATTTGTCAGGTGAAGGGCATTTTTAATGACTGTTAAGCTTCCTGGGGCTTGGCAATTCACTAGAAAAAGTCAGAACCATCTTTGTGGATCTTGGGGCCTCATGAAACCTTGAAAGAACTCCCTTAGCATAAGTTCACCCACAGAGCGCTCCTTAAAGGCTGCGTACCATACTTGGATGTGATTCACCTACCTTAACAGGAAGATGTAGTTCTTTAAAGATAAGCCACGTGGTAAATACCTTTTCCATGCAGACAAGATACATAAAGAACTATATACAAAGAGGAGGAAAGTATATTAACATTGCTCTGTAAAAGAGAGTTTTGTCTGGGCTGTTGTTGCTCTTGACCTACCCTGGTAGTACTAGCTATTCTAATCCTCAAATGCAACCCACTTTGGGCACTGTTTCCAGGAGGGCTTTTGTATGCCACTTCTTCCTTTTTAAATAAAATTTAACTATACTAACAAACAATTACATATTCAAAGAAGACTCTTCATTTGCTTAACACAACTTATCATATCTTAAATCAATGTTTTTAGCCCTTTCAGAAATCCTCCAGCTCTACTGTTCAACAAACCGTCTTTTATTCATAATCTTGTCTGTAGTTGACTGTTCAACGTCATGGTCACTAACAAGGTCAATTTGTAAACTGTTTTCATTTGTTGTCTTTTTGCACGTTACTTGCATCAGCCAAGCCATTGGATATCTTGAGCAGATGTTTCTAATTCCTTCTAAAAACTTGTTCTTTTCCCACAATCGGCTGAGAAGCAAAGTGCTCTTTTATGACCGTAGGTTTAACTGGCTAGGGTTTATCCTGCCAAATTAAATTATGCATGTGTGTTTAACACATTTTAAGGTGGAAGTGATCTGACTCCTTTATTTTAATGTTGCATCTGTTTGTACTGGCCACTCCATTATACCCCTTGAGCACCCTTTGTTTCTGTCCAGTGTTTTGAAATGGGTGTTTATATGCTTCTACTTTATTATTATAGAGGAGTTCAGCTTTCCATATTGTGGAGCTACAGCATTGTATTGAGTAGTGTCAAATAGAAACACTGTTTGACACTATTGTCTGACCACTCTGTCTATCCATTTTCTGTAAGCAAGTTCTTCCAAATGTATATTCCACGGCTGGTACTTCATTCACTTGCAGATATTTGGGACCAAATGTCTCCCAACAAAGGTCATAGTATTTAACGGAAGTTAAAAAATTCCCTACTCCAGAACTGGGGTCCATTTTCACTGATTACAGCTTTTGAAATCCTGTTTTTCAAGTATAAAACGTGATATGCCTAACAATTGCTTGCTGCTTTCAAGTGTCACTGTTTCTGGAAAATCAGTATGCCTAATTCATAATGAATGACTAATTATGTCTATCCAACTGAATTTAGCAATTCCATGGAATTGTGAACTGTTCATGTGGTATTATTACTTCTTTTTTTGGGGGATCCTAGTACTTTTGTCATTTCACACCTCAACACCAGGTCATTGATACATCCATTCATCTGTGGTCAGAAATGATCTATAGCTCTACTTTTTGATTTGGTCATTACCAAGTACCTTTCACATATTCTTTCTACTATTTTCCTTGTCACTACTGTGGGAACCATGTCTTGTGTCCCTAATGAATGCTCCCCCAAATCTCTGAAAACTGATTTTGATATTGAAAATAGGCAAGTGGAAAACACTGATTTTTTTTCTTTGTTTCATAGGATAGAAAAAAGGCATCATAACAACTGGTGCATGCTCCTGAGCAATAACTCGCCTGCACCTTTTGAAATTATAAAAAAGTATGTTTGTACATACCAAGAATGTGTTTTAAGCAATTAGACTTTCATGATCTGGTTTTCAAGTCTACTCAGTGCCTTTGGGGAGAGATGACTTATATGTGTAAGCTGGATAGTCAGTGTGGAAGGCAGTGACTCGTTTCAGTCACTGGGACTGGGTACTCCCATTGCTTGAGTGCCAGCTCTTGGGGCCAGACAGTTTGACTTTCACTTACTCTCTCTCATAGGGCACACCCTCCAACTTGCCCACCATGTCTTGATCTTTTTAAGAAAAGAGGGAGGCTCCTTAGTTGTTTGTGGTTGCTTTCACAATTGTCTTGAACTGCTGGTCCTCAGGGCTCCTCCTCGCTTTACACCCCATCCATACGCAAACCAGGTCTTACAGTGTAGCCAAATCACAGTCCTTCTGGTGGGAAAGTAGTGCAACCAGCTGCCAGCTTAGCTTACTGCAGTCAGTTTTTCTGGCAAAAGTAGCAGGCTAAAAGCCTATCTGAATCCGGCTTAAGTCAAGAAATGTCTCTAGGGCCCAACAAATGAGTAGGCTATGCTGCAGCTGAATTGCCAGCACTAAGATTTCTCTCCTTTTGGCTTGTCAGCTTCTATCAAGCACTTTTGCTACTCAAAGGGGTATCCCGCCAGTTGCATCTATTGAGTGCTAGTTACTGGGATGGCTCCTAGCCCATTCTAAGTCTAAGGCTTAACGCTTCAGCACCTGCCAGCATAGTTTTGAGCACTCCTGCATGGTGGGCCAGCCTGATCTGGGTTTAATTCAAGCAAAATACTGAACTCAAAGGTAATTCACTCTTTTCCCCCTTTTTGCCCAGCACTGGGGTGCTGGTGCCCTTGCAAACTTCAGGGGAAAAAAACCCCCAACAAACCTCATGGCTGATGCTTTGGTATTCCTCCAGATCAAATGACACCCTTTGGGGCCTCTCTGCATTGAGCTGCTCTCTCTCTCATGGAACTAGACCCCTTAGAGCTGGAGACTCCTCCGACCGAGCCTCCAGTCTGATAAGCAGGCTTCTGCCCCACTCACTTTGTCTGCCAGGACTCTCCTGCAGCCTGGCTACAGGCCCTGTCCTTTGAGTTCTCAGGAATCTCTCCCTCTGCTGGTGTGGGGCATGGTCCTATGACATTCACCCCAATGCTCTGGCCAATCCGCAGCTGGCAGGACCTGATGAATCGGGGCAGATGTAGTGCCCATGGTTCTGTCTGCACCACTGCCAGCCCTACAGGTAAGTATCAGCTCTCAGGCATCCAGGTTGGCCTATGCTGAGCCTCCAATCACCAGCAGAGCTGCCCCTCAGGGCCTTGCTGCCCCTCAGGGCCTTGCCAGGGAACTCCTGCTGCAACAGTTATGTATAAATTGCCTGGTATAATTTAACGTGGCTTCCCATCTTTGATTTCCCCATTTATCTTCAGCTCTTGGCATGTTCAGCATTGCCTGGATCTTTAATTTAATTAGGAATAATTCCCTTTGAGGTCAGTCTCTCTTACAAATATTATTTCTGCTGTTTAATACATGCACTGTTCTTTATTCAGCTTAAAGTGGTTAATTCTTGTAGTCTCCAGTACTCTTCCTAGTTGCTCTTGATGTTGAATGGTATTGTCACTCCAAATTATTTTCACCAGCTGTAATAAGTTTAGGCCCAGCTGGGCTGATCCAGTTTCAGGCCCCAACTGGAGGTAACCAGGGCTTTGGCTGAGTCATCCCCAAAACCCTCAGGAAGAGGACCCCATTTACACTGGCCTATGTATGGTTAGACTAGATAATAGAGAACAATCTCTGCAGTAGATTGCCTGGCTATTAGGGCTGTGGGAAGCTTCAGTCCCTGATTTGATTCAGTGGAGATTTGACCTGATTCAGTGGCCAAATCTCTGAATCTGAATCAAATCAGAGGACCCTTTAATCTCTCCTAATTGAATTGGAACCCTCCAAATTGATTTTGAGAGATTCAGAAAGATTCAGAGATTTGGACATAGACACAGCTTTAAATGTTTTAAATGGTAGCAGGCAGCTCATGAATGCTGTGATGCTGGGGTGCATGGAATGTCCCACAGGAGCACGGGGGAGGGGGAAGGCTCCCCATCATGCTCTGCAGCAGACTGGGAGGTGAACCAGAAGCACTTCTGCTCCACTTCTGGGTCTGCCAGGGAGTACACTGGGGGCACCTCCCCACACTTCCCTGTCCAGCAACTGGTGCCTCCTGGGTCTGGAGGGGCACCTGGGGTCCCTCTGCAGCCAATCACTGAGCCAGGAGGGCATGGGAGGCCCCCCTGGCATGTTCTCTGGAAGACCCAGAAGTGGACCAGAAGTAGTTCTGGTCCACTTCTGGGTTCACCACTGAGCACATGGAGAGCCCCACCACACTCCTGTGGGACAGCATCGCAGTGTTCACAAACCACGCTAGTACCTTAAGGTATGTAGAGAAAACAAAGCTGTGTCTGTAACCAAATCGCTGATTCTCTGAATCAGCATTAAATCTTCGGATTTGGCTGAATTGAATCAGGGACAGTGATCTAAATCAATTAATTGAATCACCGTCTCCGATTCAGGCCAAATTCAAATCTGAATTGAATAGGGCCCGCTTTGCACACCCCTACTGGCTATATATCCTGGACTGCCTGGAATCCTGATAGCATTTTTACCCTTGTCTGAATCTTGCCTAACCTATCCTTGCTTAAATTCCTGCCTGCAGCTTTGCCTACCATAAGCCTGTATCTTACCCCTGCCTAGGTTCTGCCTGCACTTGCCCAAAGCCTGAACCTGTACCTCATTCCTTCCTGGATCCTTACCTAGTACCTGCCTGTCTTGCTCCTCCTCATATGCCTGTCTGTTATCATTCTGTACTGTTTTTTTCCTGTGCTACCTTCTCTTGACTGTTCTTGTCCCTGGTTTGGACTTCCTCCTCCAGGGTCTGGGACTGGTGGTATGCCTCTGTGCACCTACACAAAACTCTTGTTTTACTGCTTTCCTTTTGTATGTAAGCATGAAGTCTCCTATTATATATCTAGATCTAAATGTAAATCTAGATCTAGATGTAGATCTAGATGCATACACACACACAATGCACAAAACATGACTGAATGCCTTTTCTAGTGTTAGGTCCATCCATTTATAATCACATATGGTCTTTTGTTGTTACATCCCAGGACAATCTGTTGTGTTTGGAGTGAGTCTCTTCATGTTCTGAACTCACAGAACTAACTTTTTAGTTTCAGGTTTGTGACAAACTGCTCTCTTTCTCCTTCCTTCTATGTTCTCATTCTAAGTGCTTTCACCTCTTGTAAGGGACATTTTTTCCCCTTAAGAACATTATGACCCTAAAACATCTAATTCATTTTGGAATTCTTTGCTTTTCCTTTCCCTCCCTTGTTGTATGGAAGGCATTAGACACATCCAGAGCCCCATTGCCTGCAACAGTTAAAAGCAGAACAATCTTTTGCTCTTCCTCTAATTTATCTGCCCGTATGACTTTCAAATACAGTTTAAATTGCTGTTTCAACCTTTTCCAAAGATCTTCAGCATTCCCTTTGATGCTCAGGTATTGTGCACTGAAGTGGGGGAAAAGAGGAATTATTTAAGCTTCTCGGGGTCTGTTTCAGTCATTCTGCATTCCCACTGTCACTGAGTTGTAGATTGCATTGTGCTTTCCACTCCTTGTACCATATAGTCTTTTAAAAGATTCTCTACGTGATGCAGATTATTATATATGGAATCTTCACATCAAAACCAATGTACAGAGAAGTAAATGTATTTATTCTGCTTTGCAGAGAAGCCAGAATCCTGATTTGTTTCTGCCACAAGTCCCAGCTAGCCTAATCCAGACAGCCTCTGGAGATGCCACACTTCCTACACATTCTCTATTTCCAGAAAGACTTACCCTGTAATACAGCATAGAAACAGTATCAGAGGAATTACAGCAGTGAAGAAGATGATCACTAACATCTGATCAGACTTAAAGCCTTACAGAGTTTAAAAGCAATCCCTTAGAAAATGGTTACTTCTCTGTTCTACCACTCAGATACTGACAGACCACCTCACAGCATCAAAACTTTAGATTCCTGGAACACACATTGGTCATGTAGAAGGAAACAGCACATGTGGGTGTTGTTAACCCTTGAGGTTTTAAAAGCTTTGTATTATTAAAACCTAAATTGTCTGGGTTCATTTGATTATATGAGAATCTAAACCTCTAAAATTAAATTACTTAAACTTGGCTGCCAAGAAAAGCTTAAAAATATTAACTTTAGAGGCTTAGAAAATTAAGCAAATAACTTTTATAAGGGAATCTCATGATTTTTAAAGCTAATCTCTCAGTTTTGAATTATTTGGTTTAGCCATTCTGCTTTACTGTATGGTACAAGAAAGCACGCATAGCCTCATATAGTTTGTCAAAATGAATATCACTAACTCATGTTTGGACACACAGTTTTGTAATTTACATAGTTCTGTATTTCAAATTATTTAAGTGATTTTAGAATAAAGGGATAAAAATTCACCTATCCAGCACCGTAACTTAATTGACACAGGAACTTAGCCGGGTAGCCACTTCCAGACCAAACCCGTTTCTGACCTCTGCATTACAGGTTGCATGCTTTCAGCCTTCTCAAACAGCCCTTTCAATGTGCTCAAATGTCCCTATATTAGGTCACATGGGAGAGGAATATCCAGAGTTTCAGAATATTCTAGGAAACACCCCACCAGCATTTCAGGAAAACCAAGTTGAGCACCCCTGCTAACTACAGTTGTTTCGATGGGGTAAGAGAGTAGGGACAAATCAGATAGACAAAACTCATGTCATTTAGGTTCATAACTGACAGCCTAATTGTGCCTACAGATCAATGGGCACCTGGAGAGCAGATGCCAGGGTATGAATGTCATGTGTCCCCAGTGAGATGCCTTGATGACTAAGCGAGCTGCTGTTCTGTACCAGGTTCACTCTTTGATATTAATGATTTTGCAATAAAATTCATCAGAAGAGATCTGATGGAGACTCGAAGGGCAAAGGAAATGGCTACTTCATTTATTTTTCCCTTAATTATAAAATGTATATTTTGGAATTAGTTATAAGAATAAAACAAAATTGAATGAGTCTTGATTACCTGTAGGGAGGCAAAAATTTCTAATTCTTGGGACTTAGAGTGCTGTGCATTCAAAGTACCAAAATCTTAACTGAGTAACAGAAATAAGTAAATATCCTCATTACAGTGATGGAGGGGGAAAAAAAACAAGAAGTTCACCAAAACCACTCAGAACCACTTTAGTCTTAGAACTAAAGAATGTATTTTCCAAGTCCAGGGATTAGCCCATGAGACAATGCTGCCTCAACAAAAGATACAGTTTCTCAGTTCCTCATTACCATGGTTTCTGGAAGCACTATTTAAAAATAAGACCATTCTAGATGTCTCAGTGAGTGTTTGTCCTTATTTTCTTGTCGTGAAATTTTTCAGACTGTTAAGTGGCAAGCTAAAAGGATTTTTAATACCAGCAACTTGTGCTTCTAGCATACTTATCTTCAATTTACCCTCATTCATATTCCACATAAGTGCATTCTACCTTAGGGCCCAGCAACACTGATCCATGCAAAAGCTAAATAGAAATGGAGAGCAGTTACCAATTATTTTTTTTTAAATGGAAATCTTTTTCCATCCTCGTAACTGAAATAGGAATATTTAAGGCTTGAAGATTCTTAGTGGGTTTCACATTTATGTGTGTTCCCAGTTGTGGCCTGAGTTACCACCATTATACAATCCTTACTTAGACAATAAGGATCCTTATATGCAAGTAAGGATTTGAAAGGATTTTAGGATCGGGCCCAGTAGTGAAGCACAATTGTTCTAGAAGAGAGGTTCTTGGCTGTCAAAAAATGCCATGAACTCCACTGAAATAAAATGAGTTGCTGTCTCTGCTCTCCAAACAAAATGGGTCTTTCTGTGTCATTTGTAAAGTACAGAGTGAGAAGTATCAGTGCAAGAATCTCAGGTTCTTGGAGCTCTTAAGAAAGTTGAATAAATACATCCATAATAAATTAATTTTCTTAAAGGGTGCCATTCCCACAACATCTTCTGTAAGCAGAAAATGTGTACATTAGAGAAGAGCCAGTGGCCTCAGAAAGAAGTCAATGGCTGCAGAAACAAGCCATGTTTACAGATAAATATACATTTCAGGTTTGCAATGCCAATAACTTAGAAATATAAATCAGCTTGTTGTAGTCCCAGTGGATGAAGTGAATCATTTAAAAAAAAGAGTTTCTCATCTGGCTGCCCATCTGTTCCTTTATACACTACTGCCCCAACATTGGTGGGGAGGGGGTGTCTAACATAATAATACTTAACAAAAAAAAAATTACAATCAAGGTCACTTATAGGATCCCACAAGCAGTACAGGTTTCCCTTGCTTTATGCAGGTTCTGTATGTGTGAATTTGCTCTTATGCAATGACCCTTTTTATACCAAAAATTCGCTATATGCAATCGGTGTGGTGGAAGCCTACAGTCAGCTGCTTTGTGTGGTGCATTGTGGGAGTGATGTACACCAAAATATAGTTTCCTGTGTGGATCTGTGTTCCTCACTCATTGCCTGTGACATGTTTTTGTAGTTGCCATCCCCATTATGGTAACATTTACCACCACCCTGTGCATGTATGTAGTGTCTGCTGTTGGTGAGTACCAAAATTATCTTGTAAAAGCAGTAGAAGTGGGTCTGGGGGTCAGTACAGTTGAGGTCTTGGAACGTATCCTTATTTATTACATTGTAAAGTAGGTTCCCTTTATGTAAATTTGAGTTATGCCCCATTTTCCAGGAACGCATATACCTCCCAATGTGAGAGAAACCTGTATTTCTTTTATGAGAATGCTGAAGCTAGTAGGCAAAGCATGGGGCATCCCACCTTCCAGAGCAGACTGGTAAGACCAAAAACACCATAGTTCCATTGTGAAGCCCAAATCAAGATAATTTCCCTCCTGTGCTATGCCCAGCTACACCACAGACTTGATGACATCTTCATTCAGCAAGGATATTTCAGTTGGCAAAGGACATTGTTCATGGACTAGCCACAGCCCTGAAACTTGCTGTTGACACTTGCTCTTATAAAAACTCCCATGACCAATAAGGCATATGGACAAGGAAAAACAAATATTGAAAGTTATTTCTCTTTGTGACTTCCATTGCACCTGTTCTCCTCTATTTTTGTTCATTAGCCAGAAAGTTCTTAGGAGAAGGGTCTGTCTTCATTCTGTTCTTATATAGCACATGAGTGAATAACATGAGTTATCCCATCAAGTTCAAGGTATAATTTGAGACTTGTGCAAATGTAAGTTGGGGTTGTCCTCTCTGCCCTTTTACCTGAGATATTTTAAATGATGAAAGCTATTCTCTTCATAAATATTTTTTGCATATTGTAGCAGGGCACTGACATGCCTGCTACTTTGAGAGCGGAGACAAGGGCCCAGGTGCAGGTTGCTGGGACAACTGGTTAACAAGGGTGGTGACTTGCACCTGCCTGGCCAGCTGGCTGGAAGTGGCAGGGCCTGGTGCCTATATAAATCACAAGCCTGAGGCCAGGGAGGAGTTGGCTGTTGGCTGCCAAGGGAGAAGAAGCTCTGCCTAAGTGAGTAAAGAGGAGAAGCTGAATTGCACGAGCAGACTGATACTGGGGAAGAGATGGAGTATCCATGGGGGGCTCGAAGGACGTTACAGCTAAGCGGCTAAAATTTACGTTATAGCCAAGGGGCTTATGTTTGTGTTTGTTGTTTATACCGGTGGTTTAGGTGAGGTTGTTAGGGGTTGGAGGAAGCCTCTTAGGGGACCCCAGCCCCAGAAAAGGGGACAGCGAGAAAGGCCTCAGAGGAGGGGGTGGCACGAAGGCCCAGGCAAGGAGGGCAGCAAGAGAAGGGCCGTGGAGATTCTGAGTGCGAGTCAAGGGCTTCAGAGAGTCGGAGCACCCATTAGTGGAGCCGAGCTAATGTACAGGAGGATAACCGTGTCTAGGGAGCTGAAGAGTCAGCCTCCCTAATTACATATCTGACATCAAAGATGTGGTGGGCGAGACTGAGGGTGCATTGTAGACTGACTGGACATGGTAAGGGGCATTAGGGGACAGCACAGCGACCCCTAGGGAGCCACTCCAGTCACACATATGAAAATATAGAGCACCAGATACTGAAGTTACATAACTACATATGCAATAGCTGTAAGTGAAATGATGAATTTTTCCATATGCATTAACCTGGAACACTCGATAAAGACCGAATCCAGTGTGAACTGAAGTCAAGGAAATTTTGTCAGTGGGTTTCTCTCAGTTCATAACATTTATTTATTTGTAGTATATTTCTCTGCATACATATAAGGTACCCAGTCCAGTGAAGTCATTGGAGTGCCAGTGGAAGACTGAAATGAGAGGGGATCATTAGGCCCTTTCTGTTTAAGATATATCAATAGAAAGAATACTTGTGCTGTTTTGTTATCCCACAATATTCTCCAATATTTTCTACTCTTTTTTATATGCACAGTGTATTCTCCTAGGAGTTGTATTAAGAAATTTCTTTACCAAACTCCTTCTGTATCTGAGTCCAGGCAAGGCAAAGTTTCCAGGTTTATTTTCAATTTGATTGGATCATCTTTATATAAGCAATCAGAAAAGAATAAATGTTAAATTAGAACTGTAAGAATTTTCAGAATAAGGAGATTTTTGTGCCCAAGGCTGCTTAAATTTATCTGTTTTTTAAATTACGTCAGTGGGTGTAGAATTAGACCTCATGTGGGGCTGGAAAGAATGGCTAAAGATTAAGTCTTGGTTTATCTTGGCAAACCTGAATTAAGTTTTTCTTAGTACACAAAAATAAAGCTTAATGTTTTTACTTGTTTGTAATACTGTGATAAAATAAATTATTTTTATAACTGCAGATATGACCTATGATGGCTCTTATTGTGATAAAGAATAGCTAGGAGCAAGTGATCAAGAACAGCTAGCATCAATTAAAAAAAGCAAGTCATGCCTGACAGACTGGATTTTTTTCTATGATAAGGTGTCAGGCTCTGTGGATGAAGGGGGAGCAGTAGATGCGTTATACCCTGACTTTACTAGGGCTTTTGTCACTTTTTCTCTCGTGACAATTTCATTACCAAGTTAAAGAAATACAGACTACACAAAAGTACTATAAAGTGGAAACAACTTGTTGGATCATCATACCCAGTGGGCACATCTACACAGGATGCTACAGCACCGTAGCGTCCATTGGCAAAAACCATGATGCCACTCATATGTTGCCATAGAAATGCGCTCCCTTGTTAGTGCATTGCTACAGCAAAGTACCAGCCAAAAATAACTGTGTGTGGCTATAACCAAGTGATAAAGGTGTTGTACAGCCATGTGTAGACACGCCTAGTGAGTAGTCATCACTGGCCCAATGTTTAGTTAGGAGAAGGTATCAAGTGGGTTTACCCAGGGGGCTGTCCTGGGTCCAGTATTGCTAAGTATCTTCATTCATGATTTGGATGAAGGGATTGAATACACACTTAACAAATCTGCTGACAATACTAAGTTAGATAGAGTTGCAATTACTTCTGAGAGAATCCCAGATGACCTGAATAGACCAGTCAGGCCTCACCTGGAGGGCCCCACACTTCAAGAAGGATGTGGACAGATGAGAAAGAATCTAGTGAATGAAAAATGACTGTTACCTGTCAGTTCTGTCTTCCTGAGGGAGGCCTGGCACCCAGCTTGCTGGACTTGCAATGGACTTTTTCTGTTCCCACCCCCTACCACACACACATATACCTCATTTAAGCAGAAGAAAAGTTTAATAGGCATCTCCGGCCATACATTCCCCGGTCCCATTATGGGAGACCTATTCAAACTTGATTGACTAAAACTCAGTTGCCAGGTTAGGGAATGCTGAGGCAAGAGACTGAGTCAGAGGGGTATGGGCAACATTTGAGCAATGATTAAGGGCTCATCACAGCATCCAACCCATTGGAGACCTGACCACAAATGCTGTCATACTTTTCCCAGGATGACTGGTGGAAGTCCTACCCACAAAGTTTATGAACACTCATGCTAAACTGAGGCTTATTCACAACTGATAAAAATACAAAACCCTGATGCTGCAAGCATAGCTAAGCCAACTGTAAAGAAACAATGTGGTATTTCATCCAGTATATCTTCTGTTCATAAGAATTTCAAGCTGGCTCCTAAGTGTCTGGTTAAAATCTGCTTAAAACCTTATGTTCTTCCTGGTTGTTAATCTGTTTCTTGAGATGTTCCAAACTAGATAACCCCTTGTCAATAGAAAGGATAATTATTTACACAATTAAAAGAATGCTTTGAAGAAGCTGGATTAAGGGTATAAAAAGCGGTAAAAGCAGCAGACAGTGTGCTTCAAGAGAGAAAAATCTTTCTGACACCATCCGTTGTTGTTCTCGAGAAGCTGGGAGAAACAGATAGTCTCTTTTCATCGCCTATTTAACCTTCAACGATCATGCTAAGAACTTTACCTGTCAGCAAACAACCCGAGTGCATTGGAACGGTGAGATTCCAGCTTTCACTCTCTCTCTTTCACTTTTACTCTCTAGGCATAGCTTTCTGAACCTGAATTGTATTAGTTAAGCTTGAGCTAAGTTTCCCTAAATACTCAATGAAACCAGGGTAATATTGTAATCATTTGTTTGTTTTCCCTTGCATGTCTATTACTACTAGTACCATCATAAATTTCATATACTTAGCAATCAATAACTTCATAGTGAAACTGGTGGTAACTGGGCATATTTTTCCTTCTCTTCTTCCCCTTTCCCACTTGCTCTGCAGAAACGCTTTGTTTACCTAAGCCAAAGATCCCTGTGAAGCCCAGAAATACTGTGGGGTCTACAAATCAAGAGGCTACCACTACAAGGACAGTTAGAGCAAAAGACTGGGATGTGCCGATTTGAGACACATAAGGGGATCAGCTTGTACAGGCTTATTGACCCAGTTTGGCTCAGGCATGCCCTAATGAACTGAATGCTGGCCCATGAGGGTGTCAGCTGGACACCCAGATAGATTCAGAGGTATTCTGTTTATTTGTGTGCTTGTGCCTGACTGCATTTTATTGTTACCTTAATGAACTTATTCCTGGCTTATGAGGGTGTCAGCCTGTCCATGCTGATCAACCTAGCCGGGTCAGGCATGTCATGTTAATATGTGTGTGTGTGTGTATGTATTTGACCAATTTGGTGGCTAGAGTAACCCAGCCCCATTGAAACCGAGTCCTGCAAGATAGCTCCACTGGGGGTGAGGACTTGCAGAAGGGAGAGATACAGCTCCGTATAGAAACACAAGTAACACAAGCAGCACATTGATAGAATTACAAAGACCCTAGAAATGTATCCCTAATAAATGCACGGACCGCAAAGTGATGGGCAAATCTGGTAAAAATTAGGGGTCTGGGAAGCAATACTCATGAGGAATGTCTGAAATAACTAGGGCTATTTAATCTGAAGAGAAGACTACAAGGGGATTTGATACTAGTCTTCAAATACCTGAAGGGCCATTATAGCAAGAATGGAGATGTTATTTTTCTCCATGAGCGTAGAGGACAGCATTAGGAGTAATCCCCTCAAGCTTCAGCAAAGAAAATTTATGTTGGGGATTTGGAGGAACTTTCTGACTATGAGGGTGGGCAAGCATTAGAACAGGTTACCTAGAGAAGTTGTGGAGTCTTCATCCTTGGAAGTTTTCACGAGCTGGTTGGACAGACACTTGGGTGGGATGGTTTATTGAGAATGATCCTGCCTTGTCAGGGGACTTGGCTGGATGACCTCATGAGATCCCTTCCAGTTTACTTTCCTATGATACTGTGACGGTACTGCTATCACAAGGCATTGCCTTTGTTATTATTTGGATTTAGAAATTTTGCAGCCAACAAAAATGAAGAACAACATGGTTAGGAGGGGCAGACTATCTGAATCACTTAAAACTGTGAAAAGATGCTCTCAATTCACATTGCAGAGACTTGAAGAAGGTATTTTACTGTTCTAGCATGTAGATAATCATTTTGGATATACGTATAAATCTAACCAGTGGTACCCAACTTTTTTTCATCACAGGCTGGATAGGCAAGACCCCAATGTGGCTATGTTGCAATTTGGCTGGGCTGAACTCCAAACTGAGCACATGGGGATTCAAAATTTGGCGCTAGGGAAGAAATTAATTGTGGCAGCATTAATTGCCACCTTTTCCCTGCCACCAAATTTTCTGACCCGTGGGAACCCCAGGGGCTAGAGGCAATGGCTCTGCAGGCCAAATTTGGCCCATGGGTTGGGCTTTGAGCACTTTAGAGCTAATTTAATTTTCTAAGTTTGCTTTATTTGATTTTGGAATAGTTTCACAGTTTCATAGTAGCTAGAGTCGGAAGGGACCTAGGTAGATCATCTAGTCCGACCCCCTGCCTTGGCAGGAAAGAGCACCGGGGTCACATGACCCCGGCAAGGTGCTCATCTAACTTCCTTTTAAAAATCCCCAGGCTAGGAGCCTGCACCACTTCCCCTGGAAGCCGGTTCCAGGCCCTAGCCGCCCTGACTGTGAAGTAGCGCCTCCTAATATCTAATCTAAACTTACCCTCCGCCAGCTTGTGACCGTTATTCCTGGTCACTCCTGGCAGCGCACGGGGGAACAGGGACTCCCCCAATACCTGCTGATCCCCCCTGACCAGTTTGTAGCAGGCCACAAGGTCCCCCCTTAACCTTCTCTTGTGGAGGCTAAACAGGTTCAGGTCCCGTAGCCTCTCCTCATAAGGCCTGCCCTGCTGACCCTTGATCATACGAGTGGCCCTCCTCTGAACTCTTTCCATATCATCCACGTCCCTCTTGAAGTGTGGCGCCCAGAACTGGACGCAGTACTCCAGCTGCGGCCTGACCAGTGCCGCATAGAGGGGGAGGATCACCTCCCTGGACCTGCTCGAGATGCATCTGTGGATGCATGACAGGGTACGGTTGGCCTTCTTGACTGCCTCCCCACACTGCCGGCCCATGTTCATCGTGGAGTCAATGACGACTCCAAGATCCTTTTCCGTCTCCGTGCTGGCAAGAGGGGAGTTCCCCAACCTGTAAGTGTGGTGCCGGTTCTTCCTCCCCATGTGCAACACCTTGCACTTATCAGTGTTAAACACCATCCTATTCTCATCCGCCCACCGTTGCAACCTGTCAAGGTCAGCTTGTAGCCTATTGCACCCTTCTAGTGCACCCACATCCCCCCACATCTTAGTGTCATCAGCAAACTTGAACAGGGTGCTTTCTACCCCCTCATCCAAGTCACTGATGAAGATGTTGAACAGTGCGGGCCCGAGGACCGAGCC
Source organism: Crocodylus siamensis (assembly GCF_052110815.1). Taxonomy (NCBI): domain Eukaryota; kingdom Metazoa; phylum Chordata; order Crocodylia; family Crocodylidae; genus Crocodylus; species Crocodylus siamensis. Next base: position 189,369,825 of record NC_143398.1, on the reverse strand, counting down.
CTGCGGAACCCCACTGCCCACGTCCTTCCAGGTCGAGAAGAACCCATCCACTACCACCCTCTGGGTGCGGCCCTCCAACCAGTTGGCGACCCATTTGACCGTGTGGGCATCGACACCACAGTCTCCCAGCTTTTTGATGAGGACAGGGTGAGAGACAGTGTCGAAAGCCTTCCGGAAGTCCAGAAAGACTACATCCACAGCAACCCCTGCGTCTAATGATTTGGTGACCTGATCGTAAAAGGCCACCAGGTTGGTCTGACAAGACCTGCCACTGATGAACCCATGTTGGTTGCCCCTGAGCATGCATTCCCCCGCAAGGCCCTCCTGGATGTGTGCCAGGATAATTTTTTCAAAGAGCTTACCCGGGATTGAGGTAAGACTAACTGGCCTGTAATTTCCCGGGTCCTCTTTTTTTCCCTTTTTGAAGATAGGGACCACATTGGCCCTCTTCCAGTCCTCCGGCACCTCGCCAGAGCACCACGAGTGCTCATAGAGCCGCGCCAGGGGTCCCGCAATGACCTCGGCCAGTTCCTGTAGAACCCTAGGGTGAAGATCATCCGGACCAGCGGACTTGAACACGTCCAGCCTCTCCAGAAGTACCCTAACTAACTCCTCGCTAACCCCTGGCCCAGGCGTGTCTCTCCCGGGGCCCGAGGGGGGCCCAGCAGGGAGGTGGCTGAACTGGTCCCTACTTAGGAAGACAGAGGCAAAGAAATCGTTAAATATGTTAGCTTTATCATCTGGCGTGATGACTAAGTTGCCCATCATGTCCTGCAGGGGCCCCACATTACCCGGGACCCTCTTTTTACCCCCTATGTATTTGAAGAAGGACTTCTTATTGTCCTTAATCCGGGAAGCTAGTCCTATCTCCATCTCTGCCTTGGCCCTCCTGACTGCCCCCCTACATCCTCGGGCGACTGTAACATAGTCCTTCTTGGTGATGACCCCATCTCTCCATTGGGTATATGCCTCCCTTTTAGCAAGGAGACATTCCCGGATGCTCTTAGTGAGCCATGGGGGTTTATGTGCCCTCCTGCTCCCTTTGACCCTTGTTGGGATTACCTCCTTTTGGGCATGGAGGATCGTCTCCTTAAGGAGCAACCACTCCCCTTCGACATCTGATTCCCTTCCCCTCTGGGTCCTCAGCGCTTCCCCAACGATCCTCCTTAGCTTGTTGAAGTCAGCCCTCCTAAAGTCTAGGGCTGTTGCCTTGCTGCAGCCCTTTGCCACCTTACGCTGGATGGTGAATTCCAGCAAGCGATGATCACTGTTTCCCAGGTGGCCCATCACCCGCAGCCCCCTCACCAGGTCATCACCCGTGGCCAGCACCAGGTCCAACAAGGCGTCTCCCCTGGTGGGACTGTGCACCTCCTGGGTTAGATGGAGGTCCTGCACTCTGGCTAAGAACCGATGTGAGCGATCAGACTTGGCTGACTGCTCCTCCCAGCAGATGTCTGGGAAGTTCAGGTCCCCCATGATGACCACATCCTTAGCCCTCACTGCCTCTGTGAGCTGACCTAAGAATTCCTGGTCGAGCTCTTCTCCCTGGTTGGGAGGTCTATAGTAGACTCCCACCGTTAAGTCTCTCTCCCCTGGACTGCCTTTTACTCTAACCCAGAGCACCTCAGAGTGCCCCCCCTCTACCCTCTTGCTAATTAACGAGGAAGTATATTCCTCCTTGATGTAGAGTGCTACTCCTCCACCTTTCCTTCCTATCCTGTCCCTCCTGTACAGCCTATAGCCCTTGACACTCACCGCCCAGTCATGCGATGAGTCCCACCACGTTTCTGTGATCCCTACTATGTCAGGGCTGGTGACAGCTAGGAGGAGGGCGAGTTCCTCCTGCTTCTTCCCCATACTTCGAGCATTCGTGTAGAGGCATTTGAGGCCTCCAACGGTTGTGCCCACTGACCCCCTAGTCTCAGCAATGCCCCGTCCCCCATCACTTACCTGTTTCTCCCTTTTGACCATTGGTCTGGGCTCGCTGGCTGTTGCTGGGCCTGGTAGTTCATCATCTCCTCCGCCCTCATCTTCCCCCTCCCCCGACGAGCCTAGTTTAAAGCCCGCCGAAGGAGGTTCACCAACCTAGAAGAGAACACACGCTTATCTTTAGGGGAAAGGTGGAGCCCATCCCATCCCAGCATGTCTCTCATCACGATGTGCCGGTCATGGCTGAGGAAGCCAAAGCCCGCCTCGAAGCACCATTCCTGTAGCCTCCAGTTGGTCTCCGCTATGCACATCTCGTGACGTCTGCCTCGACCGCTCACTGGCAGGATTTGGTTGCAACATTTTTCTTATCTTTGCCCTAGACAACTTAATGCATGATCTCAACACCAATTTTTAAACGGCTTCTATTTGTAAATCTTTGGTCAAAGTTATTTTACAGATTTGGTAGTAAAATGAAGACCCTTAAAGTTGTCAGGTTTAGTAGTCATAGATTTAGCATGCATTTTATATAGTGGTTAAACAATGTAGATTTTTTTTAAGTGTACATTTTGATCTTGGATTCAAGCCAAGACAGTAAGCCCATTTTTCTTAGAAAACCCATCTTTCCTTCTTGAGTTTCCTGTTGAATACTTTACTTTATTTTTCCTTCCATTCATATTTATATTTTAAATGTAACTACTAAAATGAATTTGGCTTAGCTGAGGAGATATCTACCACCTGTAAGCTTCCACAGCTTCCACTGACCTCAGCAGAAACAGATTGCGCAAGGTGCATAAGCATAAGATGAGGATTAAGTATTAGGGCTATGCGAAGCTTCGGTCCCCAATTCAGTTTGATGGAGATTTGGCCCAATTCAGTGGCTGAATCTTCAAATCTGAAATGAATCAGAGGACCCTTTAAACTCTCCAAATTGAATCAGAACCCTCCGAATTCAGTCAGAGAGATTTGGAAAAATTTGGAGATTCAGACATAGACATAGCTTTAAACGTTTTTTCTACATACCTCTAGGTAGCAGCAGCTCATGAGTGCTGTGATGCTGAGGTGCATGGAGCATCTCAGAGAAGCATGGGGTGCTCCCCGGTGTGCTCAGCAGCAGACTCAGAAGTGGACCAGAAGCACTTCCGGTCCAGTCCCAGGTCTACTGAGGAGCATGTGGGAGGGCCACCCTGCACTTCCTGGCTCGGTGACTGGTGCCTCCTGGGTCTCGGGGGGTGGCACCAGGGGTCCCCTGCAGCCAATCGCTGAGTCGGGGAGGCAGGGTGGGGGGTAGCACATTCCCCAGCAGACCTGAAAGTGGACCAGGAGTATTTCTGGTCCAATTCTGGATTTGGTGCCGAGCACATGGAGGGCCCACCCTGCATTTCTGTGGGATGCTTCATGTACCTCAGCATTGCAGTGATCATGAGCCGTGCCTGCTACCTCAAGGTATGTAGAAAAAACTTTTAAAGCTGTGTCTGTCTGAATTGCTGATTCTCTGAATCAGTATTGAATCTTAAGATTTGGATTTGACCAAATCAAATCACTGTCCCTCATTCAGGCTTAATCTGAATCCAAATTGAATAGGGCCTGCTTTGCACACCCCTGTTAAGTATTCAAGTAGTTCTAGTAGAGTCAAATGAAAGGCCATATATGTGTAACAGTAGGCTCATGCTTTTGTACCTTTAAGTATCAAGGCCTTAGTCATCCCCTGCATGAACCTTTAATTTAAGGAAGGAGAGATGCTCTCTGCCCTATATCAGCCCTCCCAGCACAAAATAGGAATGTAAATGAAGGGAATTTGTGGCTAAGTGAAGTACCTGAAACAAATGAATTCACTGACATCAACTGCATTTCAATTTGACATTCAAATTGACAGTATCCCATTAATTGCAATCCAAACTTCCCAATTCTATAATACATTGTTAGTTAGTGATTCAGTTACAGAATGACTGCTTTTAGACATCACAGGTAGCTTGCTCTTCTGAATTACTTTCCCCCCTGCACCCCCATTTATTAATAAAACATCACATAATGTAAGTCACTCCACTGCATTACCAACACTCATTTTCTCCACATACTTTAATTGAGAAAACTAGAAATCACTTGAAAGTAAAGGAATTTAAGAGTTAGCCCAGAGTATATTAGGATTTTCTTTGATTACTTCATGAAGTAATGGAAAGTATTCACTTTAGGGCGATAATTAGATTCATAGTTCAAATTAGTGAATATTTTGGGGATTATTTTGAAGCAGAAGAATGATAGAAAAAAGATTCTTCCTTGGAGTGAGACAATGAATAGAGTAATGAAATGTGGTTGTGATATTCAGTAATGATACTCAGGGATGCAATGTTTTTTAAAAATATATGCAAGCCTACACATGAGATAATGGAAATAAACTGTGGTGTTTAACATGGAAATACTTTGAGTTTGCTATGCAAATTTTTGTTTTGACAGGTTTTCATCATTTTTAGAATTAGGCAACCACATTTGCTAGGATAGTTAAGGTTTGCTTTATATCTAAAACATTTTTATTTGAAATTAATAAAAAACAGGTTATTGATAAATAGCAGCACAGGATAAAAATGTGATATGATAAATTGAGAGCAGTTTAGAAGAGGATTTATCATAGCATTATTTAAATAGATAGAACAAAGCAATTTAATCACATTAATAAAATGAAATTGATGTAGAGTGTTAAAACTTGTAGGTCACTGCATGTTGTTCAGTGTTCCTCCTAATATTGGTTATACATATTGCTCACAGTGAAACACCCCATACTGAGGACAAGCTACCTTTCTGAGACCACTGTTTGCAAAGTTATATTCTGGTCATCAAGATGGTCTGGCAGAACAAACTTTTCCTTAGATCTACCAGTATACCTCCTACATGTATTATAACAACAAATTCAAGACATGAGGAAACAATCAATGCGACTTTTTATATATAAGTACTTTATTTATATATAAAAGTCCTTATCTTATTTTTCCTGCCTAGACTGTCACTAGTAACAATAGTAGAAGATGTGGCAACTGTTTTGTACTCTGACCTTCTTATTACAAAATGGAATGAAAACTTCAACACTGCGGCATCAGAAACAGCCTCAAATACCAACTGCTTTATCCACTACCAGCCTGAGCAGTTTTCAAATATGAAGCAGAGAAGAAAATTCTTTTTCTCCTTATTAGTTCTCTGGGCAATTCTCTTCCCTATGTAATGTGACTGTGAAGGGACTTAAATCCTCCCTTCTGAGCTAAGTAATGAGCAGGGATCTGGGTTTTCTGTTAGCCATGGAAAAAACACAGTTTAACATTTTAAGGAAAAAAAAATGCAGATTTTTCTTTTGTAGGAGAAAAAAAGAAATCTTCTTTAAAGGAGAAAAATGCAGGAAATAATGGGTTTCCTCTTGCAGGCTGGCAGAGTTCCAGCCTGCAAGGAGCTGGAGGGAGTGGGAGGAGTGCAATCAGGCAGGGGTCCATGTGCATATGTGCAGCCAGGCAGCACAAGAGCAGCTCCTGTAGCTCCCTGCAGGTAAGTATGTGGGGGGAGGCAAGACTGACCCATAGTGAGAGTGGGAGGGAGTTGGGCAGGGCTCAGACTGAGGGTGCTACCCAGCTGGGGCGATGTGTAGCCCTTGGGCTCTGGGACTGAGGTGGAAACGCGAGCCCTGCAACTGCGTATAGGGAGTGGGATGCAGCTGCGGGCAGCTCATCTTGGGGGTAGGGAGACTGGCTCCCTGGCATTGCACTCGCTCCCAGAGAGGGAAGCATGTGGGGCACATGCCTCCCGGGATTTGTGTGCTGGATGGGGGTGGATGTGGACTTCCTGTTGCAGGCTTGGTGCTCTCCCCCCTGCTGCCATCCCTCCAGGGGCCTCCAGCAGGCAGGCAGAGCAGGGCAGGGAGGCTCAGTGCTGCTGCCAGGAGCCCCATGCCACCATATCAAGGCACCCCCTGACCACCTGGCAGCAGTGGGAGTGGTGGTGTAGAGTTGTGCCCTCTACTGCTGCAGAGTAGCACTAAGCCTCCTTGCCCTGCTTTGCCCACAGCCACCAACCTGTGCCTGCCCCCTGCCCCCCATGAGCTCCACTCCAGCTGTGCCACCCATGGGGGAGGGAGAGCTGAGCTCAGTGCTGTGCTCTAGCTGCAGCAGCCACTGCCTCCTATGGATGCATCTGGGGCTTAGGCTCTGCTGGGTGGGGGGCAAAGGGCCGCAGATCTGGGTCCCTGTCCCATAGCCCTGGCAGCTGGGGGCCTTCTTTGGCAGGGCTGAGCAGGGGGCTGTGGATGGGGAGGGGCAATGGTATGGAAATGACCCCAACATACCGGGGCTGCTATGCTCAACAAAGCAGTGTGTATATGAGGGGGTGGGGGTAGTCACAGCTGGACCCATGTCCTGCTGAGTGACGGGGGCAGGGAGAGCTCTGATTTTCCATGATAAAAAACCTAAAATAAAACACCACAATTTATGGGTATTTAGAATTGATTTTATTATATTGAGGCATGGATACATTTCCCAATTTTTTAAAATTGAAATATATCAATAAAACATTGTGCTCAACTGATACTTACATAGTAGGGTTTAATTTTAATTACAGAAAAATGTGGATTTGAGGTTTTTAAAGCAGAGAATTTGTGATGGATTTTATCAGAGAATTTGCAGTTTTAAAACAGAGAAACCAGGAGTCCTGGTAATGAGTTAGCCCATAAACTTGCCCCCTTCTGACATGACAAAAAAACAGAACATAAATTTTGGTCTGAAGATGCAATAAGCACAAGTTATGTGTACACAGCAAACACAGAGGATCATATAATGATATCACATTAGCTCAAGAACAGGAAGAAGGGAGACTTAACATTTTACTCCATCTGAGCTAATTAGCCCTGCTGAGAGGATTATATTAACCCAAGCATGGTGTCATGGTAATTATAGCTAAGCTTGGGCACTGAAAAAAGCTATCTGATGACACTCTATTATGCTATGGAGGTATACCAGGGGTGGGCAAAATATGGCCTGCAGGCTGGATCTGGCACACCAACTGATTGCATCAGGCCTGTAGGTTGGTGCCTGCAAGCTCGTAGGATCTGATCCATTGGGAGCCAGTCGTTCTGGCTGCCATGTACTGGGTGGGTGTCTCTGTCCACAACTTACACCAGCTCCCACCTTGCATGCTGGAAGCAGTGCTGCGTACATGCTGACATCACCTGTGGATGCTGCCTGCAGGTTCCAACTGGGGATCAGGACAACTGCCTGGGACTGTAGCTGATGCACTGATGCAGCAGCATCACCTGCAGATCTGAGAGGATGCCCTGGTCTCCGAGGGGAAGCTGCCTCCTGCATCCACAGCTGATGCTGGCACCTACCCAGTGCTCCTTATGGCTCATGGACCAGGAGGTCATATAAGCTGCAGGGCTGTGCTGTAGGTGCAGGACAGTTGGAGTGAGGGGCCAGAAGCAGGGGAGGAGAGACAGAGACAGCTCTGCCCATGGTGAGCAGCAGTGGCTGGTGCTGGGGACTGGGAAAAAGCAGGACCCAGCAGTGGGCATGTTCACCGCTTCCAAGGCCCTTCTGCCTGCAGCTGTCCTGAGCCTGCATCAGGAGTGCTCCGAGGCTCCTTCCTACTGCCACTGCCACCACCCCCTGGGTCAGGGAAGCTTGGAGGTGGCACAAGGCAGCTCCAGCATGGGTTCTGGGCAGCCACAGTCTGTAGAGCCCCAGAAACAGTGAGCACACCTGTTGCCAGGGCCCACTTATGTCTAGCACCCAGCACCAGCCACTGCCAAGCATCATGGGCAGGGCTGCCTCTTTCTGTCTCTGTTTCCCCCTCCCATCTGTCCCACACCTACAGCATGGCCTCACAGCTTACACCAGCTCCTGGTCTGTGTACTGGAAGCAGCACTAGGTGGGTGATGGCATAAGCAGTGGATGCTGGAGCCAGCTTCCCCCGGGGGATCAGGACGTGTGCCTGAGCCCCTCTTTGGGATAGAGGTGAAGGTTAGAGGCTGAACCTGCTGAAGCTGCCACCCCAGCTCCAGCCCCTGCTCCCTGTCCACAGCCCCATTCTACATAGGGACTTTTGGTAAGCCGTTGTGGGGTGGAGGGTGCCAACTTGGCCCACTATAGCTCCCTAAAACTCCCTATATGGCTTGTGGGCCCAAATAATTGCCCACCCCTGCAGTGTGCTAATTAGAACAGATACTGTTCAATATCATTTCCTGGAATTTTTGGGGATTTTTTCAAGCAAATCTAGACACATGTATAATGAGTTCTAACCTCTATGAAAAGGCAGGTGGGCTGAAAAATCCCTCATCCATTGTTATTATAATGCTCATTTGCTACTTATTAGTAACCTGTTTATTTGGGAGGAAAAATCTACCTTTCTTTACTAGAGAAAAGTGAGAGGTCTACTGCTCATTGACTAATTCAACATAATCATTTTACAAAAATTAGATTATTTGGAAATGAAGTCCTTGAAAAGAGTAAAAACAGGTTTCCACCCATTTTTAAAAAATTAAATACTCTATTGAAAAAATTGCTAAAGAGAAGATTAATAGAGGAAGATGCATTACACTCCTCATTTTGAAAGTGTTCCAAAATTACATGGGGTGTACAGGATAAAACCCATTAATACAAATGTTACACTCGTAAGTAGAGAGCACAATATCTATGGTATGTAATAATGGCTCCCCTTGTATTCTGTACAGTAATAAACAGTTTGGAGTAGTGACAGCTGCAAAAGGATAAATTATAATAATCTGCAAGGTCTGTTTCTGCAGAAACTGCCCCATGGGTTAACTCCCTCGTCTCTCACTTACACAAGTTAACTGTACTGAAAGAAATGGAATAATCAGGTAAGGAAGTGGATCAGGATAGCTCTAGTGCATACAGTCTGAAGGAAAAATGCCGAGAACAAATCAGGAACTGTATATGGCCTTTATCAATTTGTCTAAGGCTTTGGTCTCTGTTAACTGTGAGGCTCTATGGACGATCTTGTCAAGATTTGGCTGCTCAGGGAAATTTATCACCATCCTAAGACTCTTTCATGACCAGATGACTGCCTCCATCCTGTGCAGTGGCTCCACTATGGAGTCCCTTGCCATTTGAACTGATGTCAAGTGGGGCTGCATGGTCATACCAATTTTATTCTCCATCTTCCTTGCAGTCATCAAAATACTCATCTGTGACAGTCTGCTACATGGAATTGGCATTGAGTACAGAATAGATGGGAGCCTTTTCAATTCTTCACACCTCTGTGCCAAAGCCCAAGTTACATCAGCATTGATTGTAGAACTTCAGTATGCTGATGATTGTGCTGTCCTTGCACATACTGAAGAGGACCTACAGATGTCCCTTAACTGCTTCTCTCAAGCATACCAGTGCCTGGGACTAACCCTTAGCATCACAAAAACAAAGGTGCTTCACCAGCTTGTTATGTGCCAGTTAACTCCCCAAGCAAAGATCCTCATTGATGGACAGGAGCTGGAGAATGTTGAACACTTTGCATACCTTGGCAGCCATCTCTGAAAGAAGGCCAACATCAAAGAGGAGATCCAGTTTAGGATCTGATGTGCCAGCTCTGCCTTCAGAAGACTGCATCATTGTGTGTTCAGTGATCACGACATCAGGACTCAAACAAAGCTCCTATTATACATGACTGTATAATCCCAATTCTTCTCTACTGCTGTGAAGCTTGGGTGACCTACAGGGACCACCTGAAAAGCCTGGAATGCCTTCACCAGTGCTACCTCCAGAAGATCCTTGGCATAAAGTGGGAGGTTCATTGCACAAATGCCAGGGTTCTTACCAGTGCCAACACCACCAGTATGAAAGCATTGATTATTCAATATCAGCTGCAGTGGACAGGCCTTGCTGCCCTTACTTCCTCCCGCTGCCAGTCACTTGCACACCAGGCCATGGCTTTACCATGCTGCCATGGCCTGGCCACCACGAGCGCCACTGCTTCCCTCAGGCTGCAGCTCTACCCTGAACGTTAAACCGCATGTTATAATTCTATAATATACTATACTATACCTATTTGGGAACAGACGCTCATGTCAAAAAAGGTTCACCTCTTTAATAAAAAGGCTTTGGGATTCCCATACTGCTTTAGATACAAACAGAAAATACAAGTGAAAATGGAATAGGCAGTAGTAGAGTTAAAGAAAAATACAGAGGGTCTGTAAGAGAAAAAGTGAGAAAGAGAATATACTGCATAAAAAAAAAGTGTGTATAAAGGAATAAAGCCTCCAAGTATACTTTCCTAGTTCTTGAAAATACAAATCTCTACATTATTCTGTATTTTATTTTCAATGCATCTGCTAAAGCAGTTATATATATATTTTTAGGAAAGTAAAAGAAAATTGGCAATACTTTATCCTTTATATTCGTTTGCCAATAATGCCAGCTGTCTGAGGCCATGAGTCTAGTTGTACATACATCACTGTGGCAAAAATAATACTCTTAAGGAATGTGAAGCAGCATATAAAATCATTTCATTTTAATAAGCCAGAATATTTTGATTTGAAGATCTATTTGCATATAATATTTTGCATGCAATTGAAATATGGTCTTGAGTTGGACATCCAGTTATATGTACAATTTTACAAACAACCCTAGAAATTTGGCTTTTGAAAAAAAATGTATGCAAAGGACATGCTATTTTACGTGGTGTGATAGTAAGTAAAATAGAAATGTTACAGCATGGTAACAATGGGTTATATATTGTGAGATGGCAAGTGATCCATCCATTGCATCTGAGCTGATGGTGCCAAACCTTGTATGCTTTCCTTTTTTGGGAAAACAAATTACATTCAAGCTACCAGATTAATGACACTTATAAATAAATAAAAATCTTCAATTTACTGTTAATAGAAGACCAGCTGGCATCCTAGTGTGGAGCTGGGGGTGCTACATGTGCTGACAGAGATTGGTGATAGGTTGCTGATTCATTTTTCATTTGCTTTATGGATGTTTTTCAGCATGAAGAGCTTGCAAGCCATGATGCACATATCTCCTTCTGAGTGTTTTCACTCTTATAACAGAAATCAGTAATTAAAGTTTAATATGCAGCACTGAGACCATCTACATCTCTCTGGAGGCTACTAGAAGGAAATTAGCAAAGAAGGATGCAAGTTTTCTAGAGGTATTCAATAGCCAATTCTAATTCCATAGTCTTTGAATGGAAAATTGTACAGACCTCTTGGGGCACCAGCCATGTGTTTCCTGAAAGTTTCTCATTTAATTAAAATAGGACACATGGAAAATTGTGAACTTTCCCAATGGAAACTACATTTTTTATTGATCTGTCTTGTAGATTTATCCTTCTTTATCCCATAAAGCAGTGTACTGGCTTTCTGTACAAGAGCTAGTGATGATATTCTCTAGTGGTAGACCCATAAAAGATATAAAACCTTATTTCTGGCAGCTACTGGAATTGTCCTGTAACTCAAGTGATAAAGTTATCTACATGTGTATGGACTTAAGGAATTAAGTCTGGAGGCCATTTGAGCTGAAAAAAAATTTCTGTCTCCAAACAAGAACATTTGAGAAAATTTTGAATATTGAAGGAAAAAAGTGCAAAATTGAGCTAACAGTTAAAAATTAATTAATTCAAAATTTAAAAGTGCAGCTAGGTAGAAAATATTGAGCCTTGTATTAGGCAGAGTTCTGAGGGATAAGGGGTGGGTAAAGTTTTAAGTAGATTACATATAGAGATGAAGAAATGCAACTTAAAACATTGACTATGAGATGTCAATGAATGGTCAGGGACTGAAAAAGAAGACAGTAAAACACACCAACTTGGGTTAAGGGAGTACTTTTCATGGAAGATAAATAACTTTATATATAAGTATGGGATGAGATATGTCTTTAAATGTTAAATGTGTCACTTAAAAATAGGATTTGTTCATTCAGAAAGAAAGTCTGGATGTTGTCCTTGTCTCCTATAGGTGGAAAGAGAATTTTTTTTGGGGGGGGGGGCTGGATGTGCCTGCTCATACCCCCCTGTGAGGAAGTCTACAGGGGAAGGGGCAGGGGAGGGGGAGTGGAGCTGAGGCTGCACTGGGCTGCACTCAGGATGGGCCAGATTGTGGGGCAATTGGAGCCTGGCAGCTCCTCCAGGGGTGTGGGTAGGAAGCTCCTGTCACTGTGTGTACCATGGAGCCAGCGAGGAGCAGAGGCAGGCAGCAGGCTGAGCCCAGCTCATAGCTGTGGCCCGCCTTTGCCCTATGCAAAGATCAGAGGGGCATATGCCCCCCCCTTGGCTCCCCAGCACCATGCCTCCAGAGGAGCTACTGGGCTCCAGTTGTCTGGGCCAGGTTGTGGACAGGGCCCCATTCCCCGTGAATGGGGCCCCAGTCACATCAGGTCATTGGACAGTCCCCACAGTACAGCAGGGAGCTGGGCAGGAGGAGGGATGAAAGATTCAATACTGCTTCCTGCACTGTGGGGATCTTGATCCATCATCTGCCCCCTCCCCCCCCCCCCCCCCAAGCCCAGGTAAAGAAAGAAACTTACCTGCCTGCTGAGCCAGCTGGGATCCTGGCTACATGCTGCAGGGCATCCGAGTGTGTGCACCTCTCCCTCCCTGCTACAGCAGCCTGAGGCCGGGCTGCCTTCTGGCCATAGCTGCCGCTTTCTGTGTTTGTGGAGGGCTGAGCCCAGTTACCACCCCCCTCTTCCTCTGCCTATGGTCCTGCATTAATTTCAGGCTGACCAGCTTCAGCCCAGTAGCCTTTTTTCTTTGCCAAATTTCTTCTTCCTATGTAATTAGTGTGTTAGGTTAGTGGGTACAATTCAAAAGAGTTCATGTTTACGAAGGGACTGTCCATATTCTCACATAATCCCTGCTCTGGTCAGAATGCAATAGCAAATTCTGTTTTAAACTGGCTTTTCACTTCCATTTTAACTGAAGTGGCTCAGGGCAAGGCATGACTGAGTTAGGGGTGTTTTAATTATCATCTGGCTATGATCATTCTAGTAGTAAGTAATTTCCAGAACATAGTGGATGCCCTGGATATGCTTTTTTGCCAGGGCATTAGAAGGAAGTAGGTACCATAGAAACATTACATTGACACAACAATTTCCCTTCTGTAACAAGCAGATAGTGAGCTAAGTTCATCCGTCTGTCTGTTTCCTGTTGCCAGGATACTTATATTGCAGAGAAGAATATAGTCTACAGTTATAAACATGAATTCTTTTAATAACTTTTTATATAAATAACTCTGGTGATATTGGCTGAACTATTAATGTACATTAATGTTCATGGCACAATAGAACTACTCTAAAAGTCCTATTTTTTAATATCTAGTATGCTAATCATAATTCTATTTTGCATTTTTACATGAAAAGTTAGACATGTTGCTTCAGATCAACAAATGATTTGTTTACATTTGCCTGGGGTGGAAAGGTGTTTGTATTCACTGTAGTATGGATTCTTGGCTGTGGAGAGCCAGTGGGTAGCTTGAAGCTTAATATCAATAAGTCTTTGCAGTCCCAAGTAGCTCAAGCAAGGAAGTTTAAGGTGCCAGCTGTTAATCCAAACAAATCAATGTCATTTTGATTAGCGTTATGTGAATTTGAGAAAAACTGCTGGGTAAGCAAGTTCATTTTTCTCTTGAAGGCCTGCTCTAACATGAGCTTAGGTAAGCTTAATTGAAGTCAATGGAAAGTGTAAAGTTTAAAACAAAAACAATTAGGCATACTTACGGCAGCCAATTTAATGATTGGAATCACTAGAGTCATTTTTTTTCAAAACAGACAAAGAGACACTAGAGGGCCTTATGTCACTTATCATTTATAGTAATATATATATATTGCTTATATATATATAGCAATAATAATATATACACATTATATATGCACACACAGGTAGGAAAATAAATGGTTTCAGTTTTATAATATTTTATAGAAATTGAGTTATTGAGTGCTATGCATATTGAAAGAAAAAATATACATTAATATAATTAATCTTACATGCTCAGAAGTGGAGAGTTTTGTAAAAGTTTATCTACTGAGAAACTTCTTAAAAGGCATTCATATCTTTTTTCTGCATTTTCAAACTTTTTAAATTTAATATCTGAAGATTTTGTGTTTGGATTTTTTCTTATAATTCTAGTTTGGTGGGGGAAATTCCTTTCTGCAATTTTGTTTTTCCCCTGAAGGAAGGAAAGTTAAAAATAAATAATTTGATAAAAGGCAGTGTTCTTTCCCTACAAAGTTTTTTCTTCCTTAAAAGTTTGTTTTTTCTTCCCACAGAGAAACTCAATCTACCAAATATATATTCTTCCCAGAACATAGGATAGAAAATTTGCCACCAGATGAACTCAAAAGTCCGAAAATGCAAATATAAACTTGTTTATGATACTATCAAATGTTTTCATTGCTCATAGTGCTTATTTTAAGGCAAGAGTCCTTTAATTTTCAAAGTATAAATTACATCCTAATAGAGTATACTTTGTAATAAATTAGCTACCTGCCCATCTACAACTGCACTGACTATCTACTTCTCATTCCATGGCTGTACATGTAACATCTTTATGGAAGAAAACAATAACTCTTTTCTGTGACATTTCAGAGAAAATATATTTTCAACATTTACTATAATCAATTCCATTGAAAAATAACAAGGACCAACAAACTCTTGGTTTCTTCTATCCCTCTTATGTAATATTTTTCCTCCCTCCTCCCCTGTAATCTCCGGCTTCCTCTCTCCATTGAAACAGTGGAAATGGAATTAATGGTACAGTAAACATCTGGGAAGAGGTTTGTGTATTCAAATACACCAAAATTAACTTAATGTTTCAGTCACTCAAATGATAAAATTGGCTTTGACTGTTAGATCATTACATTCATGACAACATTTCTGCCTATTCATTTGCCTCATGTCCTTCCCCTCGCATAAAAATAACAAACACTACTTTTAATTTTCAGAATCCGAATCTCCAGTTGATCACCCTGATTGGTACCTCAGAATACTATGCTCTTGTGTCCAAAAGGTTTAAAATAAGTTGATTTGTATACAGCATTTCCTTAATGCTACACAACAATATAGGTATAGTGGAGCTATAATGACTATTATTCAGATAGAACTACTACAGATGTGGCCTTTTTTTAGAAAGCAAACATCACTAGGAAGTAAGCAGAGGGTGGTATATTGAGGGCTTTGTTTATTAGGCAATAATTAAACGCTTAGTTTCATAGGCTGAAATGAAATCCAATTTCATTTCCTTATGCTTTACCCATAAGTATTTTTGTGTTGTATACAACTTCACTTAAATTCGTTTAACAAAAACTTACTGGGTAAACTATATCACTGTGCCAACCATTACAGATAAATGTTTGTCTAACCTGCTCTCAAAAAACTTCCTGTAACTGAGATTCCATCACCTCCCTAGGTAACTTGTTCCAGTATGTAATTATTCATGTAGTCAGAAAGTTTAAACGAATGTCTAACATCACTCTTATTTGCTGAAAATTAAGCCAGTTATTTCTTGTACTACCCCCAAAGACATGGAGAACAGTTTAACACCACCGACCCCGCATACAGTTGAAGACTTCACACTTAGTCTTTTCTAGGGAAAAAAGGAGCCTAGTTCTTTCAACTTTTTCCTCATGGTTTAATCATGTCACGAGGTCTGTTTTATAAAGTCTTGTTTCCTAAACCTCTTGTTTTTGGTTCTTACATTAGAATCTCCAGCTTGCCTAGTCTTCTGTAGCATCCCCTAGGTCCTCCCCTTTTTCAAGAGATGCGTACTTTCCAGTACTGCTGGGCCTTGCCTATCCTCCATGAATTCTCAGAAGTGCTCCCTAATGGCTAGTTCCTTAAGCAATCAAGGATGAATTTCATCAGGAACTGAAGTAACTTTACTAGATACTATGTAATCTGCTCATTCCTGCACTCCCCATTCCCCCCCCCCTTGTTAAAATTAATTGCATCTGGTCACAACTTTGTGAGGAATATCATTTTTGCATCATTGAATACTTCATTATTCTCCATATCAGCCATGTTTTGTCTTCCTTTCCATTTAAGTAAAGTGTGTACACTTTACTTCACCTCTGACATGTAATGTAGTTGTCGAACTCTTTCTTGTGAACGCATGTTCTTCAGAAATTGACATTCATTTTGTGCCTTAGCTTCATGGATTTTACTTGAACAAGTCTGTGCCATTCCTTGTTACAGTCTTATGTCATCCTTGTTTCCAATTTGTATCGATTTCTTCTTGATGCTCAGCTTATTAAAGTGTTCCTGCTATAACCATGTCAATCTGTATTGGCTTTATTATTACTATTTGCATTATAATTACTAGGTCATCTTAGTTCCTTCGCAATGCATCCTTCCTATCAGTTCTGAGGTAGCTGAAGTCTTCTTTCTAGAAATTCATTGTCCTTATTTTGTTATACTCATTCTTCCTTTCATGAGGATCATGAACTTTTATATACAAGTACTTATCACCAAATTATCTTTCATTTTTAGATTCTCAGTTCATCTTTATTAATCAGAATCATATCTAAACTACTCTATGATTAGTTCTTTACCTTTGTAAAAGAGTTGGCCCCAAAACATCCCAAGAAAATTGATGGATTAGCTGTATTCTGCCATATTTTTAAAACTCATATCCAGGTAATTAAAGTCCCTCAGTAACATCAGGTCTTGTCCTTATGATAAACATTCAACACATCTGTCTCTCACTTCTTCCTGGACTTAAAGACAAGTTTTCTAGATATACAAGCAATTTTTTCTCTCTGCTTTTAGTTCTTCAAATTAATATCAATATTAATATCAGTCCTGAAATTTTTTCAATAAGTCCGATGCTGATTAAGTCATAGCTTTGTCTCTCTACCAACACTTCAAGTTTTTCTGATTTGTTCTCCATAGTCTGAGTCTTTGTTTATAGAAGGCCAGATTCTAGTCCACCTCTGAAGCACATAAGTGGAGTTTCTGGCCTAAATGCAATTATATTCCATTCTGCTGAGTCACTGAAAAATCCACTAATGCATCTGCTTTGGTAAAAAACATTTCATCCTTAAGATTGAATCCCAAAAAGGAGAGTCCATCCACCTCTTGTATTTACAGTTTTTTTCAGGAACTTGAGCAGGTGGAATAAAATCTCACTTAAGCAACCTAACTCCAGTAACTCATCTAACAGCTGGAATACAATCTGACCCCTTGTGTCAAGCCAATGTCCCCATTACTCTTCATTTTCTCTCCCATACCACCTTATTGCAATTTCCAATCCTGTCCCCACCAACAAAGTAACAATCTTTGAGTTTCATCTTTTTATTTTTTTGTAATAATTCATCTTTTGCCAACCCTGATCTGTATGAACAGCCTCCTAAACTAGAGAAAGTATAGCTGCCCTATTAGGGCAGTGTGATAGACTCTGCCTCTTTGCACCACCCTACTTTTCATTCTGGTACCATACTGGAGTGGAATAGACATACTCATGAGTTACCTTAGGTGCCAATGGAATTAATTAAATATTCTAAATTATATTACTGAAGGCTGGAAGCACCAGTACTATTTATCTTATCTTACTCCTTTTAAACATCTGATGTATTGAAGAACCCAGGGTAAAGACACCTAGTAACATTTGGTGAATTGCTTCCATGTTCTTCAGATCCAAACTCTCATTTCCATATGACAAGATATTACTTCAGTCTTCACCATGCATGTCAAATATTGAAGGCTGAACTATTGGATTGTCTGAAAATGATATGACTTTAGATCTGGGTAGGAGGTAGGAGACCAACAGCATGAGGGAAACAGTTTTAAAAGATTCCATTACAGATTAGAAAGAACCCAGAACTTTGAAAGTTTTGGTTCTGGGAGGAAGAGGAATAGCTTGAAATTGTCAATTAGTCCAATGGTTATGCCATTTACTAAGATATGGGAAACAGATATTTGATACCCCGAGTCTGAATCAGGTAGAGTAGGTACTTGAACCCAAGTCTTCTACATACCAGGGTATTCTGGGTTGGAGAGCTATTTTTGACCAGATAGTCTATGCTATATCTTGCATGTTTTCCCCATTGTCCCTGAAACCTGTCATTTTGCAAAAAAAAGGTTCCAGCCAGCTCTAGGCTGTATACTGACCACTTGATTTGAGGTGATTTTAGAGAACAGAAATTCTTTGTCTAGTGTTATTCTCTCATTGTCTTATGTTCTTATTTATTTTTTTCCTTCAGTAAGAATAGTGCTGAATACCAATGAGATGATACTTGGTACAACCTCAGGCTGCCAGTGTTGAATAGCAAGTTTAGGAGAATAGTGTACTACACTTAACTTTGTTTGGGTACCCAGTAGATCTGATTATCTGATTACCTGCAGGTATGTGTGGCACCCACAGGAACACAGGTGATTAGAGGAGTTCCATGGCTATGCATCTTAACTTCTGATGCAAAAAGAGAAAAGGCTAGTAAAACCCTAAAAACACACAGCATTTTTAAACCATTAATGTACTAAAACTGATCTCTGCTGTGTGCTGCCATTACATAAATAAGTTGTTTTAAAACATTATCTTATAAAATATCTTCTCATTTCATTGTTCTTTCTAATTCAAGGAACCTGGCTAATCATAACCCAGATTAATTTACACTCTGAGCCTTCAAACCAGTGTAATTATCTCATTCTTCAAATTTGTATAAGGACATAGCTGAAAGAATTAAAAGGTCACAGGAATCTGCAATAGATAATGTTTTTTCCACGACACATTTTTTGGCGATACTTATATTGTCACCAAACAGTATTATTGCTGAGAAAAATAATAATTCTAGTTCATACTTCAAGGATACAATTATAAGGAGAAAAAAAAAAGCATTTCCAGAAGGATGTTCTGAGGCTACAGAAAATGTCATTTAAATAGAAACACCAATAATTACTTAAAGTTTGTCATGTTATTTATTTATAAATAGTTACCAATTAAAAGAAAGGAAAAAAGTTTGCACAGTTATTTATATACCATGGCTTTTTATTGTAATGATGAAAATTAAAAACTTTTATAGTATGCATTTGGTGTAGCAAATCGTTCTGTGTTGCTACAATGCCAAGCACATCCTAAGCAGAAAACTTCTACTAATGTAGATGTCCAGCTTCTAAGTGGCTGGGGGCTGTATAGCTTGCAAACTGTAACAATTGGGTTTAAAAGGTGCCTGGGCTACATGTGGCATGGATGTTTCCCCTACTACCACTGTACCACATGTCATGGGGCCCCACACCATGCCATGCTGTGCCATGCCACACTAGCCTCGATACAGCTTCAGAATGTGAAAGCTAGAGGAGAGACGGGGAGCCTGGAGCCCCCAGCTGCTGTTGTAGGCAGAGCAAAATGGAGAGTCGAAGTTGGGCAGGAGCCTGGGGACTGCCAGCTGAACTACAGTGATGTAGGACACGATGTAGAGCTTTGGCACAAATAAACTCAGTACTTGAAGACAGAGGAATAGATATGGAAGTTACAAGGTACCAAAATAAAAAATAAAAAATTATTACTTGCATTTCCCAGTTAGAGCTGGCCAGATTTTCTAATCAAACACTTCCATGTCACAAAATTAATTTGTCAAAACCAAAACTTCCTGTTCAACTGTATCAATTCTGATGAAAATCTCTTTTGAAAATAATTAGTTAATTAGAATTATTAATTAGAATAAAATCAAGGCTCTGTTTTTGGAATAGAACAACTATTGCATGTTTTGGATAGCAGGTTTTCCTTGGAAATTATAAAAATGAGATAAAGCAATTTTACCAACTGATCAAAACAAGTCTACATTTACATCTTAGTTTCATGAAAATGTTCATAACTTTGTGCCATTTTAGAATTAGCAGATTTTCTTCTGAGTATTGAAATCGCTCCTCCAAATACAGTTTTCTGATGGCTACTTGAAGGCAGAAGATAAAGGAACCAGGTCAAACCAGAGATTTGGGCACATTACGCTTATAAATCTGTTGACAGTTCAGAAAAAGCTGTTTGTAATGTTAAAATGCCTTAGCACTTCACCCTGTACTGCTGTACAAGCCTGTTGGAATGGCTACTACTGCTGTTCCTGATAGAAGCAGTTTGATTTGCACACACAACAGAAAGTCAGCTAATAGTTTAATGAAATGAAAAGATAGGTCCCCATGGCGAGAAGAAGCATTTCCTGTATAAACTGTGAAATAAAACATTTGTGAACCCCCTGCTGGCAGACGCCATTT